>NC_077232.1:261511304-261828804 GCF_027887165.1 Monodelphis domestica | reverse complement strand
CCAGATGTGGTTCTCCAACTGAGTAAATCATACATCAATGACTCAAACACCTTTGATTTCACAGATATGGAAACTCTTGACAGCAACTCAAGAAGCAACTTCTATATAATTTATAGGGATTCCTGAGGCATATGGAAGTTAAGTGACTTCTTGCTCATGATCATTCGACTTGGGGTTTATCATTTTTTTTTTAGTATATGAAGGGCAGAATGGCATCTGTTTATTGAAGAGATCTTTGAAAGACAAAAATCCTTGAAAAAGTTCACAGAAGTATAAACATATAATTACTACATCCTAGAGAATTCTGGATAACGGATGCCAAAAGCCAAGGACCCAGTGGATTGAGCCAAACAGAGGTTAAGTGACTTGCTCAGTGTCACACAGCTAGTGAGTTTCTGAGGTTAGATTTGAATGTCTTCCTGACTCCAAGTCCAGTGCTCTATCCACTGAGCCACCTAGTTACCTCTATTTCTGTCCTCTATTTTCCTTAAAATAGAATTCATGATTACCTTCAAAGATTTCTCAGAGGAAATACAAATCAAAACAACTCTGAGGTATCACCTCACACCTAGCAGATTGGCTAACATGACAACAAAGGAAAGTAATGAATGCTGGAGGGGATGTGGCAAAGTAGGGACATTAATTCATTGCTGGTGGAGTTGTGAATTGATCCAACCATTCTGGAGGGCAATTTGGAACTATGCCCAAAGGGTGATAAAAGACTGTCTGCCCTTTGATCCAACCATAGCACTGCTGGGTCTGTACCCCAAAGAGATAATAAGGAAAAAGACTTGTACAAGAATATTCATAGCTGCGCTCTTTGTGGTGGCAAAAACTTGGAAAATGAGGGGATGCCCTTCAATTGGGGAATGGCTGAACAAATTGTGGTATATGTTGGTGATGGAATACTATTGTGCTCAACAGAATAATAAAGTGGAGGAATTCCATGTGAACTGGAACAACCTCCAGGAAGTGATGCAGAGCACAAGGAGCAGAACCAGGAGAACATTGTGCACAGAGACTGATCCACTGTGGTACAATCAAAGGTAATGGACTTCTCCATTAGTGACAATGCAGTGATCCAGAATAATCCTGAGGGAACTATAAGAAAGAACACTATCCACATTCAGAGAAGGAACTGTGGCAGTAGAAACACAGAAGAAAAACAACTGTTTGATCACATGGTTTGATGGAGATATGATTGAGGATGCAGACTCTAAACAATCACCCTAATGGAAACATTAATAATTTGGAAATAGTCTTGATCAATGACACATGTAAAACCCAGTGGAATTGCTCATTGGCTATGGGAGGGCGGGGTGGGAGGCGAGGAGGGAAAGAACATGATTCATGTAACCATGGGAAAAGTATTCTAAATCAATTAATTAAATAAAATTTTTCAAATAAAAAAATAATTCTAAGAGCAAAACATACTTGTCCTCATGGAGTAAACCAGCAAACACTGACTTATCTTAACCAAAAACATTGCCATTTCCATTTTTCCTTAACTTCTCAAGCCAATTGGGGGAGCATGCATGGTCTTTTTATATAACTCTTCTGGGAAGACATTAGCAATGAGCTATTGTTCAGCGAATTTAATCTCAAAATGAAATGCAGGAAGCAGAAATTCCTCAACATTAAAACTACCTTTAAATCCCTTCCGAATCAATGGAGCTCTCTTTCTCTTTTTGTCTGCTTTATGTCTCTGTCTCTCATAAAAAAGGGAGATAGCCTCACTTAAAGTGGCTTCAACTTTTCAATCCATATAATAGAATGTTTCAGAATTCATTTCTTAAATAAAGACATTTTAGCAATGCTCAAATACTCAGATGGATTCTTTCCATTTTATTCTTTCCAATAATGCACATTGTAATCCACCTGGACAAGGAAATGGCCAGTCATTCCAGTACCTTTGCCAAGAAAGATTTTTTGGACTTTGACAGGCTCACAGGGTCATGAAGAGTCAGACACCACTGAATACCAATAATAATAATTTTCTTGAGGCAATGGTGTCCTGGTTGCCCAGGCAGCCACTGCATACACCTATGTCACATTCCGACAGCCTGAAGCACTAAGGTTGTGAATATTGAGCAGGGAACAGAAAGGAGGCAAGTGGGGGAGGAGTGGAAGCAGCACAGTTTGGCAATTGATTGGATGTACAAGATGAAGGCTAGTGAGGCACAGAAGATGCCACGGCGGTTGTAAACCTAGATTACTGGAAGGCTTGGGTTACCCTTCCCTAATAAGGAAGTTCTGTGGAAGGGTTGTGGAAAAGATAATGTAATGAGATTTGCAATCTACCCCAAGTCATAAATAATGAATAGCACGAAGGTGGGGCTTTTGCTCACTGGGCACTATCCAGGAATGAACAGTCCCCCGGGGGCTGCCTGCCAAAGCCATGAGGTGATCTAGGAGTCAGGGCTGCATATTCTGGATGAGTGTGCAGGATTTTTCCCAATGAAAGCTCTATAGTTACAGCTGTGGGCACACAGCAATAAGATTACATCTGCTTTGAGAAGCCAAAGCTTGGCTGAGAAATAGAAAATTCCATAGCTTACACAGCAGAAGGAGGGAAAATGAGAGAAGATATGTTGGGGTATACAAATAGATAATGTGGTGGTGTGGACAATCCCTATGATGGATTAGAGTGGGGAGTGTGGGATGAAATACAACTATATGGCATAGTGGATAGAGCGCCTGGTCTGGAATTATGAAGACCTGGGTGCAAATTTTGCCTCACATTTTAATTAGTTATGTGATTCTGGACAAATCATTTAAGCTCTGTTTGCCTCAATTTCCTCATCTGTAAGATGGGGTAATAGTAGCACTTTCCTCCCAAAGTTATTATAACGATCAAATGAGATAATAATTGCAAAGTACTTAACAAAGTGCTTCACACATAGTAAGCACAATCTAAATATTAGCTACTATTGCTTTGTAAAACTCTGATTAGCTGACCACATAACCCCCATGAGGTCAAGTCATTGACCCTACAGGGAATCCTGGACCCCATCTTGGAGATCACTAGTCTATGCAATCAGCATTTCTCTCTAATCTTCTTTTTCTCTCCCCTCTCACCCCCATTTGAGTTGTTAAGCCAAATTCATGTATGGGGAAGAGGTGATTATGGAGTTTATCCAAGGAACTCCAAAATGCTCAGTCTTCATGTAATCCTCAAAATATCAACCACAAGGACATAAAAGAACTGACCATTCCAGGGAGAACCTCTTTCTATTGGAATCTGCTCTGGATCTCCTTCATATGAATGGCCAAAACATTTACCAAACAAACATCTTCCTCCTTTACACCTTACCTGAGACTCATGATTAGAGGGTTCTTAAATAAAGTTGGCTTTATTATTAAAAGGAAATTTACTATTTACAAGGAAATTCCTATAGTTGTGTCATGTGCATGGTAGACACCTTAATGGAGGAGAATCTTTTCAGAGACATTTTGCTCTACTGAAACAAATGTTTTATTATCGTTGGCAAATATCTCTAATGGAAACATCATTCAGTCAGTTGTAACATGGTAAAGATGAGATCTGTTGTGGAAGATCACATGCTATCAGTAGCAAAATTAATTGTGATTTATATCCTTAATGGAATATTATTCCTCTTTTTTTACTTAGTAATATTTTGTTGTTTTTTCCCAAATGGCACATAAAAACATTTTTAACATTCTTTTTCTAACATTATGAGTTCCAAATTCTTTCTCTCCCTTCCCTACTCCCTTCCTGAGAAAATAAGCAATTTGACATAGGTTAGACATATGCTATCATACAAAATGTGTTTCTATGAGTATCATGTTGTAGAAGACATAGGATATTTTCCTTTGAATGTCTTGTGTCACAACACAAGTCTCAATTATTCTTATACATATTATATATAGATGGCAAAAGAGGGACACAGATCCACAATTGCCATCCTCTTGATCAATTTGTTTGACTGTAATAAGGACCAAGATTTTTTCCACACCTTCAATATCTTCCTTTCCCCTTCAGACACCTTGAAAATCATCCCCCAACACTGTTGTGATTGTTTCCTCCAGCATTTATTTTCACTGTCTGTGTTCCCTTGATCTAGTATAGAGCTCTTCATTCTCCCTCACCATATTCCCCACTTTTCAGTAATATAGATAGCTATCTCCTCTGGAAACACATTCTAAGATTGTGATATTGTTAAGGTCCAGATCATAGTTCCATTCTCTTAGCTGGTGAAATAAACTTGTTATAAAAGCCTCCTTTTGATCGTATGTATCTTCCATTAGTTTTTCTCTTTTCATTTTATATTTAAGAATATAAACCACAATAAATTCTGCGTCTAAGAAATGTGATTGAAGTGATAAAGTAAGTAAAGTGGCACTTTAGACACCTTCAAGCTTGGTAACCATCATCAAGTTGCATAATCTTGATTGGTTTGTTTCCTCATTCATAAAATGGAAATAATAATAGCATGTATCCCATAGAGTTTTTGTGAAGAATGAAAGTTATAATACTTGTAAAACATTCTGTAAACCTTAAGGTGCTGACTAAATCCTAGCTATTTGGCACCATCATTATTCTACTTTCTTTTTGTATATATGCATATATTTCTATATGTGCATATATTATCATCATTATTATATCTGGGTATATAAATATGTTTCCATAAATACTCATAGTATTCTTATCATCATTATTCTCTTTGCATCTATACACATACATACACATATGCCCACAACAAAGACAGAAAAATATAAAAAGCAAACAAATAGACAGAAAGATATATAGAGATATAAATGATAAGATTTAGAAATAAGATCAATCAATGCCATTGATAAGAGAACTCTTATAATAAGATCAAAATGCTTTCAGAATGGTTTTCCAGAAATTTTAGAGTGGAAATACAGGAGAAAAGAAGTGTAATATATGCATACAAAGTTGTAGTATATATAGAGAGAGGGACTGAGGAATGGGGTTTAGATTGGTGATTTCAATAATTTTGGGAAATAGCAAGTATATATAAATAATAGTATAGGGTGATGAAAGCTCCTCTCCCATTGCAGATTGACACCTTTCCTTTGAAAGTTGGCTAGATCACCTAGAATTAGGGAAATCTACCTAACATGTATTAGAGGAGGGACTAAAATGGTATCTTTCTGGCTTTGAGGAGTAGCTCTCTATATATACTTTGCCAAAAGGATCAAACACACAGCCCAGGGACAACCTATGGACCACAACATTCCACGTACATCCCAAACCAGATCAAAATGCAATTGGCAAGTATTTCACAAATCAAGAAAAAATAAATTCAAACATAGGTAACAGATGTATGTATATGTATACACACACACACACACACACACACACACATATATATATATATATATATATATATATATAATTTTCTAAGTCAATATGTGGTCCACAGGGATCTTTATGTACAAAATAAATGGCTCAGTGACATCATCTTTGTCATTTGATTTGTTTTCAAATGTCATGCATGCTTCCTCAGTGTGACCCTTAGAACCCCTCTAAAAACACGTTCCCTCGTCTAAGGGGACCTGCCTAATCCACTGGCCATTTTATTCACCCCTTGGGGGGGAACCTGAAGCCCACAGATGAGCCTCTGACTCCAAGACTTTTAAATGCCAAGCCATGTTGACCTACCTTCCTGAAGTCATCTCTTACTCAAGTAAAATAATCCTCATTTCTATAACCTTTCCTCCCATGTTCTATTTTCCAGCCATTTCATCATCATCTTGGGAATATCAGCCAAGTTCTTGATGCTTCTTAAGTATAGAGCTCTGAATTGGATACAGGTCTGACCCATGCAGAGTCTATAATGGGAGGGTTATCTCATGGCTTCCATATGCTAAACTCCTATTTATATGCTCCAGGAGCACTCCTAGCTTGCTTGTTTGTTTGTTTTAATAAGTTCTACATTGCCAAGTCCTGGGTACCAAGAGTGAAAATTCCAAATTAAACAGACTTTAACACTTGTAAGCTGAACAAAGTCCTAACAATTGTAAACAACTTTGCAATCATCCTTCTTTTACCCACTTAAGAGGGACATTCATAAGGCAGAGTAGGTAGATCTCTAATTTGTGCATGGATTCAAAGCAAGAAGTGTATTTCCTTTTGACCCTGAGGCAATGAACACACTTTTCCCTTTTTTGTATTCAATCATTATAATACTAGTCTTCATATTCTTAGAAAAGAATAAAAAAGAGTATTTTAATAAAAGATACATGAGGCTACTTACAGTCCTGATTTTTTGAGAATAATAACAGTGGATCTGATAAAAAGGCTTTTGTTTCCTAGATTATATTTCTAGTGCACATGTTCTACATTACATTGATTCCTTAGTTACTCAAACATTAGCCAATTTATTTCTCCTTTTTTAAACCCTCACCTTCCATCTTAGAATCAATAATGTGTATCAGTTCTAAGGCAGAAGAGTGGTAAGGGCTAGGCAGTGGGGTTAAGTGACTTGCCCAAAGTGTTTTCTACACCAGATTTGAATCTGATGTTTTCAAAGTCACAGTATATGTCACAGTATATTTCTTTTAAGTCAGAATTTTAAAAAAGAAAGGAAAAAGGAATTCATTATTTATTTGACCTGGAAAAAATCATTTAATCACTCTAGGCTGTTTTTGCTCCTATAGGAGAATAGAAGGGAGATTGAATGAAATGGTTTTTAAGATCTTTCCGGTTTTAACATTCATAATCCTACATATGTTTGATAAGGAGTAAATTAGGAATAATCTGGTTGGTAATCTTGGTGAATTATTCTAAACAGTTATAGGTGACCTTTCATGTATTTAATATTGATATTGATACCTTGTGGCCTTGTATTAAATAGAAAGAAAGATAACCTCAGAGGCAGGAAGATTTGGGGTGGTCTTCCCTCTGTCATAGCCTAGTTGTGTGACCCTGAGAAGGTCACTGACAGATTAGAAGTGGAGTCCCACATTTGCAATTTAGTTTCCTCATTTGGAAGTTCTTTATCTCAATGGAATAACAGGTCCATTCCCTCCCTGACCTAATAATCAAGAATAAAAATATCAATATATACGAAATTGAAATTGGACATAAATCCTGAATAGTTATAAGGAAGAGGTACCAAGTAAGATGGAGAAACTCTTACCAAACAAATTTATATTGACTTCTGTTATCACATTAGATTATTAAACTAAATATAAGTCTATTTAATTAATATATAACAGACTCCCTTAAAAAGTGAGGTTAACAAGGGAAAAACATGGATTTACAAGCATTTCCAAGATGCTTTCACTATCTGAGAGTGATTTTTCTGCTGTTACTATTTAGAAAAAAAGATGATCTATAGTGTATTTTTATTGATTTTTGTTAAACATTTCTTATATTTAATCTGATTCAGACAGTACTCTGGAGTTTGCTAACTATTTGTAGTTGTCATGAGATAAATTTAATAAATGAGTAAATGGAGGCAATTCTCCACCCAAGATAAGTTTACTATTTTATCGCAACTCTCTTTGTGTTTTTTAATTCTTTCATAAGAATTCTTTTCATAAATTATTATATAATATTCTTCCAATATCCTTATGGGATAGAGATGAAAATGATTATTTGTGTTTCTTCCTTTATATAAAGAAATTAAACACAGACCTTGGGAATGAGGTAAAGCTTTGACTCTATATCCTTTACAGATAATAGCATTTTAATAATAATAATAATAACAATAACAGCCAGTATCCATATAGCACTTTAGAATTTTTAAAATGCTTAAAACATAAGATGCCATTTAATCCTAATAAAAACTCTGGGAAGTAGGTACTCTTATAATCTACATTTTACAGATAGAGTTCCAAGGTGGAGGGAGATTAAATGATTTCCTCAGCTTAGGGTTACATGGGTAGTAAATTTCTGAGGCTAGATTTGAACTCAGATCTTCCTGGCATAATGGCCAGCACTCTATCTACTAAGCCACCTAGTTGCCTAGCAGAATCGCAAAGTCATGAATTGAGGGCAGGAAGAAACCTTGGAAATTATGTAAATAGGTGTATTCTCTTTATGGATGAAGAAACAGACCCATAGTGGTTAGATGATCGTTAATTCCTAAATCAATGTTTATTTCACTTCCTATTTTACAGAAAGGATTAAAGTGATTTCTTTTTGAGCATGAAACTCACATTATCTTTTTTCTTCCTGAGAAAAGGAGATCAGCAGTTTCATTTTGCCATTGTACACTAAAGACTAGCCATCCAGACCAGTCTCTTAATTTTCTAGATGAATAAATTAAGGACTAGAGAAATTAAGAAACTTGTCCAGGGCCACCCAGGTAGCCTCAGAAGCTTCAAGAAAGCTATCCTCCTAGAAAAGCTTCACATTGTCCAGTAGAAGAACTTTTAGGTCTAAAGAGAAGATAATTTAATTCAGGCTAACAAAAAGGATCCACTATGAACAACCCCCAATAGGGGAAAATAGGGCAAAAGGAATAATAACTCTAATATACATCTTTTGCCTTTCTTAGAATCCCCAGTGCTTAGAGTGGCACCTGGCATAGAGCAGGTGTGGAATAAATGCCTGCCAACTTGTTGACTAGAAGATGAGTAAGTACAGAGGAGAGGTTAAACAAAGCAGCGTGAGAGATCCAAGAAGGAGAAATGACCTCTAAAGGGGAAGCAGAGGGAGAGGGCAGAGAAGGAGGGCACCTGGAAAAGGCAGCGAGAGCAAGTGATGAGTACCAGATTTGGAAATGGATAGTCTGAGTGCAAATTTCAGATCTATTATTTACTGGGTAATGTGGAGCGAGTGATCCTTTAACTTCTCTCCCCATCAGGCTCCTAATCTCTAAAGTGAAGAAATAGGACTAAGTGATTTCTAAGATCCTTTCTGGTTCTAAGGCTTCTGAATTCATAGAAGAGGTGACAGAGGACCTGAGCTTTGAAGGATGAGAATGCTTGCAATAGGCAGAGATGAAGGGGGAGAGCAAAGGACTAGGTCAGGGAATAGCGAAAATTGATTAGAGTCTGGAAAGTATGAAGGCAAATATTATAAAATAATGTTGGGAAAACTTATTACAGAGCAGAAGAGGGAAACAAAGGAATTTATATTTAACTGGCAGGCAATAAGAATCAACAAATGACATTTATATTATACCTTAAGGTTGATAAAGTATTTTACATATACATAGATATAGACACACATATACAAAATTAGAATTGGACATAAATCTCAAATAGTTAAAAGGGAACAGCCAAGTCTGGGAAATTAATAAATAAATAAATGCATACTATATATCTATATACACATATGCCACATATATACATAATTGCATATGTATATATACTCATATATGTATGCTCATTATAATCACCAATAATTATTACTAATACTGTGTATGCATTCTTAAATCTATAAGTTTATATCATTTTAAAGATTTCTTTGGCAGTAATATAAAGGATGGATTCGAAAGAGAAAATATTTTAAAGCTGAGAAACCGGTTCAGAAGCTTTTACAATAGCCTAGGCAAGTGATAAAGAAGGCTTGGCCAAGGAAGGGTGGTGACTGTGAGATTATAAAGCAAAACTAGGAGTGATACTGCAACAGTAAAACAAAATAAAATCAAAAATAAAATAAAACAAAAAAGACCTGGTCGTTTATATTCATTAGGGATGGCCAAAGCTTCCACTTAGCTGAATAGGAGAAGGGTGATATCATCTACAGAAACAAAGAAGTTAGATTTGGAGGATGATGAGTTCATTTTGGACAAAATGAGTTGGTGGTAGTCAGGACATTCAGTTAGGAGGACAGTAAGTGGTGAAAAGTGTAGAAACTTGAAATGTTGAAACTAGAAATGCAGATTCAGGGGTCAGCCTCAAAAAAAGTAATAATTGAAGTCATGGGAGACTTCTAAGAAAAAGAAGTGGGAAGAGATAGAGGGGAATAAGCATTTAATAAATGCTTTTTATGTTTCTAGGCACAATGCTGAGTGCTTTTGAAATACATGTTATTTCACAGGAAGTAGAAAGAACCACGGGGAAATCTCACACGTGGGGGGCAAAAAGCGGAAGCAGTAATGAATGAGACTGAGAAGGAATGGTCAGAGAAGTAGATAAGCAAGCAGAATTGAGCAATATCACAAAAACCAAATAGAAATCTGGTTTCAGTAGTAAGGAAGAAACTATTCTTACAGATAAAATCCCCTCGTAATGCTTTCTTCTCCTTAGAGTTATCACAATTTTACTTCTTAACATTTGGGTTATTCATAAAATTAACAAATATTTTCTTCTATTCTAAACATGCCAATTAGCAAGTTTAATATCACTAAACATGTTGGAACAAAAGCACTTGTTGGCCACTACTCAGTCCCATATACTAATAAAAGGTGTTAATGACAGGTTTCTATTTGAGGGGGGAGGTTTCTAAAAACTGGCACTGGACATGTTGATGTTCTTGGCACAGAGTAAACTCAAGTGATAAAACTACTTCTGGAAATGTAGGTGGATAGCTCCTGTACAACTTTGACTTTTGGAGAGTCCTTAGAACAACATGGTAAGTGCCATTCCCAGGACCGTACCATCAACATGGGTCAGATGCAGAACTTGAACTGAAATCTTCATGGCCTCAAAACTAGCTTTCTATCACCTCTACGAGGTTGCATCTTAAAGAAGCTATATCAAACTTTGCTAACCAACACACATACACATTAACCAAAAGGCAAAAATATGCATGTAGACAGTCACAAGTTTTCTCAAAAAAGGAGCATCAGAATAGTCATATGCTGCAGAAAATTAACACCCATAGATGATTTATGACTTCACAGTGATCCCTGTGCCTCTTGTACTCATCCTTTATTTTCTGGGGCCATTGACTCTCTCTTCCCTAGCAAGCAACCTTTCTAATGATCTCCAAAACACTCTAGAAGAATTTCTTCCTTGGAATACTGCAACAACTCCAAGTTTGAATCTCACTAAAACAATGGCATGATTTTATAGACATAAAATGACAAAAATTATTAATAATATTTCTGCATATTTTACATTGTTAGTTTGCTCTAAAAGATTTGTTTTCTGAGGCCAATATTAATGTTAAAATAACAACTAAGCCACAATAAGATAAACAGCATTTTATAATATCATAATAATCAGCCTTAGGAGAGCTATCTTTGGAATTTCATGTCTAAACCATAAATGAATGGTAATCAGGTGGAATTTACCTGTGACTGGAGCATCGATGTCCAGTAAATTTTTTTCCTGTCGAAGAATTGAAGCACCCTCAGTTATGATTCTCAAGGCGACACTTTCTTCCAGCCTTCCCTCCTTCATGAGATGTGCCTTTAAGATATCCACCCGAGGTTTCCCATCATTATCAAACACTTCCTTTGCTGTGAGCCGGTGACTTGGAGGAAAAGGGACAGCTGAAAGAGAAAGGTCAAGTATTTTTTTAGCATCAAAAGCTTGATGTCCAATCTACAAGCAAGAGCATTAAGAGTAAATAAATGCCTCAGCATTCTAGACCAGGATGAAGGGTCACCTATCAAAGCTGCTCACCTGCCCTTCTACTGGCACTAGTTAGTTCATTACAGGAAGATCTATATTTCTTCTTCAAGCAGTCCATGCCTCATCCCCCTTCACTACTGGGCTAAAAGAGGAATCACAATAGCAGGCTGTTCCCTTTGGCTCCTCCTAATTTCCACAGGAGGAAGCCATTCTCACCACCTCCACCCAGGATCAGCCCTAGGCAAAGGTGGAGGGGCATACCAGCCAAGTACCTGCCATCCATCATGCCTTTCAGTTAAGTCATTGTCTCTGATTATTTATGGCTCAGTCAAAATGCAAACACACAGGCTACAGATACTTTCCCATTAACACCTATGAATAAGAGTTAGTGCACCAGGATGGGGTAGACCTTAGCAAAAAACTAAACCTTGAGACCAAAGTCAGTGGTCAACTAAGAGAGAAAACAGAAAGGGGGCTGCCAGGGAAACATGGAGAGAGACCTTGCCCAAAGGGAATAGATTTCCAGAGCAAATTTCAACCCCCTCAGGCTCATCCAAAAGTCACCCCCCAATAAATTTGCATATGAATAAACCGAGGCATAAAGAGTGATTTGCCCAAGATGGCAGAAACTCCCCCCACACACAGTTTTTTCTCCTTTCCTCTCATTTGTAGATCTTTCTATAAGTATATATACATATGTGTATATTCACCTCTATGGCGATCATATGTGTGCTTTTATGAATATATATATATACATATACACACCTCCTATTCTCATTAGCCTTACCCTAGATATTTCCACATGCACTATTCATTCCATTTAACCCAAGAAATAAAGTCAAAGCCAAGAAGGAACCCATATCTATGGGCTGCCTCTGACACTGGGCCATTGGACTTAATAAGACTCTATTGCCCCAAGTCTACTCTCCAAGAATCCAACTTATGAAACTCCAGCTCATCAGGAGAAGCTCTGCCCTGAAGGAAGAAGTTATTTTTTTAGACTTCTTTCCTTAAATTCAAAATGTATCTTCTTAAAAAAAAACCTTAAGTCCCTGAAGCTCTCCCACAAAGGACTATTGAACCACAAAAGATTTCAAGTATTGTATTGCATGACTACAGTACAGGGATCCATAACCTCACAAGGGAGAAGAGCCACTTATTGTGATGTTTTGAGAAGATAACTTTTTTTTAAACTCTTACCCTCTGTCTTAGAATACTGATTCTAAGGCAAAAGAGTGGTAAGGGCTAGGTAATGCAAGTTAAGTGACTTACCCAGGGTCACACAGCTGGGAAGTGTATGAGGCCAGATTTGAACCCAGGACCTCCCATCTATAGATCTGACTCTCAATCCACCTGGTTACCCCCTGAGAAGATAACTTTTTGAAGGGTAGCATTAGACTCATAACCCCATAACAGATTATATGCTTATCTGAAGTGTTTTATTTAATTTCTATTTTAAATAATGCATTAGAAAAATAACAACAACAACAAAAATATATTTATTATCTCCAAATGGCCCATGCCATAATGTACAGATGGATGGCCCTAAGGTGTTTCTACAGTTCATTAGCACATTAGTGCAAGGAGTCTTGTCTAATTTGCTAGTTATAAAATGAGATACGCTACTTTATAAACTTTAAAGCACTATATAAATGCTAGTCATTATTATTATTATTATTATCACTACTATCATCATCACCACCACAATCCCCAATAGCCCCAGTACTTAGAATATCCTTAGAGAACTGGAGAATCTGGCCTTAAGGTCCAGATGGGGGAAAGAAATGTAATAATATGAAACTCTAGCAAAGACAAAGAAGCAGCAGCCCAAATGGGACCCTGTAGTGGAGGTGATCTCCTTTTAACATTGTGTGGGACGTGGTCCATAGATCAAAGTCTACTGTTACCCAAATACTGATATTTCAAAGTAAAGAGGCCACTAGCTGGTGAAGTGGATAGAACACCAGGTTTGGCATCAGGAAGACCTGAACTCCTATCTGACTTCAGATAGTTTCTGGCTGAGTGACTCTGGGCAAGTCACTTAACCTTGTTTGCCTCCATTTCTTCATCTGTAATATGAGCTAGAGAAGGAAATGGCAAACAACAATTCCAGTATCTTGGCCAAAAAAACCCCAAATGAGGTCACAAAAAGTCAGACATGACTGAAATCACCAAACAACTGAAATAAGACTCATTTTTTTTTGTTTTGATAGAGATATAGACACTAGAAAGTCCTTAAGAAGAAAAGCTGGGCACAATCACCTCTAAGGTCCTTTCTAGCTCTAAATCTATCTATGTTCCTATGAGTCTATGCTATCTAAGGAGTCATATTGGTTGCCTTCTTGTACCTATTACTGCTATCTTCAGGGCTTTGCTTATTTTGTATATGAATTTGTTACTTTATAACTAGCAACTCACAAAGGAGAGTGGAAGAACCAGGTTAAATTGTAATTGGGAAATGTTTAACAAAATAAATAAAATTAAAATACAACTTAGATAACATTCATTTTGTGATTTCCTAAGTCAATATGTGGGGTAGGGATGCATTTCTCTTTGAGTTTGACAGCACTAGGAAGATGGGTTGGTTAAGTTTTGAAGTACAATACTTTAGATGTGAACATTGTGGATAGAACTGGGAATTTAACCGCCTTGTTTCTATGAGAAAATACATTTAGGATCAAAGAAAGCGATTGAAAAAAGACAATGCTGAATAATGTAGATTGGCCAGGTTTTCATAACATTTATTGTCTCAGATTGGGGATTCTTAAGCTGGAGTCCTAAGAACTTACTTTTTAAAAAAAGACAAAAACAAACCCTGATAACTTTATTTCAGTATTATTCATTTCCTTTGTAGATTTATGACTTAAAAATGTTGAAAACCCCCAGAACTACTAGATTTAAAATATTAGGAAAACATGAAAATATAGTAGAAAGGTTCAAAAATGCAGTTGGAAGCATTTTCAAATATTAAAATTGCACAAAAGTGGAAAGAGCACTGGATTTGAAGTTAGAATGGCATGTGCATTGTACCCCCAAAACCATAGAAGCGTTTTGGGGGAAGTTCCTTTGCTCCCTTCCATTCCAGTGTCTCCTAACCTAAAACCTCTCATGAGTCCTATAAGACCCTGAGTGGATTATCCTCCTTGGATAGTCCTTTAGATTTGATATGGACAAAGAGACACACCTCTTTGGGTATCTGGGACATCCATCTGTACCTTAAGCTGTGAGGGTCATCCCCTATGTCTTCAGGCAAACGCCACCATGTCCATGCCTGGGTGCATATCACTCTAGAGTCATGTCTTCACTGTTTAAAGAGTATAAAGACCCCAGAATTGATGTCATAGAGGAGTAGCTTTCCATCTATGCTGTTCCACCTAGGAAGCAGTCTTCCACTTATGCTGTCCCCTTGGCCAGAGTCAACATTACCTTCTAAATGAATAAATTTCACTTTTTATTTTTAAGCTAAGTTTCAGAGTCTTGCATCCTTGCAAAAGATACCCTTCCTGAACCCCAGGGGTTCACCTTAAGCCTCCCACAACAAGAAGACTTCTGGTCTCAATCCTGACTCTGCCACTTCTTACCTATGTAATATCCAGAGAATCAACTCTCTAGGTCTAACCCATCAGACTGGAAATGCTGGCAAAAAGAGGGAAATGACAAATGTTGGAGGAGTTGTTTTTGTTTTTGTTTTTTTTTGGGGGGGGGGATGAAGCACATTGATGCACTGTTGGGAGAGCTGTGCCTGGGTTTAAGCATTCTCAAGGGAAATTTCGAATTATTCTCCCAAAGTTATGAAAAAGTGATTATCCTTTGGTGTGATGATGCCTTCATTAGGGCTTTACTCCAAAAAAGAATAAAGACGAAATGGTCCTGCATATACACAAATATATTATTGTTGCTCTTTTAATAGTAGCAAAGAAGTAGAAACTAAGGGAGTGCTCAGTAATTTAAGTAATGGCTAGGAAAATTTTGGAATACTTTAAGAAATAAGATAAGTAATGGGCCCAGAGAGACTTTGGAAAATGGCACGAAATGTTGCAAAGAAGAGAGCGGAAGCAGAGAATAATGTATACTATAACTTTGATATTGTAAAAATGAACAATTCTAAAAGCTTTAAGAATTCCTACCAATATAAGTGGTCAACCATGATTGCAGAGGACTAATGGAAAATGTTGCCTACCTCATGACAGAGAGATGGTGGACTAATATGCAGCATAAGAAACACATTTTGAGTGTGGGCTCACAAGCCAAATTGTCCTGTTTCTTTCACTATGTTTATATAATACTTTTGTTTGCGTTGTTCAAATGCCCTCATATCAGACTCTTCAGGACCCCATTTGGAGTTTATTTGGCAAAGGCGCTGGAGTCATTGTGCATTTCCTTATCCAACTCATTTTACAGATGAGGAAATGAATGCAAACAAGGGGAAATGACTTGTCCAGTGCCACATAGTCACTAGGCATCTGAGTCTTCCTGACTCCATGCCCAGCACTATTCAGTGTACCACCAAACTGTCCTTTATATGATATAGAAGTTCTGTATTTCTGTTTGTTTTCTGGGCTAAAGAGAGGTGGGAATTATATGGAAAAAGAAAAATGGAATATATTACATGAAACCTGCAGGAAAAGGGAACCATTTAGATAAAGGACTTTTACCCCACCCCCCAGAAGTATGGTAAAACCTATGGATCCCTTTCCAGAATAATATGTTTTAAAGTATTATATGAAATATATAGGACTAAAACGGAAACCCATTAGACTGAAATGGTTTTGTATGGTTATATATATGTTGATGTGTGTGTGTGTGTGTGTGTGTGTGTTTGTGTGCTTCACTTATGGATACCAGGTTAAGAACTCTTGATTAGAGCCAGATGTTTTGAGAAATTGACAGCTATAAACACTGGCATAATTTTACAAATGTGTCAGACAAGTATAGATTGTGAAGAATGAAGAAAAAGCTCATTTCCTTTCTAATGGATAAAAGCTGCAGGTTTCCATCTCAATCTACTTTCTGGGTTCAAGTTCAAATCTGATGGAGGAATTAAACCAACAAGTGCCAGAGCAATAAGGTAAGGGAGGCAAGGCAACAAGAGAGAACACCCCAGGGAAAACATCCCCAACACAAATTAGAATTTCCTTTGGTCCCCTGAGTCTTTTCAGGGCCAAGTTCACTGCAGTAACAGATGCTCCTCCCATCTCTCTAGACCCTTCACTTTCCAGTAATTCCTACTACTTGAGGTAACTGGATGAGAGAACACCACCTGCTCTGAGCTGCTGGAATTGGCTTTAAATACAGAGGTAGGAGAGAGGCCAAGTGGAGGGGACTCTCTCCAGTTGGATGATGAGGGTACTGATCAGATGGGGTCCAATTCCGGTTAGGCAGATGGAAGAGAATAGCAGGGAACAGGATGGACAGCCAAAGACAAAACTCTAAGTTCCTGCCAGCTACAAAGAAGAGGCACCTGGGGCATTGCAAGAAATGGGGCTAACGGTCATGTGTTTGACAGTAAAGGCGAGGCCACCTGTGCAAAGATCATGTTTATTTGTGCTTCTACATGCACCGTGTCCTACATGTAGACTCATGCCAAAAAACTAGAAAAAATGTAAACATTTGAACCAAGAAAGATAGGAACTGCTATGAAAAAGTTCAGTCACGTACACAAGGTTAACCTTGATTTTGAATCTTCCTTCAGGACATTGCTGTCAGTGATTAAATCAGGCTAGCACCAATTTGCAATGTGCTGCATCTTTTAGAAAACATTTTCTATTTTTAAAACCAAATTTTGTTATCTAATTTTTGCATTACTTTAATTTTCCCATGTACCAACCATACTCCCATAAAGCTACTCTTTTTGACAAAGAATGTATTTTAAAAGAAAAAGCATTCACTAAAACTGACTAGTACATTACTGAGTATATATACAATGTTCCATACCCATGGACTTCCTACCTCTGCAAGAAATTTAGAGGGAAGGCAGGGAGAAACTTTCTCATATCTCTTCTTTGGATATCACTTGTTCAGCAAATATTTTCTAATATTTCTTATTTCTAAATATTTCTGAATTCTCAAGAGCTGATTAAATCAGTGGAAAATATTTAAACAGCACCTTTAATGACTTTAAACAAGTACCCTCAAAAATGGAGAGGAAAAAAAAAACATTTCAATTGAAGAAAAAAAGGCACAGTAGGTCAAATTTGGGGCACAAGATCTCCACTGAATTCTGTTAAGCAATATCCCAGATGGCTACATGGTCAAATAATGCTGTGGTCTGGTGCCTTAATATCTGCCTAAATATTCATTGTATATTAGAGCAGCAACTATAATAAAAATGAAAAAAAAAAGCAAAATAAAATGAAAAAAAAAGCAAATTAAAATGAAAAAATATTGTTCTCCTACTATATTCCCATTGAACAATGGATCAAACTCATTGACATCACCTTTAGAGTTGTTTCTCCACATGACATAAGAATGCTTTGTTAGTCTGGAAGTCAAAAATTTGGCCATCCCAGAGTCATGGTAAGAACAGTAGGTTCAGAGGTACAGCTTGGTACCTCCATGGACAGAGATCCAGGCCTGGACATGGGAGGTCCTGGGTTCAAATGTGAACTCAAACATTTCCTAGCTGTATGACTCTGGGCAAGTCACTGAATCCCAGTTGCCTACACTTTATAGCACTTCTGCCTTAAAAGTAATACTTAGTATCAATTCTAAGACAGAAGGTGAGGGCTAAACCCCTCCCCCCAAAAAAACCCCCACTAGTTTAGGGTTCTGCAATTAAGATCAAAGAGAAATGAAAATTAAAGCAACTATGAGGTTCCTCCTCTCCCTCATTAGAATGACAAAGATGGCAAAAAAGAGAAATGATAAATGTTTGAGTTTTGTGGGGAAATGGGTATATTAATGTATTGTTGCTGTGAGGGAGATCTGAGTCGGAAATTGCCCAAGCCTTGAGAAGGACCTTAACAGCTGGAGCTGTGAATACTGGGAAACAATTTAGAAATATGTCATGAAAAGGGCATAAGGATGTCACTGCTAAGTCAAAAATTCCAAAGAGAGCAAAGAAAGAAGCACAAGGCTCATATTTATAAAAAATATTTAGAACAGCTCTTTTTATACTGGTAAAGACTTAGAAACTAAGGGAGTACCCATCAACCATAGAATGGCTAGATAAATTATAAGAATGTAACAGAATTTAATTGTGTCAAAGGAAGTGATGGAGACAGTTAAGAGAAACCTGAGAAGACTTGTATGAACTAATGAAAAGTGAAATAAGCAGAAGGACAGGGAGAAAAATTCATACAATTACAGTAACATTATTAAGAAAAACAACTTGAACTCTGATCTAAACAATAACTATCCATGTCTCAAGGGTATCTACTATCCTCTTGACAGAGAAGTAATAGATTCAGGGTGCAGAATTTAAAAGAAAAAAATATTATGAGTATGTGTATCTGTATTATAAAATTAATTTTAGGGTTGTGACTTAAAATCTAGAATTAATTAGGCAGTGGGGAAAATCCCAAATAAAATACCCAAGTCTTTCTAGAAATTTGTGGTAATTTAATTAATATAGAGGGAAGGAATTTAAGGAGACGGAGGGAAGAGAATATAGGATTTCTCCTGCCTGGCCTGTGCCAGGGGGAGTTTAAAATCCCCGCCTCTGGGTCTCTGAAGAAGATTAGAGGCTTATAAGAGGATAAAATTGGAAAGTAAAGGAGGAAAACTCAGCCAGAAACTCACCACAGAACCAGACAATAGCTTGTAGCCACTCTAAGATGCTGAAAGTCCCAGCACGCTGCTATCAGCGAACTCTTTGCCACAAAAGGTACCAGAGAGAGGAAATGAGCCAATATATAGACCTTTTACTCTTGTGTCTCCTCCTCTAAATGCCCATTCTTTTTAGTTCTTATCTTCTTTGATTGGATTATATCTTTAGAATTACTTAACACTTCTTTGTTAAGTTCACCTTTTGTGAGTTACTTAACCTTTTTGTGATTAATTTAATCTTTATAGTTACTTAACACCTTTTTGTATTAAGATCTTAAATAGACTTAACTTAAAGTTCTAACTTCACTATAAGGTAAAAGTTAAGTACTTTCATTGTTCAATCAAGAGATTACAACTTTATCTTCCCCCAAAGTACAGTCTAAGTAGGGTGGAGTAATTTAGAGTTCCCAAGACATTCCTGATTTTGTTAAACTATCTTCATTGTTACAATCAGGAAATAGCTAAATCCAATCATCACAGTATATAGATATACATACGTTTGTATAATATACACATGTATATTACCTATACATATAGGTAATATACATATATATGTATATATATATATATACATGGCTGATAGAGAATTTTTTGCTTCACTATGTACATTTGTTACAGGGGTTTTGTTTTGCTTTGCTTTTCAATAATTTGAGGATGAAGTAGAGAAAATAGATTTTTGTTCATAAAAAATAATTTTAAAAATACTGGACTATGAGTCTAGAAACTTGGGTTTGATTCTCAGCTCCATCACTTACTAAAGATGACATCATTCAAGTCACTTTTCCTGATTTCTCCCAATATAAAATGAAGGAGTCTGACTTATAAGATACCTTCTCTATCTGAAGTAGGTTTAGAGTCAATCAAGATAACATTATTAAGCACCTACTATGTGAAATCATTGTCTATAAAGAGATGGGACTTGTGTTCTATCAAAGAGGCTCAAGGAACACTATAATTGTCAAGGTACTAAGAATTTTTTAAGTCCTACCATATGCTAAGTAATGAGGGTACAAAAAATAGGGAAAAACCAGTTTGGGGAGTATTTTTTTTGTTGTTGTTTATCTTGTTCTCTTTATTCAAGCATTTCACAGAATGATCAAAATTCCAGAATTTCAAATAATTGAATAATTTACTTCAAACTACTATAAAATGAAGTTAAAATGCAAACTACCAATTTAACACAATTCCAAAGAGGTCACTGCCTAAAAGGGGAGACAACACATAAATGGCAAAAAAGATATCTCCAGTATCTATTAGAGAGAATCTCAGGGGAAAGGCAGTAAGATTAAGAAGACCTGAGAAAGACTTCTCAGAGAAGGTCGAATTTTAGTTGAGACATAATACAAACAATAGAATTTAAGAGGAAGAGAGTGAAATTTCATCCCAAGCAAAAACACAGATAGCAAAAATGCATGAAATTTGGAGACAGTATCATGTGTGAGCAACATCAAGGAGGTCAGTGTCATTGGATTGAAGAGCATGTGGTAGGGAGTTGGGTGTAAGAAGCTTAAAAGGGAGAAAGGGGTCAGGGTGAGAAAGGCTTTAAAAGGCAAAGACACAAAAAATATGGTGTTATGGATAAGAGTATTGAGCTTAGAGTCGGAAAGAACTGAGGTCAAACCCAACCTCAGACACTTAATAGCCATGTAGTATTAGGCAAACTTCTCGGCCTCTGTGTCAGTTTACTCATTTATAAAGTGATGGAAATAATCTCCAACCTCACAAGACTGTCATAGGACCAAATGAGATGGCATATTTAGATGCTTTGGTAAAGCCACTATAAAAATATTAGCTACTTTTTTTTTCTCCAAGAAGGAAAAAAATGTAGCATAGTCTACAAATTATGGTATACTAATACAATGCAAATCAAAATGTGTATATAATATCCCTGGCCCCTATAATAACTATTGTAGAAGCAGCTTTTGCCTCCTGGTATTCATTCATACTAGTGTCTTCAGAAGCGCCAACACTGTTATTAGAGCACATGTTGAAATCATAAATTGAGGTCCAACACCATTTACGTCACATTGATGCTAAATTATCTATCACCTTCATCTGGCACTCATTCTACTTATATTTCCTTGTGGGAAGTTGTCTATTGTCCATAGCCTGTTCAGTCATTTTCATTAGTGCCCAACTCTTCATGACTCCATTTGGGGTTTCCTTGGCAAAGATACTGGAGTGGTTTGCCATTTCCTTCACCAGCTCATTTTACAGATGAAGAAACTGAGGGCAAACAGGGTTAAGTATCTTGCCTTGGGTCACACAGCCAGAAAGTGCCTGAGGTCATTCCAGTCTTCTTGACTCTAAGCTCAACACTATTTTTGTGTCTTTGCCTTTTAAAGCTTTTCTCAACCTGACCCCTTTCTACCTTTTAATCTCCTCTATTGACTAAGTCACTTAGCTTTTCCACAGACTTGTAGTACAAGTGAAACAATCAGCAAGGATTTTATAAGCATTGACTATCCCAGCTTTCTCCAAGTCAGGATAGTTGCTCTAGGGGAAAGTAAAAGATATTCAAACACAGACCCTGCCTTTGAACTTTACTGTGGCTAAGAGTATTTGCCTGAGGGGGCTGATGAAAAGTAAAACAGTCTGGGACTGAAAAAACAATGATAAGATAAACTTGTTTACTACCAGATTGTAGCTGATGACAGATCTGTGTTTGGCTGCCTGGTTTAACTCTTCTCAAGTAGACTATATTAACTGGAGGACTTTCACTGGACCTGTGTTCTTGAGTAGAATCTTGGAGTTGAAAGTTTCATTCTGTGACCAAGATAATGTACTCCTATGATCTTAAGTTAGTTCATAGATCTTTCTTTCTTCAGTATATAGACATAAAATACATATTTCATATATAAATAGTATATGTGTATGTATATATGTATGTATATTTGTTAAGCTCACTATATAAATGTTAGCTACTTTTTTTCTCCAAGAGGAAAAATGTCATATATACAATCTACTTGTATGCCATAACTTGTAGAATGTGACTTTTTTTTTCCTTTATGGAGAAAAAATGTAGCTAACATTTATATAGGGCACTTAACACATATATAATTTTAGAACAGATTGAGTTGTTTTTTAATTTTTAAAAGAAACAAAAAAGATTCTGAAACATTCAGATTGAGGATTGAGCTGATGAAGTCAGCTGAGATGGAGCTGGCCTGGTGTCACTAGAATCCTTGCTTGGATAGATCTTGTGACCCAAGACATGATTTATAGAGAGACGTGGCAAAACATCATTGTCCAGAGGGGACTTCCAGTCAAGATGGAGGCTTAGAAGCTGCGAAAGTTCAGACCTCAGAAACCCTTCCTTACCAATCACAAACTGAGAGCTCCTAGGACAACAAAATTCAAGCTGAACAACAGGACAGACCCTGGGAACCCTCCTCCTGGACCTGGATCAAAAGGTACGGCCCCCCAAAAGCCAAAACCCTAGATCACTCGGATCTAAGGGGCAGGCAGAAGGAAGGTCCCAGGACCCATCCCTCCAACCCAGAGTGCTGAGCCCACTGCAGCAGTGGGAAATTCAGGGTCGGCAAAAGGACCCCAGAGCTGGCTATTTTGAAGTTCTCACCTTGAAAGCAACCTGAGCCAGTCTCCAGGATGCCCAACACAGACAGAAGAGAAACATAGAGAGAAGGGGGAAGCCTGTAGACCCCTGGCTGGGTCCTTCCAATGGAGGTCCCAGTGTTAGGGCAACAGCTGAACCCAATCCCATCAGGAGCCCTCAGAGCTACTGAAAGGAGAGAAATCTTAGGGCCTGCAAAGGGGTTGCTCCAAAGAGCTTACCTTGAAAGTAACCTAGGCCAGTCTCTGGGCATTCAACACAGATTGTGGAGGAGGAGGTTTTTTGCTTCAGGGCTCATTCGGCCCAAACGAGCTGAACATAATCCCATCAGGAGCCATCAGAGCCCAGGGAGGCCACGGACCTCCCCCCTTAGAGAGCAGGGTCTTCTGAAAAAACAGAAACCTAGAGGCGGAGTCAAGATGGCAGCCTAGAAGGAGCATAGACCTGGCAGCCTGGCCAGAGCTTTGGAGATCCTCCATATTTGCTCCAGCCATCCAGGAAGTTTAAAACTCAGAGTAAACCGAGACCAACTAAGCTGAACTCAATCCCATCAGAAGTCTCCAGAACGCAGGGAAGCCCAGGCTCCCCACCCATCCTCATTGACTGCTGGACTTTAAGCCAATCAAAAGCCTCCAGAGGACAGGGAAGCTCAAACCCCCAACAATCCTACCCCAGAGAATACACCAAGAGATCTTCTCCAAGAGGGGAGACTGATAGAAGTCGCCAAAAAACAAAAAAATGAAAGGAACAAGAGCACAGACAAATACAGGGAGTAAAAAGGGGTGAATGTGAGCAAACAACAGAAAAAGAAGAAAGAAACTACAATAGACTACTACTCAGCAAATGGAACAGAGGGGGAGAGATCAGCAAACGATAAACCAGAAATCCCAGTGAACTGGATACAGGCTGTGGAAGAACTCAAAACACAACTAAGAGAGGCTGAAGACAATTGGAAAAAGAACTTAAAAATTAAGATAAGTCATCTTGAAACAGAGGCACTTGGACTAAAATGAGAAAATAGTGTCTTCAAAGCCAAAATCAACCAGCTGGAAAATGAGGAAAAGGAGATGAAAGATGAGGCAAAGGAGATGAAAAATGAGATAAAGAGGATGAAAGACTATCTACAAAGAAAATCAGACCAGAAGGAAAAAGACGACCAAAAATCCAGAGATGAAATCCAATATGTAAGAACCAGAATTAAACAACTAGAATCAAGTGACCTCACAAGGCAGCGGGAAACTATAAAACAAAACAAAAAGAATGAAATAATTGAGGGAAATGTGAAGCATCTCATTCACAAAATAGACGATTTAGAAAATGTTTCAAGAAGAGACAATTTAAGAATAATTGGACTACCAGAAGACCACGACAAAAGAAAAAGCCTGGATATAATACTAGAGGAAATTATCCAGGAAAACTGTCCTGAGATCCTAGAACAAGAGGGGAAAGTGGAGATTGAAAGAATCCACAGATCACCCCCTGTATTTAATCCCTAACTGACAACACCCAGGAATGTTATAGACAAATTCAAGAACTATCAGACAAAAGAAAAGATATTACAAGCTGTCAAAAAGAAGTCATTCAGATACCATGGAAGCACAGAGAGGATAATGCAGGATCTGGCTGCATCCACACTGAAGGACCAAAAGGCATGGAATATGATATTCCAGAAAGCAAGGGAACTAGGTCTACAACCAATAATCAATTACCCAGCAAAACTAACTATATTCTTACAGGGGAAAGTATGGTCATTCAACACAACAGAAGAGTTCCAAGCATTCATAAATAAAAGAACAGACCAGAACAGAAAATTTGATGTCCAACCACAGAACTCAAGAGAATCATCAAAAGGTAATTAAAAAAGAGGGGAAAAAAACAAAACAACAACAAAAAATTTATAAGAGACTCAATAAGTTAAAATGATATGTATTCCTATAAGAAAAGAGGTCATTGGTAACTCTTAAAAACTGTTGCTATCACATGAGCAGCTAGAAGAATTACACCCAGAGGGAACAGTGACAAACTGTATAGGATGAAAGGACAAGACATAAATAGGTATATAGATATATGCATACATAAATACATATACATGTGTATGCATATATATATATACATACACATGACTAGAGCTAAAAAAGAAAAGAGGTTATGACTAAAAGAAATGGGAAAAGAAACAAATGGGGTTAAATTTATATGTCACAAAGAATCTCATGGAGTGAGGGGGGAGAACATCGATACACTGGAAGGGTAAAAATGTTGGAGACAGGAAATACTCAACTCCGATGTACTTTGAAACTGACCCAAAGAGGGAAGAACAAACCAATCCATTGGGGAAGAGAATAGATTTGTGCCCTATAGGGGAGTAGAAGGGTAAAAAAACAGACTGTTGGGAGGGAAGCAGTACAAGGGAGGGAGAGGGGGGGGGGATTATAAAAAGACTACATGGGAAAAATAAGGGAGGGAATAAAAGTAGAAAGGGAAGTAAAATAAGGGAGGGAATGGGGGGGGGGGCTGACTATAAACAAACATTGGTATAGAAGGAAATAGTGAAAGAAGAAAAGGCAGGACCAGGAGTAGAAATCAAAATGCTGGGAAATACACAGCTAGTAATCACAAATCTGAATGTGAATGGAATGAACTCACCCATAAAAAGCAAGCGAATAGCAGAGTGGATTAGAATCCAAAACCCTACCATATGCTGTCTGCAAGAAACACACATGAGGAAGGTAGATACGCATAGGGTGAAAGTAAGAGGATGGAGCCAAACCTATTGGGCATCAAATGATAAAAAGAAGGCAGGAGTAGCAATCATGATATTGGACAAAGCCAAAGTAAAAATAAATCTAGTTAAAAGAGAAAGGGAAGGTAATTACATCCTGATAAAAGGCAGTATAGACAATGAGGAAATATCTGTACTCAATATGTATGCACCAAATGGCAGAGCATTCAAATTCTTAAAGGAGAAACTAGAGGAGCTCAAGGATGAAATAGATAGAAAAATTATACTAGTGGGAGATCTGAACCTTCCCCTATCCGAACTACATAAATCAAATAAAAAAATAAATAAGAAAGAGGTGAGAGAAGCAAATGAAATCTTAGAAAAATTAGAGTTAGTAGACATATGGAGAAAAATAAATAGGGACAAAAAGGAATACACCTTCATTCCAGCAGTACATGGTACATTCACAAAAATTGACCATGTACTAGGGCACAAAATCATTGCAAACAAGTGCAAAAGGGCAGAAATAATAAATGCAAACTTCTCAGACCACAGTGCAATAAAAATAATAATTAGTAAGGGTACATGGATAGATAAATAAAAAAGTAATTGGAAATTAAACAATATGATTCTCCAAAACCAGCTAGTTAAAGAACAAATCGTAGAAACAATTAATAACTTCATTGAAGAAAATAACAATGGTGAGACATCCTTTCAAAACCTGTGGCAAGAATTAGAAAGAGAAATTCCATTTTAAAGTCACCCAAGACAATATAAAATACTTAGGAATCTATCTGCCCAGACAAACACAGAAACTATATGAACACCACTACAAAACACTATCCACACAATTAAAACTAGATCTAAACAATTGGAAAAACATTGATTGCTCATGGGTGGGATGAGCTAACATAATAAAAATGACCTTCCTACCCAAACTTAGCTATCTATTTAGTGCCATGCCCTTTGAACTACCAAAAAACTATTTTACTGAATTAGAGAAAACCAAAACAAAGTTCATTTGGAAGAATAAAGGATCAAGGATATCCAGGGAAATAATAAAAAAATACAAAAGAAGGTGGCTTTGCAGTCCCAGATCTCAAACTATGCTATAAAGCAGTGGTCATCAAAACAATTTGGTACTGGCTAAGAGACAGAAAAGGAGGATCAGTGGAATAGACTTGGGGTAAATGACCTCAGTAAGACAGTCTTTGACAAACCCAAAGACCCCAGCTTTTGGGACAAAAATCCATTATTTGATAAAAACTGCTGGGAAAATTGGAAGACATTGTGGGAGAGATTAGTTTGGATCAACACCTCACACCCTAATGGATGAATGACTTGAATATAAAGAAGGAAACTATAAGTAAATTAGGTGAACACAGAATAGTATACATGTCAGAACTTTGGGAAGGGAAAGATTTTAAAACCAAGCAAGACTTAGAAAGAGTCACAAAATGCAAAATAAATAATTTTGATTACATCAAATTAAAAAGTTTTTGTACAAACAAAACCAATGTAACTAAAATTATAAGGGTAGCAACAAACTGGGAAACAATCTTCATAACAAAAACCTCTGACAAAGGTCTAATTACTCAAATCTTTAAAGAGCTAAAGCAGGTGTACAAAAAATCAAGCCATTCTCCAATTGAAAAATGGGCAAGGGACATGAATAGGCAATTTTCAGTTAAGGAAATCAAGACTATTAATAAGCACATGAAAAATGTTCTAGATCTCTTATAATCAGAGAAATGCAAATCAAAACAACCTCATACCTCCAGATTGGCTAACATGACAGCAAAGGAAAGTAATGAATGCTGGAGGGTATGTGGCAAAGTCAGGACATTAATGCATTGCTGGTGGAGTTGTGGATTGATCCAACCATGCTGGAGTGCAATTTGGAACTATGCCCAAAGGGCGATAAAAGACTGTCTGCCCTTTGATCCAGCCATAGCACTGCTGGGTTTGTACCCCAAAGAGATAATAAGGAAAAAGACTTGGGCAAGAATATTCATAGCTGTGCTCTTTGTGGTAGCCAAAAATTGGAAAATGAGGGGATGCCCTTCAATTGGAGAATGGCTGAACAAATTGTGGTATATGTTGGTGATGGAATACTATTGTGCTCAAAGGAATAATAAAGTGGAGGAATTCCATGGAGACTGGAACAACCTCCAGGAAGTGATGCAGAGTGAGAGGAGCAGATCCAGGAGAACACTGTACACAGAGACTGACACATTGTGGTACAAGAGAACATAATGGACTTCTCCAGTAATGGCTTTACAATGTCCCTGAACAACCTGCAGCAATCTAGGAGAAAAAAAAAATAAAGTATCCTCAAGCAGAGGACAAACTGAGGGAGTAAAAACACGGAGGAAAAGCAACTGCTTGACTACAGAGGTTGAGGGGACATGATGGAGGAGAGATGCTAAATGAGTGCCCTAATGCAAATATCAACAACAAGGAAATGGGTTCAGAGCAAGGACACATGTGATACCCAGACGAATCACGCTTCGGCTGGGGAAGAGGTTAGGGGGGGGTTTAGGGGGAGGAAAAGAAAACGATCTGTTTCCAATGAACAATGTATGAAAATGACCAAATAAAATAATGTTTAAAAAAAAACACATCATTGTTTTCCCATGACTGCATGGGGAAAAAAAAGAAACAAAAAAGAGACAGAACACTAACTTTTAAAATCATACATTAATTGTTAAACCAATGTTTGTAATTCTATAAACTATACTATTCTTATGAATTATAAATGTCCTTTGGAAAAAATAAGATCCAATGAGACTTGAGGAAAATTGTCTTGTCAATTTAATTATTTCTGAATTTATAAATACACAATGTACCAAAGTACATAGTACAAGGGTTCTTAATTTTTTGTTTGTTTGTTTCATGGGCTCCAGTGAACTTCTTTTCAGAATGTTTTAAATGAATGAAATAAGATACTTACAAAAGAAATTAATTAAATTGGAATGAAATTATCAAAATTTATATATCTTTAAAGACTCCAGTTTAAGAATTCCTGCCACTATAGCATGTAGCTATTATTTGGTGTTAGGAATAATGTGAAGGGGAAGCTAGGTGATGCAATCCTTTGAATGCTGGTTCAAGAGTTAGGAAGATCTGGGTTCAGATTTGGTTTCTTCCTAGCTGTGTGACACTGGGCAAGTCACTTAACCCTGTTTGCCTCAGTTTATTCACCTGTAAAAATGAGTTAGAGAAAGAAATATCAAACTACTTCAATATCTTTGCCAAGAAAACCTCAAATGGGATCACAAAGAATCAGACACAACTAAAAATTACTAAACAACATTATATGAATGTCCATTTTATGCTTGGCAGATTTTTCTTTGATTTCAACAAAAATTCATATTATATTCAACTATCTAAAAAACATAATGCTTTATTTATCTATGTCTCATATATGAAAATTCAACCTATCTTCTGAGGTAAAAACAGTATTGGTGCTGCTTACTTCTCCCTCACCCCTTTCTTTCTCTTCCACCCCATAATCCTCCATTGATGCTTCACCCAGTTTTCAGCCATCTTGTATTTATAAGTAAAAACAGGGTAAGAAAATGTCCCAATGATCTCCCTGTGCCTACATTGTCTACACCATGCCCATAGCCTCCTTTAATTTTACAGAGTCAAAGCCTCCTGTTCACACCAGGTTGCTTCCCCTGCTTTTATTATAGGATCACTGACTTCTTCCCTGTCCCAAGCCAGGGTAATAGACCCAGCTCCAATCCCTATTCCTACTGCTCAATGGAATGGGGAATGGGGAGAATGAGTAGCAGAGTCTCATCCCATCTTAATAGATTTCCTATATACTGAGAAAAAAAATGTTATTTCCTCAAAAAAAATTAACTATAATAAAAATAACTATGATATTTCTGTTATATTCCTTACTGAATAGGTCAAAACATATGTTTGCATGTGTATGTGTATGTCTAATTTTTATTTCTACTTCTTAGCACAGTACTGACATATAGAGAAGGTGCCTAATAAATGTTTATTGACTCATCTGGATCCTTCTAGGAATCTAGTCCCCAATTTAAAGATTTTTCTATGTCAAAATTATTCCAAATTCTAAGCAGACGACTTAACAGACAGATTTTTGGAACCCAACTTCTTGGGAAGTTGGGAGATTTTTGTGAGTCACCAAGAAATCACAAAATGTATTTATTCAATGTATAACTATGCACTTTACATTGTATACATAAAAATTCATTAGGGTCCACTGAGATTTCTTTTTAACACTCCAAAGACCTGTTTCTTGAACTTAGTCTTTCAACCTTTCCTAAAAGTTAATTATTGTCTGACAAATGACAATCTGCATACACTTCACATATATTCATGAATATTACAGTGTTGAATTTCCCAGAAGGACACAGGCTCGGGCAAAATTGTATATAGTGATAATTATTACTAGATCCATGTTCTAACAAGGTTTTAAAAAATCTTTAAACTAGATCTATAAGAAGTCAGATAGATAATTTTTGCTACTGTCAGTACCTTTAGTATTATCTGAATCTGAAAATATATATGTCCTATAATTGTTCGAAAAAAGCCAGGTGAACATTGAATCTAACAACAACAACAAAGAAAGGTTTCTATTGTATTAGACAAAGCCTGGACTGGCTGACCAACTCATTTGCAAACTCAACACTCCATTTGGCTTTCCCCAGACATCTGACATCCAGATACCATATAGCATAAGGTTTATTACATTTTTACATAACCTCATGAAAGTAGTAATAAAGGGCTCAGCCTGCATTGGCTGAAAGGAGCTTTCTTCTTCTTCTTCTTGGTTTTCCATAATGCATAGTACTTTAGCTCTAACCCTAAAATAAGCTCTGAACAGGTTTGTGTTTTTAAAGATCAGACACTAGCTAATTAAAAGAATTATTGTTCCAGCTGTAGGTGATTAATGATTAATTAGAGGATATGAAAGCCTGATCATTATACTATAATAGCTTTCTTTTGTTATCTGAATTTGAAATAACTTTCATTCAAATGATAAATTTACATAGTTTTTATAATAATAATAATAATAATAACTAACATTTATATAGTGCTTTAAGGTTATTTGCAAAGAGCTTTATAAATGTCAAATTATTTGCTATGGATCTATACACCCTTTCAACAGAAGTCTCTCATATCACTTCAAGGCTATATATATATAGGTATGTCTTTATATATAAATCTACAAATCTATGCATATTAAAAATATTTACCTAAATCTAAGTACTTTTATATTGTATTTATTATACATATATATGCCAAAACACAAAATAATTTCATATAGTCTCAGGAAAACATGATATGATAATATTAAAGGCAATATTTATAAGAGAAGCAGGCTAAAGCTAAACTATTCTAATTATTCTAGAGAAATACATTTTGTCTCAAACCCTGCCTTGGATTCTCACCTACCAAGAGATTCCCAAGTAAACCAGAGAGCTTGGAAGTGCTCACTTGGAGAAATTCCCCAATCTCTGGCCACTCTACTGAATTCACTTCTCTCCCCATAAATGGTTGAAAAAATGTACTTTTAAAGAATTCTCTCTTGTAAAATGGATCCCAGGGAGCCCTCTCCCTGGAGAGCAATATCTAGGCAAGGGATTCAAACCAAGGAACAAACAAGGGTAGACATTTTCAGGCAAGTTTAATTTATTTCCCTGATGAGCATATCCCTCTGAACATAGTAATTATGCCTTAGCCATAGAAAGTGCCCAGGGAGATACAAACTTTCAGTTTAACTGTTCACTACTCAAATCAAACTAAGGACATCCCCAAGTCCCTCCCCAGATCCCTCCACTGCAATGTTTTCTCTCTCCTTTTGCCAGGGTAAAGGTCTCACAGATCTCTATCTAGTCAGAAGGTTTTTAGAGAAAAAGCCACACACACCACTGCACAATGTAATATTCATTCTGTTATACCACAGTCCCTAATGCATGTCAGTACATATGATTCCCACACCCAAGTTTTAACTTTCAGGCTCATCAGTCAGCAACAGACTGCTTCCAAGCCCACACAGCCTCCATCTGGCAATGTCCCCTGTGGTTAACACCCCTACAGTATTTGTTTTTCCTCTCTAATAGAATGCCTCCTCTTAGAATGATCACTGAGAAAGTAAAATTAAATAAATGAATGCCTTGAGTATCTATCCGTGTGAGGGCCAGCATATGGTCACTATCTGATTTCCTGAGATACCAGAAACACTTTTCACTTTTAAAACTTCCTTCAAACAAACAAACAAACAAACAAACAAATCTTTCTCATTATATGCTTAGCACACGCCAGGGCAGAGAAGGTGTTTTAATAAATGCTTATAAGTTGATAGACCGATGGAGAACACTGTACTGGTCCTTTGTGCCACAAAGAGGCAAAGATTGAAACATTTGCTTGCTTCAGAGACATCCTCCTGGAGAGCTGAGCCCCAGCTAAATCCCTTCATTTGCCTTTAATTCCCTCCGGGGCTTGCCCTGTGCTCTCCATTCTCTGAAGGCAGCCGGCAGCAGGTTGCAATGAAACAGAACCCTCTGGGTCTCCTTGTTGCAGTAATGTTTACATCACTGACTTCAGTGAATAACATTGTCCCTCTGATTGCCAAGCAGGCTGGCACGTGCTTCTTCCTGGTACTGGTTTAGAGGAAGCAGACTTGCATTCCTACAATTGGGGAGCTGCCCCCATGGGCACAAGGGGCATCTCCTCCTGTGCCTTCAAGTCAAAAATCCCCTAGCATGTAAATGCTAAGATGTGTCTATGAGCGCATCAGTATGGACCCAGGGCTGTTCCCTCCAAAGCTGAAGGGTTTCAAGATCATTTGAAGACAATTCACAGTGAAATTATCTTCCTTGATCTTCTTTGCTCTTCAAATGAGCTCATTTTAATGTTAATTTGTTGAATGAGGCATGCTTCAATCAGATATAAAAGCAACAGTCTTGCTATATGTCTATCCCTCAACAAACTCATAGACATAGATATATACGTATACATATGTATCCATATATGCATTGACATGTACAAAGAGAAACAACTTACTAGGGTTTTTTGTTTCTTAATTAATGACACATTTTGTACAAAATCCACTCTCACATGTTCACAGGAACAGAAAGCTAACATAGGATGGATGGATAATTGATGACTAAACGATCATCTCCAAACCTCATTTTGACCAATAGTTTCCAATTTCCTGTGCTCCAAATTATTTAATCAGACTCAAAGGGCTTGGGGAAATCTGTAAGTAAGTTTAATCTTTTCTCCCTGTCTGCCTCTAAATTCTGGCTGAAGTTATGAGAGATAATTTATGTAAAGTGCTTTGCAAATTTTATTGCTACATAAAGTTAAATCTTCCCCATTCTCTTTCTCCTCCTCCTCCTCCCCCTTCTTCTTCTCTACATTATAACTACTGAATTGTGGAAAATAGGAACAAATGTTCCCTTTTGTTTTAACCCTTGTTCTTTGTCAGTAATAACTCTAGGACAAAAGGCAAATGAGGTTAAATGACTTGTATCAGGTCATCCATTAGGCCATAACAGAGGCCAAATTTGAACCCAGGTCCTCTTAACTCCAGGCCTGGATCTCTATTCACTGAGCCATTTAAGGTCCCTAGTAATATCTCACCTAGCTCCAAGAAATATTATACAAGGGCTTATAATAAAAATTGTGGGTCCCATTGAACCAGAGGAACTTAGAACTAGATGGGACCTCAGCAATAATGTAATACAATCCCCTAATAGTACAGATGAGACTTCAAAAGGTTTGAGAGACTAGCCAGTCCCTTGGAAGAACTGGGTCTGGAATCCCCTTTTTCCTTTTAGTTTAGTGCTCTTTCCACTAAAGCATGACTATTTATTGAATACCTACTATTTATCTTTGTCTTCCTGTGACTCTGTGGTAGGTCCTTTGGGGGATCCAAAGATGAAAAAAGACATCATGAACAGCTACCAGCTTATGGAAGAGTGTAACCCATGTTATTTCTATTGTCTAGAAGTATCCATGAATGCATTATAATGTACAAACTCAGCAAGATTTTCAAAAGCCCTCTGCCAGTATTTAGGTTGTAGAGTGAATTAATCAATTAAAATGTTCGCTTTTAAAAGAACACTCTTTTCTTAGTCCTTGAGCGCACAAAGTCCAGTTAAGCTCTATATTTCAGTAGAAAGGAACATCTTTAATGAATTATTTTATTGATTTTGGACTTACAGTATCTGAAACATGAGTATAGCTCTTTCTCACAACAGTTTAGAGAGTACTTAGCAAGACAAAAACCCATTTGCAATTTCCCCTCTTCTTGGCATCCAAATACTTAGCTAGAAACAATGCACCACAGATAATCTATCCTCTAGAATAGGGAAAAAAAGTTCTTTATGAGATACAGCTGTGTCTATATCCATAAGATGCTTGAGATTTGCCAAACAGGACACACAGGTTCTATACTCCATCCCAATATGGCGGAAATGGTACCAAAACATCCATATGTCCTCAACTCAAAACTCAGCATTATGCTGTATCTCTAGCCAAATAATAGAAACATATATAGAAATTTATGGGGTGCCATGTCTTCAAACATCAAAAAACATGCTGAAAGAGAATATGCACAGTTCTGGATAGATTTATTAGGAAGACAGAACATTTGTCATTACTTTTAATTAACCTCAACCTCACCACTCTAACTCAAATGAAAATCATGACTTAATAGATTACTGCTAATAAATTAAAGTGAATAAAAGGGAAAATATAAAACGCTTACTTATTTGAGATGGAAAGTGCATGTAATTGTGTTGCCAAGAGGTGGGGGTAACAGTGCCCAGTCAAATACAGATCTCTGCAAATCTCAATAGCCTCAAGGTATATATATCATCTAATAACAAATTAATTATGAAATCCTTCAATATTCAAGACATTATTATGACCTCCTTGTTCAGAGGAATTAATATCATATTTTTAACAAGTTCTATAAAACGGTTAAAATGAGAAAAAGTTTGGGGACTTCTTTTATGTGGCAAGGCCATTTAGGTAGGATAACAACTTTTGTTTGTTCAGTTGTATCATTCAATGTCCAACCCTTCTTGATTTCATTTGGGGTTGTCTTGGGGAAGATACTAGAGTGGTTTGCCACTTCCTTCTCCAGCTCATTTTACAAAGTAGGAAACTGAGGAAAAGAAGATTAAGTGACTTGCGCCCTGGGTCACATAGCAAGTGTCTGTCTGAAGACAAATTTGAACTCAGGAAGATGAGTCTTCCTTGCCTCCATGCTGAGCCCTCTATCTGCCATTTACCTGCCCTAACAACAACGACTAGAATTTATAGTGTTTTTATATTTACAAAGCACTTTATATATTTTTATCTTATCCTTACAACAGCCCTGTGAGGGAGGTGCTACTGATTCTCCTATTTTACATATGAGGAAACTGAGGCTGAGAGACAAGTGATTTTCTTAGAGTCACATAGCTATTCAGCGTTTGAGATGGGATTTGAACTTAGCTATTCTTCATTTCAAGCTTAGTGTCCTGTGTACTATATCACTTAGCTGCCTACAACAATCTAACTCATTCCCTTAATGTGTCAGATAAATAAGGTGTAATTTTTCTTTCCTTTGGGTATAACACTTTTAGATACCCACAAGAAGCAATGGGGCCACAGTCCTCATGGGAATTAATTATAATCAAGTTTAAAGTATTCTGATCTCCCCTAAACATGTTTAGAGTTAAAAGATGGACATGCCTAAAGTTCATATTTTCCATAAATATTAGAAACCTTTTTCTAAGCTGTTATCCATTAATATCCTCACAATAAGATATTTCTTCATATACATAAAGGTGGTAAACATCAAAGGCTTCTTAAAATTATAATCAAATCCCTTTGTGTTTAAAAATATGAGAAAGAGCATTGCAAAAGCATAGAATCTCATCATTATATTTAAAATGAGCATTATAAATAAAGGATCTTAAAGGTTGTGAGATTTTCTTTGGGCGGATGGGATTTGTTTCTTACATAATTTTCAGGAATGAAAGATGCAAGGAACAGGTGGGAAATGGGAAGAATGACAGATGGGTCAGATTTTATTTTCATTCAAGAAAGAAGAAATCCGAGTCCAACTCTCTGAACAGTCATAAATGGAGTAGAAGAAAATATTCCTAGAACCCAAACCCTAAACAGCATTTAGATTTTTACTATGGCCCTCTCCCAAAGGCACCCGCATGATTAAGCCTGTCTAAAACCAAAGGGGACTCAATTAGTTGTCTCCCACGAAATAATAAACAAACTCACATGTGCACATATACAAACAACTAAACATGCCCTTGTCATGGTCCTCTGCTCCAAATGAAATCCCTCATTGCTAAATCCTAATTACCCTGAAGATTTCCATTCTCCGGGGACCAGCGATGTTTTCCAGGGAGCAAAAGAAAAAAAAGTTCCCCTCTCTGAAAAGTTTCTCCAAACAGCCCCATCTGGCAGACCTAGTTCTAATGCTCCTCTCTTAAAATACCACCAATTGCATTGGCCTCTCATACTTCTTCCCATCAGAAAAATATTCCACCCAAATCTGAGGCTGCCACAGATCTGCTAAGAAGTCAGAATGACTCAAGACAGGGTGGCTGTTGGCTTCAGGTGCTGCTTACTGCTCCACCAGACAGATCCAAGCAGTCAAGAAACAGAAGAAACTGACTGCGCTTTTTTGTTGGTTTTTAACATCATTTTTGCACCACTGTGGACAGGCATCTGCTTGCAGATAGGCACAAGTGAGGAAGGGAACCCTTATAATGATGGCTAAAAGGGCAAAAGGACCAAAGCATCTCCCTGTCTTGAATCAGTCTCTAAATCAATGACATTAGCCCTTTGCTTCCACGTCAACACTGCAGCGTTCATATCCTTTTAAGGTGTGTGAGTGCAATGATGGTGTTTCCTTTGTCCAACTTGCCTGAATGCTAACAGCCCACATACACATTGTCCTGAGTGCCTGCCCCGGAGAACTGTGCTTTGAGACCATTGGCTTAAAGCCTGAAGGTTGATCGGAGTTTTAGATTCTTATCACAGATGAATGAATAATTGAATAAAGCATTTATTATGTGTAAAGCATTGCTAAATTCTGGGGATACAAATAGAAAAATAAGACTTTCTCCACCCTGAAGCTCACATTATACTGAGGGCAGGTTTAGGTTACAAGTAAGATGTCCCATGATGATGCAGTGAGAAAGCAGAAAATAATATCTCTTCCTTAATGTCGTTTTGGCTAATAAAATCATATTAGTTTTCAATGTTGAACCATTTGACACAGGCAGCTAAGTGGCAAAATGGATAGAGTGCTGCATCTGGAGTCAGGAACACCTGACACCAATCCTGGGCTCAGATAGATACTAGCTATATGATTTTGGGCAAGCTGTTTAACCGCTTCTTGCCTCAGTTTCCATATTTGTAAAATGGGAATAATAAAGAGTACCTATTTTCCAGAAGGATAAAATGAGATAATATGTGTTAAATGCTTAGAACAGTACCTGATATATATTAGGCACTACATAAATGTTACCTGTTATTTTTATTATGATGTTAATAATATGATGAAATTCATAAATAAATTAAACTTTTTATTATAACATTTTTAATTGAAATTAGTGGGAATGCAAGCATGAAGCACACTGGTTTTGGAAGGCCAATGAAAGGGCTAAAAGAAAATACCAGTATCCCTTCTACCTTGCAGGGAAGGGGCATGGCATCCCTTCAACCTGCATTCAATTTTGGGGCCCTCCTTTCACACCAGGGGATAAATTCTGAATTCTGCATTTTTTCTTTTTCTTTTGTAGATGTTTATTGTGCATATGTATAATGCTAAAAGATAAAATATGTTGATACTATTGAATACTATACATATGTATTTTATACATTTCTGAGTTTCTAAACTATTTCTCTTTTGGCCTTTGCAATTTGTTTGTTGCTTCTGCAAAATTCCCTGAAAACTCCCACTGAATTTCTTTTTGTTTTTTTTTAACTTTTTTAAAAAACTTTAAAACTTTTAAAACACAGTATTGGAGTCAATACTGTGTATAGGCTCCAAGGCAGTAGAGTGGTAAGGGCTAGGCAATGGAGGTCAAGTGACTTTCCCAGGGTCACACAGCTAGGAAGTGGCTGAGGTCACATTTGAACCCAGGACCTCCCATCTCTAGGCCTGGCTCTCAATCCACTGAGCTACCAGCTGCCCCCTCCCACTGAATTTCTTATGCTGATCCATGATATATAAAAACGTAATGTGGAAAGTCACTATCTGGAAGGGATATCTGTATTAGCAATTCTGTTAATCCTTAATTACTGGGAATTACATAAACAACATTATTGGCATCCTTTTAAAGAAAATACTAAGCCATAAGACAAAGTGACTTCAAACCATTAACAAGTGTGACTGAAACTATTCTTTGAGGGTTTTTTTAATTAATTGACATAATATTCAATAACGTTTAGCTATTAAGAAATCTAACTCAATAGCACTGGATTTTGTAATACACTGAGAGTTTCTAGTAGGAACCAAATTGGTCAATTTGCTAAAATCCATTCCTCACCACAATACAGTTCAGTATGTAAATTCTTGACCCAACAAAGAGCAGTAACTCCATTTACCAAATCATTGTGATCCAGGGACTCCTTCGTATGTGGTCTATTGATGTTAGTGATGGACCAGATCACCATATATGGATACAAGAGAGAGATGTTAATGTGCCCACTAGGTATAATAATAATATGTCAATGGACAAATGAAATACCCTGAATTATGCTGATCAAGTATCATGCAGAAAGGAGCTATAAGTCATAGGGGGGAAAACTCAGGAGCATTCATGAGAGATATATTCAGCCAAATTCAATTTTCTCATAGGTGCTGATCTTTTTCATTTCAATTATGTTGATGACCCTTTACTGCCAACAAGAACAATTCTACCAAACATAACAAGAATTCAGAAGAGATGCTAAAGTAACAAAAAACATAAGAATTTTAATTATATTTCTTCAAACCTATATATTCTGGGCCAGGAACTTTGCTAAGTACTGTGTATACAAAATAAATACTTCAATACATAAAAAGACCAAAATAGCCTCTGATTTCAAGAAGTGTGCATTTCTGGGGACAGCTGGGTAGCTTGAGACGGAGGTCCTAGGTTCAAATCTGGTCTCAGATACTTCCCAGCTGTGTGACCCTGGGCAAGTCATTTGACACCCATTGCCTAGCCCTTGCTACTCTTCTGCCTTGGAACCAATACACAGTATAGATTCCAAGATGGAAGGTAAGGGTTTTTTTTTTTTAAAGTGTACATTTCAATGAGAAAAACAAAAAGAGGAAAAAAACCCAAAGTATGCAAACAACTATGCACAATCAAAATAACAGAATAAGTGGAAAAATTTCCCCCAAATATCTTTAGAGATATAACTATCTCATAATTTCTCCATTTTCAACACATTGTCAGTTTTACTAAGAACTAAAAATGCCCAGTTGTTAGTGATAATTTTTAATTGTGGAATGTGAAGGGAAAGACTAAAAATCCATGGGCAGCTAGGTGGTACAGTGAATAGAGCATGCAGTCTGAAATCAGAACCTGTTTCAAATCTGACCTCAGCCACTTGTCTGTTACTTAACCCTCTTTGCTTCAGTTTCCTCATCTATGAAAAATGATCTAGAGAAGGTAATGGCAAACTACTGCAGTATCTCCACCAAGAAAACCCCAAATGGAATCATGAAGAATTGGACAAGATTAAAAATGGTAAAAACAACAACAACAAAAAACTACACACAAAATCATGCTATTATTTGATTCTCAGACTAAACAGAAATATCTAGTTGGTGAAAAACCTTTTAATTCCTTTTCTAAAATACTTGAAAATATATTCAATAAACTATAGATACTAGAATTGAATCAAATCTTTTCCTTATTTCCAGATGTTTAAACTCCTTTCACCAATGATGACTGGCATGGTAATTCTGTAAGCTAGAGTCTTAAGGTATTGCCTAAAGCAGTCATATTAAAGTCAAATAGAAATGGGGGCCACTAAATCATACATGAGGATCCCTACAGGCTGCCTATTGACATAGAAAACTGCATCTTATAATATTTATTTTTCATTAATTCATTAAATATGAAAATGAGATAGGAACTAGATTTCAGTCTGGTTTTTATCACACTCAGGAGTCTTGTGAGCTGCATGTAACTCATGAACTCCCTGTTTGACATCTGTGTTTTAGAGCACTGAAACAAGGTAAGTGATTTGTCCAGGATCTCATAGCTAATGTCTATCAAAGGTAGCAATTGATTGCAAATTTTTTTAACTTTAAACCCAACTCTACACACCATATCATGCTGCTACTCATATAGGGACACTCCAAAGTAAAAGAAACAACTATGTAACTCCAACTGTTGGCATCTTTTAAAAGTCATTAAAAGATGGGATTCAAAATAATGAGTAAATCGATATTGAGAATTATCCATGGATTTAAATTGAAATAGTTTTTATTCATCAAATATATGGCTATATGAAAATAATTCCCTGGTTTATAAACAAGAGTAGCTAGAAAGACAATTAAGCTGGATAATCTATGGTTAAGTATTTTCTGATAGTTTGAGGGAAAGTAGGAGGGAATGCCCTTCATTAAGAGAAGGCATAGATATCACATAACCAGTAAATAGAATTATTGAATGACTACTGAAATAATATGTCAAAAAGTATTTTAAATCATCCAGTAGTGTGCAAAGTGAATAACTCCCTTTTCAGGCTTTTTTGTAACCAAAAAGATTTAGTACCTTAAATATTTCAGTCGTATCTCAATACATTTGCAATTTATTTCTCTTGGCTATCAAAATCAAAGTACCTTGCTTTTGCCAGGTGCCAGTATTCCTCCAAATTAAAGAATTAATGAGATCAAGAAATTTCTATAATCAAATACTTTTTAATATAAAAATATTTCCTTTTATTGATTTAGGGTCAATTCTAAGCACTTTTAAAAATCCATTCATTTAGATTTCTTTGTACTCTTGTCTTTCAAGGGCACTCTAAAGATAATTATGTTTACTCCTCTTTCAATTTTGTAATCTACTTTTCTCTTTGGAGTATTCCCTTTAAGCTTTACCCTTACTGGGTCTTTTTTTTCTAATAGATTCTCTTTCAGACATTTTACAGGGAAAGATGAAGTAGGATCATAGGGTGTTTTGAGCCAGAGCTGGAAGAGATCTGCAAGGTTAACTAGTCCAAAGTCTTTGTTTTATAGATTAGGATAGTTATGACAGTGGGAAGATCACACAGGTGAAAGCTTAAGAGACAAGGATTGAGCCCTGTTCATCTGACTCCAAAATCAGCAGTTTTCCTATACCGTGTAAGGCTAAGAATAAGGAGGACTGGACCTGTGATTGCATTGCTCTCATAAGGAACTTTCAGGTGAAAATGTCCTACTACCAATACATCTTAGAGTTAGACTTAGAGAATGGCCTAAAGCATTGAGAAGTTATTTTACTTGCTTGCCCAGGGATCATACAGCCAATTTATATCAAAGGTTTGGCTTGAACTCATTTCTTCCTGGCTTGAAGGCCAAATCTTGATCTACTTGATAGCATATAGTTTTACATTCTCCATGGAAATTTATAAAAAATCCAATAAATAAAGGAAACTACAATTGTTGGATCTTTAAAAATAGTCAAGATAGAAATTAAAGTTAATGAGTAAATAGGTCTTAGGGATTATCTAGAGATTTAATTTATGCATCATTGTATTTTTTCTTTCTTAATCAAGAGTCACCTATTGATTTACTCCTTCTTTGTCTATAATCACATAATCATATGATCGTATAATTATATGAATCAAATAAAACCAAATAAAGCAATCACTTGCTCTGGCCCTCAAATCGCCTTCAGAGACTACTGGCCACATCTCTAGGAGTCAACTGCTAATCAGTAGGTCCTTTGATTCAAAGCCACTTGCTTTAATGAGTGGCAAAAGATGATTGACAATAATGTCAGAGGATAACATGTAAGCTTCTTATAAATAAATCATGGTCAATGGACCAATTTTGAAACCATTGGTTTTCTAGATAAAGCAGAAACTTAGATGTTTAAGTCAAATGTTCTAAACAATCCTTCTCGAATTTGTTTATAAAGACATTTGCTCTCAAATATTACCTGTCCTCTATAAGGAACTAAATTAATATTTATTCATTTTAAAAATGGGACTTGAAGATATTCTTTTAATAAGGCTGTTCTAAAATATCTTTTGGAAAGTAATTGGCTACCTACTTTTACTAATATTTGTATGTTGGCTTACTTTAATAATTACAAGACCTCCATGAAATGAACCCAACAAATGCAACAATGCTTTTTCTTTGATAGTCTCTCTCTTGACTCAACACTGATTCTCAGATCCCCAACTGGTTGAATTAAGAGAAGTGAGGGGAAGAGATAACAGAAGAGAATCTAGTGAAGAAGGGTGTCCAATAAAAACTTTTGTGCTATTTTCAACTCAAAATCTGTGGAACACAGTGAAAGCCTTCTCAAGGGAAATAGAGCTATCAGTATTAAGTTCTGCCTTGGGTGATAATCTAAAATCTCTTTGTTATCCACTATCATTTAGTCACAAATAACAATTTTACCAAAAAGAAATCCTTCAAATTAATTTCCTTAATTGTGGAACTTTTTAATTAGCAGCTAGAAATGTAAAAACTTGAGTAGAAACTCCTGTTGACTGACTGACTGACATACTGATTGGACTCATCAGTCAAAGGTTTCTTTCTGCTCTCACCCCACCTCCCCTGCCCTTAACCACCAAAATCTCACCCTTTACTGCATGGTCAACTTTTTGGTTTTTTTGTTTTGTTTTTACTAACTTTGGGAATCCAGAATAACAATAAGCCACAGTTTAATAAGAGAACAAATAATTTAGAGAAAAAAAAGTCAAGGGAAAAATAATTTATAACAATGGAAAACACATATTACTTCCAACTTCCAGATAAGAAACAAATATAAACAATAACTTTTGAGTGACCAGTTAGATCAAGAACCAGGAAACTGCTGAAGAAGAGCATAAGAGAATTGGTAAAATCAAATATTGGAGAAAAAAGTGACAGTGAAGAGGTGTAGTTCTTTTCACTTTCAAACCCTTGGATTATTTGGATCAAAACCAAAGCAACCAATGAATGCATGAGGGTTATTCTAGACCACCATTAGTCCTTTTCCTGTTCTTTCTGACATTAAAATCTGCCTCGTGCTCCCATAGACAAATAAAATCAGTGCTGAAAACCTGGCTGAGAATATGAGCAGAGTTCTGAAACCCAACTGAAAGACTAAATTATTTTCATAGCTTTACAAATGCTGGGCACTTAAGAATAAGAGAAATTTATATGGTTCCACTAAGGAATCCAAATTTACTGCTAAGGCTTGATATTTGATATCCTCTAGTCCCGAGGGCATGGTCAGGAGCTTCTAGAATCTTGGGAATTTTGGTCTGTATACTCAATGGTCCAGGAACAAACATATCTTGCTAATCTACTTACATATATAATGAAAGAAAGGAATATACAATATAGATACATTAAGAAATAGCATTTCTAGTGATATCTTAGTTGGCCTCAGATGTTCAAGTTCATAGCAAACAAAACTGAAATCACAAGGATTGTGACATTAGGTGACTCCCTTGGTGCAACCAAGGAGGTTCCCTGGGAATTCTCACTATGCCTAGGATTCCATTTAAGCCCCAAGAAGCAGTTACTTGGAAACTTGGGCATCCATAAGTCTCATTGCTGAGACCTTCTCTCCCAAGATATCTCCTTTATCCTACAGATACTTATAATCTATTTACAAACAAATTAATAAATCTGCCAGAGTATACAAGCTCCTAGAGGGAGCTTTTTTAGACTTTTGCATTTTTCTGCCATTGAATTTACAATACCCAGTATATTCAGTGACTGGTACATTATAGGTGCTTAATATATGATTTCAACATATTTGAGATCATGACATTAAGCCATTAAGCCATTTACAAACTCCTTCATCTTGCTTTCAGTAGACTAACCTATAGGAAAATGTCACGTCTCATTTATTCCAAAAGGAAAACTAAATTAAGTTGAATTATTGTGAGAGGAATAACAAAAACTCTATTTCTAGAAGGCTTATTTTCTTTGAATTAAAGCAATCTGAACTAGAGTCAACATTTTAGATGATATAAATATTCAACACAAATTACGAAAATCTTCTTCATTTAATTCCTTGGAGAACCCAGTTAACAGAATTATACCTCATATTTCATTACAGATGATTACCTAGGTAGATACAAATTTAAATTGAGAAACAAAATGAGGAAATTCTCATTTAAAAGATAATCAGGAGAGGGCGGAGTCAAGATGGCTGTCTACATGCAGCAGAAGTTCAGACCTCTGAATACCCTTCCTTATAGATCACAAACTGAAAGCTTCTAGGGCACTGAAAAACAAACCTAACAACAAGACAGTGCCAAGGAACCCTCCTACTGGACTCAATTCAAAAGGTACACCCCCCCAAAAGCCAGAATCCGAGAACACTCGAGTTTAAGGGGAAGGTCCCAGGACCCTTCCCCCCCCCCCCCACCTAGAGCATGAAGCCTGCAGTGGCAGTGGGAACATCTGGGCAGGCAAAGGAGCTGATCTGAACAGTGTACCTTTTGGGCAGGGATGTGCCAGGCTCAGAGCATCGAACACATGTGGCAGGGAAGTACCTGAAGAGGGAGCATAGAGTGGGCAGCCTGGTCAGAGCTACAGACACCCTTCATATTGCTCCATCCTTCCAGGAGGTTGTGGCCTCAGAGCATATACCCAACCAAAATCAGCTGAACTTAATCCCATCAAAAGTCTTCAGAGGTCAGGGAATCCCAAACTCCAACACCCCTCCCCCAGAAACTGCTGGATTTTAATCCAATTGAAAGCCTCCAGAGGACAGGGGAGCTCAAACTCCAACACCCATCACCCACAGACTGCACGGAGAGATCTCCTGACAAAACTCCAAGGGGGAAGACTGAAAGAAATCCCCAAAACAAAAAAAAATGAGAGGAGCAAGAGCACAGACAAATACAGGGAACAAAGAAGGGATAAATATGAGCAAACAATGGAAAAAGAAGAAAGAAATTGCAATTGGAAGCTTCTGTACAGGCAACAACCTAAGAGTAAATGGAACAGAGAAGGAGGCAATCAATAAAACAGAAATCCCAGCAAATTGGATACAGGCTTTGGAAGAACTCAAAATGCAATTCAAAACACAATTAAGAGAGGCTGAAGACAATTGGGAAAAGAATTTAAAAACTAACATAAGTCATCTGGAAACATAAAATAGGGTCTTGAAAGCCAAAATCGACCAGCTTGAAAATGAGGCAAAGGAGATGAAAGATGAGGCAAAGAATATGAAAGATGAGGCAAAGGAAATGAGAGATGAGGTAAAGATAATGAAAGATGACCTCAAAAGAAAATCAGACCAGAAGGAGGATGACTAAAAAGCCAGGAATGAAATTCAGTGGTTATGAACCAGAATAGAGCAACTAGAATTAAGTGACCTCACAAGGCAGTAGGATACTATAAAACAAAACCAAATGAATGAAAAAAAATTGAGGAAAATATGAAGCATCTCATTCACAAAACAGAGGATTTAGAAAATTGTTCGAGGAGAGACAATTTAAGAATCATTGGTCAACCAGAATAACAGAAGACAAAAGAAAAAGCCTGGACATAATACGAAAGGAGATTATTCAAGAAAACTACCCCAATGTTCTAGAACAAGAGGGAAAAGTGGAGATTGAAAGAATCCACAGATCACCCCCTGTATTTAATCCCTAACTGACAACACCCAGGAATGTTATAGACAAATTCAAGAACTATCAGACAAAAGAAAAGATATTACAAGCTGTCAAAAAGAAGTCATTCAGATACCATGGAACCACAGAGAGGATAATGCAGGATCTGGCTGCATCCACACTGAAGGTCCAAAAGGCATGGAATATGATATTCCACAAAGCAAGGGAACTAGGTCTACAACCAATAATCAACTACCCAGCAAAACTAACTATATTCTTACAGGGGAAAGTATGGTCATTCAATAAAAGAAGAATTCCAAGATTTTCTAAAGAAAAGACCAGACCTGAACAGAAAATTTGATGCCCAAGCACAGAACTCAAGAGAAACATCAAAAGGTAATTTAAAAAAAAGGGGAAAAAAGAAAAATAAAACAAAACAAAAAACCATTTTTTTAAAGAGACTCAATAAGTTAAAATGAAATTGCATTGTGATCTGAGAAGTTTCTTATCCCTATAAGAAAAGAGGTCATTGGTAATTCTTAAAAATTGTTATTATCACCTCGGCAGCTAGAAGAATTAGACTTAGAGGGAACAGTGACAAACTGTATAGGATGAAATGACAAGACATAAATAGAATATAGATATATGTATGCCTAACATATACATGTATATATATATATATATGTATATATACAACTAGAGCTAAGAAAAGAGGTTAATACTAAAAGAAATGGAAAAAGAAACAAATGGGGGTAAATTTATATGTCACAAAGAAGCTTATACAGGAAGGGGGGAGAACATCAATACACTGGAAGGGTAAAGAGATGGGAGATAGGAAATACTCAACTCTTAGGAGCATTGAAATTGACCCAAAGAGGGAATAACAAGGATGCCCATTATCACCTCTACTATTTGACATTGTACTAGAAACACTAGCAGTAGCAATTAGAGAAGAAAAAGAAATTGAAGGCATCAAAATAGGCAAGGAGGAGACCAAGTTATCACTCTTTGCAGATGACATGATGGTCTACTTAAAGAATCCTAGAGATTCAACCAAAACGCTAATCGAAATAATCAACAACTTTAACAAAGTTGCAGGATACAAAATAAACCCACATAAATCATCAGCTTTTCTATATATCTCCAACACAGCCCAGCAGCAAAAACTAGAAAGAGAAATCCCATTCAAAAACACCTTAGACAAAATAAAATACCTAGGAATCTACCTCCTGAGACAAACACAGGAACTATATGAACACAACTACAAAACACTCTCCACACAACTAAAACTAGACTTGACCAATTGGAAAAACATTAACTGCTCATGGATAGGACGAGCCAATATAATAAAAATGACCATCCTACCCAAAATTATTTATCTATTTAGTGCCATACCCATTGAACTACCAAAATACTTCTTCACTGATTTAGAAAAAACCATAACAAAATTCATTTGGAATAACAAAAGATCAAGGATATCCAGGGAAATAATGAAAAAAAAAAAACACATATGATGGGGGCCTTGCAGTCCCTGACCTTAAATTATATTACAAAGCAGCAGTCATCAAAACAATTTCGTACTGGCTAAGAGACAGAAAGGAGGATCAGTGGAATACACTTGGTGTAAATGACCTCAGCAAGACAGTCTATGATAAGCCCAAAGACCCCAGCTTTGGGGACAAAAATCCACTATTGGATAAAAACTGCTGGGAAAATTGGAAGACAGTGTGGGAGAGATTAGGTTTGGATCAACACCTCACACCCTACACCAAGATAAATTCAGGATTGGTGAATGACTTGAACATAAAGAAGGAAACTATAAGTAAATTAGGCAAACACCAAATAGTATACTTGTTAGATCTTTGGGAAAGGAAAGACTTTAAAACCAAGCAAGAGCTAGAAAAAAAATCACAAAATTTAAAATCAATAATTTTGATTACATCAAAATTTAAAAGTTCTTTTAGAAACAAAACTAATGCATTGAACATTAGAAGGGAAGCAAAAAAATGGGACACAATCTTCATTAATAAAACCTCTGACAAAGATCTAATTACTCAAATTTATAAAGAACTAAACCAATTGTACAAAAAAAATCAAGCCATTCTCCAGTTGATAAATTGGTAAGTTACATGAATAGGCAATTTTTAGTTAAAGAAATCAAAACTATTAATAAGCACATGAAAAAGTGTTCTAAATCTCTCATAACCAGAGAAATACAAATCAAAACAACTCTAACATATCACCTCACACCTAACAGATTGGCTAATATGACAGCAAAGGAAAGTAATGAATGCTGGAGGCGATGTGGCACAGTTGGGACATTAATGCATTGATGGTGGAGTTGTGAAATGATCCAACCATTCTGGAGGGAAATTTGGAACTATGCCCAAAGGGCGCTAAAAAACTGTCTGCCCTTTGATCCAGCCTTAGCACTGCTGGGTTTGTAGCCCAAAGAGATAATAAGGAAAAAGATATGTACAAAAATTCTACCAAATTCATCCTACAACACAAATATGGCACTGATCCCAAAGCCAGGCAGGTCAAAAACAGAGAAAGAAAACTATAGACCAATCTCTCTAATGAGTATAGAGGCAAAAATCTTAAATAGGATAGTAGCAAAAAGACTCCAGCAAGTGATCACAAGGGTTATTCACTATGATCAGGTAGGATTCATACCAGGAATGCAAGGATGGTTCAATATTAGGAAAACCATCCACATAATTTACCATATTAACAAGGAAACCAAGAAAAATCATATGATTATCTCAATAAATGCAGGAAAAGCCTTTAATAAAATATAACACCCATTCCTATTGAAAACCCTAGAAAATATAGGAATAGAAGGGCCTTTCCTAAAAATAATAAACAGTATATATATATATATATATATATATATATATATATATATATATATATATATATATATATATATATATATATAAAACCATCAGCAAACATCATCTGCATTGGTGATAAACTAGACGCCTTCCCAAAAAGATCAGGAGTGAAACAAGAATGTCCATTATCACCTCTATTATTTAACATTGTACTAGAAACACTAGCAGTAACAATTAGAGAAGAAAAAGAAATTGAAGATATTAAAATTGGCAATGAGGAGACCAAGCTGTCACTTTTTGGGGATGATATGATGTTCTACATAAAGAATCCTAGAGAATCAACCAAAAAGCTAGAAAAATAATCAACAACTTTAGAAAAATTATAGGATACAAACCTGCATAAGTCATCAGCTTTTCTATATATCACCAACCCATTTCAGACTCGGCACTCTATTCACTGTACCAACTATCTATGAAGTACCCGTATTTGTCTATTTGTGTCTGTTTTTTACTCTGTTCCCTCCTCTACACATTCACGCGTGCGCACACAGACACACACACACATACTTCAATCATATATTACCAACAACAGAAGCCTATTGTTTTAGTATTCAATATTTGAAATTTTCCCCCTATCTGCATTCCATATAGGGCTAATATTTAGCTCATGAATTACTGCTAGAAAATGATAGGGGTATGCTTTACCATAATGTGATGGCATTTAAAGAAGGAATAAAAAGGGAGAGTCTTCTTAGTTCTTCAGATTTTGCTTTTTCAGACTTCCAAAGATACATAGAGCAATATAGCTCAAATATGACTTTTGACTACCTTTTACAAACAATTTAGATAGGTAGCACACTTGCACACTACAAAATACTTTTGAAAGCAAATGCATTTTAGCAGTTGGTTTAAGGTCATTGACTTTTTCCCATATGATTTTGCTTCTTTTCACATCATGCTTTTAATATCACATCAGAACAGAATGAGTCACTGCCAGGTCCAAACCATTTTTTGCTTGAGTTTGATCAAAGAGGTTCACTTTGAAAAAAAAAAAAGGATTCTCTTTGCTTTTTATATAGAAATATATAGAGAGAGACTTACACATATATTTAGGTCAGCATATAAATATAGTTATATGTATAGCATGTATAGCTAGCTAGGTCAACAAGATGGATGGATAGATGGATGGATGGATGGATGGAAAGATTGAGAAAGAGAAAGATGGATGAATGGATGGGTGGATGGAGACAGATAAAAAATTATAGAGAATATTTTAATTTAATGTTTATGCTACTAAGTAAAGCCTAAAAGTTTGTTTGAACATGCTATCTCTTTATTAAGTAGGAGATGACTAGGAAATTCATATGTTCACTAAGTTCATAATAACATGTTAGGAGTTTTACATAATAGTAGTGGTTCCTTCAGAGAAACAATTTGGAAGATTTGTACCACTTATTTGAATTGATTTTTACTAATGAATTCATGATGGGTGCCCTTTCTAACTTTAAGGCAAGCTAAGACATAGACATTTTTAAAACAGGAACTATATCAAGAAACTTGTAGACATATCAGTAACATTACAATGGCACATTTCCAGGTCCTACATGACACAACCTAATTAAAGAAAAATTACCTATTAAGATTTTGTTTAGTCATGAATGAGCATTTGATAACCAAATATATAGGACATTATCTGAAATATGAAAATTAGAAAGTTGGAAAAGGGGAAATTATGCAATGGCAAAGATTTCATTTTAAAAGCTATTAGAGGAGTAAAACACTACATTTGAACAAGACAAAGCCATACGATGGAATGATCATTGGGTCTATAGTCAGAGAACTTGGGTGAAAATCTTGCCACTGAAGAAATTACAGCCTATACAATCTTGGACAAGTCACTTAACCTCCCTTGCCCTCAGCTAATTCATCTATAAAATAAGATGAATGGACTAGGTACCCTTGTATATTCCTTCTAGCTCTAGATCAATGAACTATATTCTTGCTTTACACATGGTACAAAGAATATTTTAAAACACATGCCTTCACTTTCTTCATCCCCCACAATAGTATTCTATTTTTATACATGTTCAAGTCATCCTAGAATCTATGTCACTTGATGTATATTCTGCTCATGGAGGACTAGAGAAACTTGACCCTATTGACTTCAGACAACTTAAATCTCCAATTCTTTGTCAGAAACTTATATACTAAACCAAAGATAACAAGGAAAGTTAGTGAAGTTGACTAATATTTGTATTCTCTTGAGAAAGAACTGTCTTTCAAGGGTGTTTTAATGATACAAGAACCTTTGTACTATATTACTCTCTTCCATGTAAATTCAAACTGGTACCAAATCAGTAATCCTGTACCTTTCTAATCTTGTATATTTGACAAGCAAAGGGTATTTATTTTTTTTTAATTTAAGTTAATTTATTTAATCAATTTAGAACATTATTCTTGGTTACAAGAATTATATTATTTCCCTCCCTTCCCTCACCCTTCCCACAGCCAACGTGCAATTTCACTGGGTATTACATGTGACCTTGATCAAAACCTATTTCCATTTTGTTGGTATTTGCATTAAGATGTTCATTTAGAGTCTACCTTCCCAACCATATCCCCTGGACCCATATATTGAAGCAGTTGTTTTTCTTCTGTGTTTTTACTCCCACAGAGGAAACTCTGAATGTGCATAGTGTTTTTTCTCGTAGATCACTCCAAGTTGTTTGGATCACTGCATTGGCAAAGGGTATTTAAAGGAATTTTAGAATAATTTGAGTCATATATGTTCTACTTCTTGCTAGGAAATGAGTGCTCAAAAAGGCAGATGAGAAAATTAAATATAACATATGCAGTACACATTCCTCTTATTTTCTTTACTTCTTAAAGTATTACCACCATTATTATTTCTATCAAACCCATTCTTTTGAGGTCAGAGGCTTAGGGTGAAGAGGAGAGATAAAGGACAGGAATGTCTACTTGGAAACTTATTTGAATTTCTAAATAGCCATCTTTTAGGGATAGAGAAATGACCTGAAAGCCAGGAAGACTTGCTTTCAAATTCAACCTTTGATACAAAATGAATGTGCTATTGTAGGCAATTCACTTAACACCAGTTTGGAATTGAAGCTTCTAGATTACTCATTAAGACTTAAAGTTACAGAGAAGGGGCTGATCTGTATACTTTGAGAGTTCACTCTACTCCCGAAATCACAAGTCTCATTTGTTTCTCTTTTAAAATTTAATATTTATTCAATACTCTTTGTCTTCAGGATGCTTTAAAAATGCTTTGTCTTTAAATATTTTTGGCCATTTGTCTGTCTTTGGCCATACACATCTCTTTTACCTTTTGGGCACAGAAGTTCACTAAGCAGGACAAAAAACACCATGTCAACTATCATGTAATATTAGAATATGATTCCTTAAAACTATTAAATAATAATAATAATAGCATTAAAACCAAAATATCATATCATCAATTGAATGATGTTGATTTATTCTGACCCATCACTTAATTTTAATTATTATGGAATGACTTCACAGAATACAATTAAATGTGCTGTGGGATATTTCAAAAAGGTAATTATATCCCTATAAACATATGACCATATTATAGGTCTATTAGAAGCTTCTGATTATGTTATAAAACTGTATCTACAAAATAAAAAGGAAGTATAGATTTATAAAGAGTGCCTGAATCTGACCAATTCATCATGTTTATTAGGAATAGAAAGATACAACTTAAGGTTGACCTATATTTAGGTTTTCTAAATTGAAACAAATTATTGGCTAATAAAATTTTCAGTTTGATCTCTTTTCTATAACTTTGAATGAACTTTAGAGAACTTTGGCCCCTGGTAACCAGTTGTGATTTTGAATTCCCACAATATATCATTTGTACCTTTCTTTAGGCACATACCACATTCTGCAATTTGTGATAGCTATTTGAATGCCTTTTTTTATCTATCTAACATCATTGTAAGTGTCCTGAGAACATGTAACATCATGTCTTATTAATTTTTGTATCCTTCATAACATGGTACACATTATAAACATTAAATGTCATATATATAACGTTATAAAAATAGAATAAATGAAAGTTATTTTATTTATATCTCCAGTTTGCAAAATTGTCTTATAATTCCAAAAATCATATATACAAATATGTTTTGTTTTTCTTATCCACATTATATGTAAACTTTATTGTCTGTATGCAGAATAATGCTACTTATTTATCATTATTAGATTGTGTTTGAGGTAAGAGCAAAACATTAGGTCATATTCTTGGGTTCAATTTCTTTTTGGAAGATAAGACTTATAACATGGAATGCTGTTCCCTAGAACAAACTCAGTTGAGTTGCTTTGGAGAAAAAGGACAAAGGAAATGATAGACAGAGATCTTGGAAGAAACTGAACTGAGCATACATCACAATTGAAACTGATCCTGGGTATCCTCTGTAGCATAGGTTCCCAGATCTAGCCAAGCATTCAGTCTTACCAGGATAGATATTAAAAAAATATTTTTAAAAAACCTCTTATTCATAGTGTATTAATGAATCAACCATAACTAACTGAGTCTTTAGGTCACACCCCAGTTGTCTTAAGCTTTTTATTCAAGAGCACCACATCATGTAACATAGATCCTTGGATGACCTAAGGCTATATAAAAATGGAATAATATTATTATTGAGAAGTAAGATTGTAGAGAGGACTAGAAATAGAATAGAATAGAATAGAAATTTTCAGAAAATAAGCATGTGTATTTTAATCCTTAATTTTTTTTATTAAGAATAGGAATTTTTAAAAAAAGAAATTACTTCATCTAACACCTTTAGTGCTGTCTAATAGCCTTAGAAATACAAAGTTAAATCCAGTGATAGAAATGGGAAAAAAATAACTTTGCTCCCTATTTAAAATTTTTGGCATAGATACATAATCTAATGGTTGGCACTTTGTGTTCATTGACTTAGATGCATCCCATTTCATTGTTTGAGAAACAGGGCACTATGTCATCCAAAAATGCTCACTGTCTTATGAGAATTGGCCAGGGGAAGGGGTAGCGTCTATTGCCATTTCACCAAGGAGTTATGTTACAACAGAAAGAACAGTTTCTCTGAAAACAGAAGACCTGGTTTTGATTCTACTTGTGATATAACTTCTATCACCTTGGATAAGGACTGAATCTTTCTGGGTCTTGGTTTCCTCATAATTAAAATGAGAGGGTTGGATTAAATGGCTTTGAGCATCCTTCTCCACCTAGTTTAATGACCCTCCCAGCAACTTTTCTCTTTTTTCAAAGTACATTGATCTGCAATACAGATCTGTGGCCAATTGAGTGAAGCATTTCATATCATGAAATCTATGAGAAATATTTCAAAAAGAAATATTGGAATTATACAGTGATTGTTGTCTCTAAATATTTATGGTTATGATTTATGGAGAGCATGCCAACAGCAAGATTAAAGTATTTATATTGAAAAGATATGTCCAAGAGCACACTCTACAGTGAATGGGTCAATAACATCATTTCTGTGAAGGGCAGATAGAGCAGTATTATAATTATCTTTGTATTGGATCTTATTTTCTAATTAAAAATGGACTGATTAAGATCAACCAATGAACAAAACACAACAAACAAAAAATAAAACAGAACAAAACCCAAAAACAACATGTGGCTTTGTTAATGTATTTTAAGACCTCAGACACTTCCTAACTGTGTTACCCTGAGCAAGTCACTTGACCCCCATTGCCTAGCCCTTACCCCTCTTCTGCCTTGGAACCAATGCACAGTATTGATTCCAAGATGGAAGGTAAGGGTTTAAAAAAAAAAAAAGAATGTATGTACCACATAAAAGCTCTTGAATATGGGTGATTTGGGCAAAATGCAAAATATTTACAAATCACACAGGCCAGTACGAGGACAAAAAGTATCTAAGTTTCCTAAGGGATTAAATCTGTTTTGTGCTTATGTTTTCACCACTACTAATGTTAGATTTGCATCAGCAATGCTTGAATGGCATTGGATGGAGTTCCCATAATTACCAAGCCAGCATTTTGGGGAGAAGGATGGTGGCAGGAAGCAGAAGGGGTGATATTTCTCAACCAATTCAAACTGTATTTGATTGAATGAGGTTAAACTGCCTGGCAAATGCAATTTGATGTAATACCGTGCTGAATAAATACACACTCCCCCCGCCCCTAATTAGGGAATAAGTATTTAAAATATTTGTGTTTTGAGGTAGCTAGAATATACAAAGCAGTTTCTTTTCATAACACTGATTCTCTAATCACCTAAACAGGGAGCTCAAGTCTAAATCACCATGAGATTACTGCTTCAATGTTTATCTCTAGAGAATCTTTTACAGAAATATTACAAGCCTGGTTTCTGTGAGAAAATTATTGGAATGCAAATGGTTGGAAAACATATTTAAAATTAAGTCACAATACAATTCCAAATTACAAAGGCATAGTGACTACTGGATCTTGAACAATCATTTCAATTAGCATTTAAAAACATTTTTTTTGGAAAGGTTGATTAAGGAGATTACAGAGATGTCCATACATGAAACTTCACTGGTGAAGGGAGATCCCCAGTGGAAATTCCCTCTACCAGTGCCAGTCATTGCATGCTCTGAAATTTAGAGTCATAGAAAGTTGTCTAGGATATTGAGAGGTTAAATGATCCACTTGGGATAACAAACTGCATACTTATGAGGTGGTATTTGAACCTAGTTCCTCTTGTTTCTCAAGCCCAACTTGATATGCATCTCTATATACCCTACTACCTTTCAATATAAGCTAATTTAAACCTAAGAATTTGGAAGATATTTTTTAAAAGAATAAGCTTTGAAATAACAACCAAAAATGAAATTTAAAACAGTTTTACTATAACCAAGAAAACAGGGCAGTTGATCACTGGAATAGGAAAACAATGATAACTGCCAATAGCCCTAATGGGAACAGCTTCCCTCAAACTCTAATGTTGAATGAGAGTATCAGACAAAAACAGGGAGGAGAGAAACAGAGTTGCAGAGAAAGGGGTCATATTTGGAGAAAAATAAGGAGAACCAGGAGTGATGACTTCCTGACAGACCAGAGAGGTTACTGGGGACCCAGAGATACCCTGGAACTGCATGAGGAGGGCTCTGAGTCAAAGGATCACAGACAAAGAACTTCTAAAAGTATCCCTCTTCCCTCAAGATGCTGGAGTCAGAAGTGATGCAACCTGAACAAACACAGAGATCATACTGTCTTCTTATCACCACTTTTTACTGCTTCTGTTCATTTGCAGAAGCTCCATCTCACCCCTCCCAAAATAAAAAAAAAAAAGATTAAATTACTCAATGCAGGTGCCCAAAGAGATTTTTTTAAAGAGATATCATTAAAAACATTATATAATGGAAAAGAAAGAATGGCTTAAAAGTATACTCAATTACATTTGTTAAGTACTATAACTTAGCCAATTCAATGAGATATAAAAAGTGCACTAACTTTGTAAAATTTCTTACCTAATCCATTTCTTCAATTTCACAAAAATAGAATCATATTTATAGAGATAAGACCTTTGAAAGGAGATTGGGGGACTTTACAAAGGAGAACAAAGGTATGTAAAAGGAAAGGAAACTTTGGCCACAGAGAATTAGTAAGACAAGCCTTGAATTCAGGTTTTCTAGGTTCTTATTTTTTAGATTTTTCCAATTCTTCATAAAGTCGCCTTTGTCATGTCACTCTCCTTGTTCAATCAATCGATTGAAAGCATTCATTAAATGTACCAGGTAAGTATGTATTTACTGCCTACTACTTGCCAGGCACTATGCTAGGTACTAGAGATTAAAAGGCAAAATGAAACAGTCCCTGCCCTCAACCCTTGGGAAATCAAATGAAATGATAGATCCTTATTCCATGAGATCATATCAGGAAATTGGCAGAAATCCCACACAAGCAATGTTAGATTGGATGTCCATTCTTCACTGAGCATCTGTTTCCTTCACAATTCACAAAGGTCACAGGAGTCCTTGCTGACTTTAATATATATATATATATATATTTATTATTTAAATTATAACATATATATATATATTGCCTCCAAATGCCCATAATAGAAGTTTCTATTAACTCATCTGACATACCATACTGACTCAACAGATAAGTGGAAAATGAGATGCTAAATGAACAATCAGATTTTGATAGTGATAGAATGATGTCTTTACTTTAAAAAGAAAAAGCTTAAAAATGGTAATTCTGATGTCAAAATGAATCTGAATTCTACTTTATAAAAGATAATAAAAATTCTAATTAAGGAAGTCTTAAATATTTTTCATTAATATTTATTTAAATTTGGTGATCAACTTTAGGGATAATGTCTTACTGCTTTTACTGGAATATTTAATAATGTAAAGATAAAAGACCCTTGGGCACTTGGGACTATCCTATTTTCCATTTAAGACTATTACATCCTGATGTCTTCTATATGGCTCTTTAATGATAAATGCTGATTGGTCACCTACCTAGAACAGTGGTATGATATAATTGGAATCTGGAAGACAAGAGTTTACATCTTTCCTCAGACATTAGCTACTTGACCTTGATCGAATCTCTTAGTCTAGTTTCCTGTTCTGTAAAAAAGGGATATTATTTGTTCCTTTTAGTGTTTTAATGTGTAAAACATGTAAATAAGCTTTAAATAAATAGCTGAAGATTTTTATTTTGTAAATGTGATAAGGGGGGAAAAGAAAGTCAAGCTAAATCATGTATTAAAAATTGTATTGATTTTTTCCCTCTTTTTCTTTTTACTCTTTAAAAAACGATATATTCTTTATATGTAGCTATCTGGGAGGGGAAGGAAAAGGGATACTGGAGGAAACTAGGATGATACAAAAAAAGATATCAATAAAAACATGTTTGCTTATTTTTTTAAGTCAATCTAAAGGTGGTATTAATATAGAGAGAACCCTGAGGAACTGATTACAGGTTAGTCTGTCTCCTCATGACCCTTGGGAGGAATGTTGAATTAACTGTTCCCTCCTGCATTATACATAATCAACTACCCTCACCCCCTAGAGTGACCCAAGCAGAGAAGAAGATAAAGAATGAAAGTATATAATTAAGTAAAGGCAAATGAAGGGGGGAAAGGGAAAAGGTAAAGAATTAGAGATAGCATAATGAGATGAAGGCAGATATTTTTTAAAGCTGAATTTAAAGCTACAGATTTCCAGTCTCAACATATATATATATATATATATATAACATAATCAATATCTTTAAATATGCATACATATAAAATATGTAAACTTGTCCTTAAGTTTTATGCAAGTCTATAAATTGTCTTCTCTAAAAGTACAAAAATTTGCAATAGAACACAGATAAAAGTCAGAATATATTTTCTAAGTTTGAGACCACCCAAGGCAACTTTTAGGCAATTCATAAAAGAAAAAAATACATTGTTGCCCACATCAAATGCATAATCCTTTTTCCCTATAGATAAAAATTAAGTATCCTTGGTGAAAATTATTTTAAATATTTCAATATTTCAGCAATTACTGCCTGAGACTAGTGAGACAAATTGTATCTCCTATCCACAACAATTCCTTGACAAAGAAAGATTTGCTGTTATAGGAAATTCTAAGCTACTGCCTTGTCTTTCTCAAGCATACTATGTATATACAGTGGAACCTTTTTATAATATGTCCTTATACTCACTGGTCTTTTCTGGATCCTTTTATTTGTGATTGACATTTTGCACAACATTGGTTAATGGTTGAATTGTTTATTTTTATCTAAATATTTTTTATCTAAATTCTTCCCGGGGATGACATGAGATCAATATTTTTTAATAAGTCTTCAATTGATAGTATTTAACTACAATATCTCTCCTACTTTTCCCCTTCTTTCTAGTCAAACAGCCAATATCTCAAGTCTGGCTGTCTTTATACTTCACCTGGACTACTGCAACGGCTTTCTAATTGGTCTCCCTCCCTTGAGTCCTTCCCCTCCCCAATGAATGTTTTGCCCAGCTGTCAGGGTGATTTTTCTAGTAATTTTCCTAAAGCACATGTATGATGATGTCACCTGCACAATCCAGTAAACCACAGAGGTTCTCTAGTAACTGTAAGATTAAATATTAACTCCTATATTTGGCATTTAAAACTTCTCATATCCTTATACCTTTCCACACTTCCAAAAATTACTCTTTACCAAGCAATCTATGATCTCTACTGGACTGCTTGCTGTTCCTCAAATATGATGCTTCTTCTGGAGACTCCTTGCCTTTTCAAATCTCTTAGCTACAACTCCAAGAACTATTGTTTTAATATTATTAATTTAATATAAGCTTATTAATTAAATATTATTTTAATATAATTAATAACTTCTAGGAAGTGTTTTATGTAATATTTTAGAAAAGCAGAGCAAATTCAATTGTAGTAAATATGTTTTAAGCAGCTAATATTTGCAAGGCATTGTGCTGTGATACAAATATATTAAATTAGAATTATTTTTAATTTTAGAAACACAATATAAATTTCCTTGAGGTTGATTAGAAGTAGAAAAATCATGTTTCCTTCTATAAGACAAGGAGGAGATGAAAAGAGAACATTATGGTCCCTTACCTATCTTCCAAGACTGTAGTGACAAATCATTAGATGAGATAATGTGCTCAAAATACTTTGTACTTTCAAAATGATTTATTAATGTAAGGTGATGATAGGTCAACGTAATGTAAACAAGATTTAAGAGGATGGAAAAAATTCAAATGCCCCAAGAATATTTGCAAAAGAAAAAATACTGATCATACTATAGCAATTTTTGATTGGTCTAATTGAATATCCTTGTATAAGAATCAGCAGTGGGAGTGGGAAAAAGACTGAAGACTTTTTCTTTAATTGCCTTTATAGGACATGATCTTCATAGCATGTTCTCATGTCCATTACAAGGTTTATCTAAAAGTAGCCACATACAGTCAACAGTGTCATTAGAACAATAATACCATTTCTTTTAATAAATGCCAATCCAGCAATTTTTTTTCTGCTTTTGGGGTATTATTTTAACCCAATAAATTTTTCAGTGGGAATCTCAAGACTACAAAAAAAAAGAACCTCATAGGATCACAAAATTAGAGCTAGGCAAGAACAATAAAGTTATCTGATCAAACTTCTGCATTTTATAACATGGCAGCAGAAACTCAGAGAACCCATACCTTACAGAAGTTCACATAGATAGAAAGTGATGTCAGAATTAGAACCTAGGTCCCCTGATTCTAAAATTAGCTCTCTTTATATTGGACCAGTTTGAAGAAAAACTTCACAGCTCAATTGTAGATTCCCCATAAAACAAGTCTAAAGTGTTGGTAGTAACACATTTCTTTTCAGACTGAGTGGGTGAGCTATATAACATAGCATCTGTGTCAGCTGAATCATCTTAGTTATCTAGGATGATGCAAAAATGAGAGATTCTCAGTGGATATGAGTATCCTTAAAAATCCATACTGAAAGTGACACCAAATAGCAGAAAATTACTCTTTCATTCTTAAAGGGGTAAGGGGGAAAGATATTCTTCATACAAATAGAGGAGTTATGTTGAATACCACAAATCACAAAACACCTTTCTTTTTAGCTATAGCACCATAAACTATTATTAAATCTCTGCATGAGCCACTTAGTTTCCATAAAGACGGGTACATGAAACAGTGTGAAATATTCTAGATTTGAAATTGGTGACTATTATGATGGGCTCAACTCTGTCACTTATTAACTACTTAAGAAACTACTTAGCCCAGGGCTCAAGTAGCCTCTTCTAGAAAATAAGGATCCTTCAGAGGCAGCTAAGTGGTAGGGTGAATAGATCACTGGAAACCTGAATTCAAGACTCAGACACTAGCTGTGTAAACCTGGGCAAGCTACTGAATTGTCTCAGTTTAACATAGGGAAAATGAGGATATGTGGTTCAAATGAAATAATATTTGTATAGTGCTGGACAAAGTACATGGCACACATTGGGTGCTTAATAAATGCTTCTTTTCCCACCTCTTTTATCTCTAAATTGATGCTAATGGTGATGATGATAATGATGACTAGCATTTAGATATCCATTTGCAAAGCCTTAAATAGTAGGTACTATTCTTCGGGGCAGCTAGGTTGCACAGTGGCTAGAGTGCCAGTTACTTGCTAGTTATGTGACACTGGGCAAGTCACCTAACCCTGTTCACCTCAATTCTTCTTTGGTAAAAGGAAATAACAAACCACTCATCTTTGCCCTGAGCACTCTAGGGGGTCATGAAGATTCAGACACAACTGAAAAACAATTGATCATTATTATTCCCATTCTCCTATGATGAAAAATGTTAATTGACTTGTTCAGAGATTCAGAGCCAGTATACATATAAAGTAGAATTTTAATTTAGGTTTCCTAACACCAGGGCTAACACTCTACACTATACCAACTAGTTAACTCAAAATTAAATACAGTTGCTTTTCATAAATTTGTTTTTCAAAGTGTAACTTCTATATATACAATGAAATAATCTGCTTATATATTTAAAGGCGCTATACAGGGTCTTCCAACATGGTCCTCTCCTGTAGGGATGGGAAGTCCTTCCTCCATTTTCATAGCTGGTTTTCATGAGTTAATTGCTGTGGTTGAAAAACTTCCTTACTTGTTTGCCAGCCTTCTGATGATGAGTTTTTATCAAGTGATCAGTCTTATGGCTTGGTCCTTTGGTCAGCTGCAGGGCTCATCATCACTGTTCTCACTCCTGAATCATATCAAACATAATAGAACATGATAGAGCTCTTACACTGGCTTTGTCCTGAGATCCAGGCATCCTCTCAACTCAAACAGGAGGCATTACAGCATGATTTTAAAGGATTATGGTCTTAACAAGGGATATTCTACTTCAGTATACCCATATGTCCTACAATTAAATAAAAAGAAAACAAAAAGAACAAACCACATTGACCACTACAGAGAAATGTTTTATTGTTTGGGGGATTTTTTTTAAGTATGGTACAATTATTACTAATTACCTAGGAGATGCCTTTTCTCAGCTGTTGACAGAATGATAAAATATCCTCCCTGATTTTCCCCTTCATTTTACAAGAAAACAAGTCATATAATTGACTCTATTTTGTCAAGTCAACTTGCACTTATTATGTGACTGCTAATCACTGGGTTAACCATTGGGAATACAAGAAAAAAAAAGATCACAATAATCCCTGACCATAAGGAGCTTACATTCTAATAGGGGAAATAATATGTAAATAACAGTATATCCACAAATTATATTGAGTAAATTTGAGTTGTAAAAATTAAGACCCAAACTCTAAGTACCCCTGTTATTTTAAATTTTGAAGGGCATTTTTCCTAACTAGTTGTCATCCCATAATGAAAAACAAATGAAAACATTTTTTAAATCATAAAAAGGAAAATGGGAAAATGAAAAAGAAAATTAATTTCTAGGTCAGTTAAGGTAATAATCTGTTTAAACCAAAGACATTCTTTTTTTCTGTTCTGTAGCTTTTTATCATATGTTTAATTACTTTTGTTACAAGAATCCTTTGAATCTGTTGATGAAAATATTCAGCAGTTATCCCTAAAATGCCCCACTTAAAGTCTACAAATTGAACTCCTGTCTTTGTTTTGTTAATTTGAAAATTTTTATTTAATTAATTAATTTAGAATATTTTTCCATGGTTACATGAATCATGTTCTTTCTTTTCCCTCCTCCCACCCCCCCTCCCATAAACAACGAGCAATTCCACTGGGTTTTACATGTGTCACTGATGAAGACCTATTTCCATATTATTAATATTTGCAATAGGGTGATTGTTTAGAGTCTACATCCCCAATCTTATCCCCATCAACCCATGTGATCAGGCAGTTTTTTTCTTCTGTGTTTTTACTTCCACAGTCAAAGGAATTCTTTTTGAGAATATAAGGCCTATTTTCTTTCTCAGGGTTGTTGTAGAGACTACCTTTTTTAAGGACCTCACCCTGATCACCATCATAGCTTTCTAGGTTGAAACTCTGCTACTCCATGTTTCTTGCTTTCCAGCATTTGTGTGACTTAGCCTTGATTTATTTATTTGACTTGATTTTTCATATGCCAAGAGGTTCCTGTATGATCCATAAAAAAGAATCCTGTAATTTTTTCCCACCACTGAATTCACCTACTTAACATTCTTCAACTTATCACCTTGAAACTATAGACAAAATAATATGTATTTGCTTCTAAAAGTCTATCTACAAAGAAGTTCAATTTTATAGGGGAAATTGTTCAAATAATAGTCATAAAAATGTAGAGCTTTATAACTCAAAAAGATTTTAAGAAAATGAAGCTGAGCTCCTTCATGTTGTCTTTATGTAGCATTTAACAATTTACACAGTATTTTCCTGAAACAAATCTCAGTGAAGAAGTTAGCATACAGATTGTTCCTCCCATTTTAAACATTAGGAAACTGAAGCAAAAAGAAGACAAGAAACTTTTCTATGATCAAGCAGCTAACTGGTAACAAAGGAGATTGAAACCAACACTTTTCACTTTCAAGTCAACTTTCTTTCCCATATTGCTACCCAGTTGCTTTACATGAGGAATGGAACAAAAGAACTGATGTTAGTTCAAAAAAGTTCCAAAACCTTCATTTTATCGAACACTGTGAAACATAGAGAACTGGAATGGATATTAAAAGGTCCTCTAATTTGACTCAGAGCTAAGGAAACTGACTTGATGAGGAGATGACTGAAACTTAAGTTGGATAATTTGTCTAGGGTGACACTATATCTACAGATGAGCCAAGTTTCTTAATTATTAGTATAGATTTCTTGAAATACACCTTAGTTTCATTTGACCCTATAAGTTCATTGAGTTTTTAGGTTATGGAGAGTCCATTAAAAAAAAAAAGAAAACATTTTACCTGAAAAAAAGGGGGGAATATTATTGCCATTTTCATAAGCTGTTATTATTTGAAAACTGTACCTAAATGTATAGTACTTAAACCCAAATGGTCATTAAAATAAAAAAAATTTAGAGATTTTAATGCTGACATTTAAATATCAGTCTGAAGTTTCCAAAGTGTTTTGAGTCTTACAATTTGATAAGAAAGGTACCGTATTTAATATTTCCATTTTTCTTGGAGGAAATTAATACTTGGGAAAGTGAAATTATATCCCTCATCAACCATTCAGTCAGGAAGAGTTGAAGGCAGACTGTTCTGACTAGCCCACATTCACATTCTATCTACTACGTTTTCAAATATACCCTACCATCTACCTTGAACCTGCCTCTTTCTGGTTCAGTTTTTCTCTCTGAATGTCTCTTTGAATATTTCCAAAATTGTAGCTTTAGGGGTATTTCAATGAATCACTGACTAATTATTTTTAGAATCTGAATGCTAGCATTGCCATACTAGGATATGCTGGTGCTTGTTGGTATCACTGAACCTCTCCCATCAACTGCCAACAAGAAAATTAACTTCCTCTCCCTCCAAACACTATTATGCAAAGAAGGTTTAATTAAGCATTAGAGGAAACAGACTGGCAGGACGATCTGCAGTTCTACAAACTGCACTGGAGATTTTTAAACTGAAAATTCTCTCTACCAATTGATGTAAGAGAGAGAAGGCATAAGTAACATCTGACAATATTCTATTCTTACTTCTACTTTTCACTCTACCTTTTCCTTCAGGTACTGATAGCTCTGACCAGAGTAAGAAAAGAAAGCTTCAAAGAGATTTTCTATAAATCCTGGTGAATCTTAGAGAGCATCAGTTCAGTTCATTAAGCTGGACACTGCATCTCACAACCTACTTTTGGTCTCATAAACTAAAATAATTAATTCTACTCCCATTTCCAATCCAGTTTAAACAATCAATATTTTTTACACTTCATTTTTCTGCCCTTTATAGTTTCCAACTGGTATTTCTCCATCTCTCCCTCAAATACTTTCCTAATTACCTCTATAAATGCTCTTTAGAAAGCACATCAAAATCTCAGAACTTTTAATGAACAAGCAATGAAAAAAATAACATTATTTGTTATAATTTTTACTTAATCCTACTTAAAAATGATGCAAAATGACATCAAGAATTGCAAAAATTCTTTCCTTTTTCCAACTTCACCTGACCCACTTTCTCACACTAGACTCCTCTACCCTCCTGATTTCCTCTGATAATTGATAGTTCCTCCCAAGAACTCTATCCACAATAATGAATGGTACTTGAGATAACATCTATACTCACTTTTAAGTAGGTTCAAATCCAGATTTTCTTGACTTTCCCCCACCTTCATTCTTTCCATTTCAGGTATTGTTACCTTCATGAATTGTTTTCCTACTTTTGATGTATTATTGTCTTATCTTATTGGAATATAAGCTTATTGGAATATAAGCTTTTTGAGGACAGGGCTTATGTTTCTTTTTACTTGTATTTCTATTCTCAGTGCTTAGAACAATGCCTAGCACTTACTAAGCAATTAATGTTTCCTTCCTTCCTTCCTTCCTTCCTTCCTTCCTTCCTTCCTTCCTTCCTTCCTTCCTTCCTTCCTTCCTTTCTTTCTTTCTTTCTTTCTTTCTTTCTTTCTTTCTTTCTTTCTTTCTTTCTTTCTTTCTTTCTTTCTTTCTTTCTTTCTTTCTTTCTTTCTTTCTTTCTTTCTTTCTTCCCAGCAGAAATGTAGGAACTTTCACTTAACTTTGTGGCAAGTTCAGGCCATATAAAACATGATACAGAAAGGTATGCAAAAGAAGAAAAGGCATTTTTAATGTTCCTTCTGAGATTTCTTTTTTATCTATTTCTGGTAAGCCTCAACCTATCATCACTACCCCATGCTCCCTCATCCTATTTAAACTACTTAGATGATTTTGTCAAATGAGAACATCAATGGCCCTAATCACTTAAAAATACTGAACTACTTTATCTAGGGAAACTAAATCAAAAACTTCACATAAGATTAGGGATTTTTAAACCATGGTGCATAATTTTTTAAAACAATATATTTCAATGCCTCACTTTCTATATATTTAACTACTTTTGTATTTTATATATTTTACTTTTATGCATTCACATATATAATTATGAGAATGGATCCATAGATTTTACTAGATTAAAAAAATGAATCCAAGATGCAGACAGATGAGATAACCCTTGCTCTAGAAGTTTTGCACTCTGATGATGACCAGAATGTGCTGCTGTTGTTTTCAGGAGCAATTTCCTCCCCTCCCACAACATATTAAAGAAAAAAACAACAACAACCCTTTGATCTTAACAGTTATCACTTTGTGGTGCTACACATTTTAGTGGAGAGAACGGGATACAGTATTGTACTTTTAAGAGTGAAATTAGAAGCAGGCAGGCACAATAGCAGCAGCAGCAGAAGAAGCTATGTATAGCAGGCAGGGTTTCCTGTGAAAAACCTTTGATCTATTTAAGTGAAGGGAATCTCCTTTGTGCCTCCCCTTCACAGTCAGCCAACACCCCCACATAAAACAAAACAGGCACCACTACAGATATATCTCCTAGGGCCTGTAGCAGGATATAGACACAAACAGTCATCATTCAGAAGCAAATCATGAAATTCCACCCATTTGGAAGGATGATAGTTATTCCAAAACAAATTTATGTCTAAATAATGAATTCCTTAAGTTTGGAATTCCAATGAGGAGAGGCTAACTTTAACTGAGAGCTTAAATATCACTAATTAAGTCTCTACTGAGAAATCAGCTGTCACTAATTAGGAATGTTATTCCTCTTTTGAGAGCAAGGGAGAGATGCAGGGTAGGTGGGGGCAGGCTGCTACATGGAACAAATAATGAAGATTGAAGAAGAAGAGGAGCAAATCTTATGATCTGAAAAATGAATGATCAGATAAAAGATGTAGTCTACTAAGACCTAATGATAACAGGAGGGTCATATGAGTCCTCTTCTGGCATCCTTAAGATGTCAAGAGAAAGCACAGAAGGAATTCAAAACTTTGGGCACATATCATATAGTGGACTTATGGGAGGCTGTGGATGACAGTTGTATAGAATAAATAGGTAGGGATCCCTCCTTATTGTAGTGAACATCCAAATCATCTCATTTGAGTATATGAATATTTGAATATGAATACCACCGAGATTTTAGCTTTATTGTTACCATGGGAGATTTTTATGCTCTCCCTCAGAATCACAAGTTCATTGATTCAGAACTAGAATAGACCATGAAGGTCTTCCAGTGCAATCCCTTCATTGTAAGATAAAAGGTGCTGCCCCTGAGAGCTAAAATGACTTGTTTTGGGTCATGCAAGTAATAAGTAGCAGAAGCAAATTTTGACCCTAGGCATTATAATTTTAAATTGAGTGCCCTTCCATCATACTTCCTTCCATGTTAAATTTATAATACTCTCATCTTTCAAAAAATGATGCTTGGTTTAAACTTTGATGGAGAATTAGTAGAGATATGAGTGTACTATGGGTCAAAAAGGAGGAAACATGACAGAGGAATTTGCTCACATGAGAATGAGAAAATCTAGAGATTAAAAAATGTGACAGCAAAAATTATAAAATGCTCTTTCAATATATCAAAGGATTCAGTTCAAACTGTAAAATTTTTAAAGTATACCTAGATGTGAAAAATTAGCAAAAAAAAATTCAATTGTCCATGCTTAGAAGAGACAAAACCAGTGATGCTACCCCAAATGCCAAGTAGTCCTACTGTGCAAACTACAGGGGGCATTAAATGAAGTCATATCCTTGCAAAACTTTTCCTAAAGAACTCACAATGGCTTTTAAAGATGCAATTAAAGATCCCATAATTAAACTTACTGGTGATTCATCATCACTGAATTCTCATTCAGCATCATTTTCATTTTAAATTGCCCTGGTCTCATGTAGTATCCATGAAACAGATTACCTGGGTGTGCAAAGAACACCATCAAGACTGACAGCTACAGAAGTCTGAGTACCTCAGAGAGATGACATGTTTTTTAAAAGGTGAATTCAACTCAAAACCATTGCTAAATAAACTACAGGATCTTGATGCTATTCTGAATTTATAATACTCTAAAGCTATTATGAATGTGGGTCAGTATATAGTACTGTAAAGGACCCTGAATCTGGAGACAGATGACCAGATTTTGAATTTTGGTTTTTCCACTTATTCACTATGCAACCTTAAGAGATTTTCTAAAGCTCTCCAGCCTCTATTTCTGCACTATAAAAAGGAAGCAAATGGACTAGATGATGTCGAAGGTCCTTTCTGTATCTAAGATTTGTGATATCATAATAAAATCTATTCAAATTTCCTCTATCACTTATTCAGTCCTCACTTTCCCTCTCAAAAGGCCTGGTACTACACTTATAGTAGAGTAATTGAAAAAGATAAGTACTTAAACAAAGGAAGAGACAACACTGGAAATGCTCAAACCTCATAGTGGAAATGTCTACAGCTCACATGAAACTTTGTAAGTGGATAGGTATCTCTTTACTATTAAATTAACAAATATGTATTGAGGACCTACTGCCTACTGAGAGCTTTATTATGCATTTAATCAGGAGCCTCCAACTCCCCACCCCAAACAGAAAACGCAGGTTTGGTCCTCAGTTCTGTTGTCAACCTTATGGAGTTGCAAAGAGTCATGTCTGATGGAAGGAGGAAAAATGATTAGAACCTTATGAAAAAAGTGAAACATGAAGTAGTAGTGTGGGTTTTATACAGAAACCCTGAAAGTTAAGGAAGAATTCTTTAAAGTCAGTGGATAAAACTAAAGTTCAGTCTCCTATATGTATAGAGGTCCTTAGTTGGAAGAAATGAACTCCTATGATATCTTCATTTTCCTCTAATCATACCACCAAGAGTTTCAGTGCCATTCAAGAGGAAAATGAGTCATAACTACAAAGATATCCAGGCTGTCCCAGCTTCCTTCCCCTGACTTTCTTTCTAGAGAACTCAACTGAAAATTTTGAATCTCTGGACAAGGATCAAAGGAATTATACTCCTGTTAGAATTGTACTATCACAAGGAAGACCATCTATACAATGAACACAATGATGTAAATGGAAAGAAAAAAGTTAACCAAACTGAATACTATGTAGTTATAATGATTGAAATTATCTCTAAAAGAACATAAGAAAATATGCTTTTATCTCTTCTTTGCAAAGGTGGGGGGCTACAAGTTCAGAACACTTAATATATACTCAGACATGTTGAAATATGAGTGTTTGCTCAATTTATCCCCTCCTTCATTCTTCATGTGAAGACCTTTGTTGTTGAGTTGTTTCAGTCAAGTCTGACTCTTTATGATCTCATTTGGGGTTTTCTTAGCAAAGATACTAGAATGGCTTGCCACTTCCTTAGGGGGTGGTATATATAAATATACATATATATATATGTATATTCAGAATTGAAGGTGATGAAACATTTAATAATTTTTAAAATATACTTTAATTGATATTATAATTGGATTTTTAATATAGTATAATTAGAACCAATATGATAGTAACTCTAGGAAGACAAGTAAAAGGATAGAACATTTTAAGAATTCAGCATAAATGAAGGCTGTGGATGATGAAGCTAACAGGAGTAGCTCTAACTTAAAATGGATGCATGGGTACTTTTGCCACAGAGTTCTGAAATTTAGTAATGCAGTCTTTCTCCTCTCACTACCATCAATCTCTAATCTTTCATTCCACAAGGGAATTCTTCCCCTTCAGATGCACATGTGAAATATTCCTTTGTTACTAGATGTCTGAAGGCACAAATAACAAGAAAATGAGATGATTTAATCCAAATTAGGCACATAAAGTTTATGCTTGGCATCATTATGTAGAGATATGAGATTCTAGGAATCAATGGTTAATTATAGAAGGCATCATGAAAATGGCATGTTTCTTACAGAGGTGTGTAATAGAAAGAACACTGGACTTCATCTCTATAGACGTCAGTTTCTCCATGTGTGAAATGAAGGGATAGCACTGGATGTTCTCTAATATTCCCATCAATTCCATAATTCTATGAAGATTAAAAGAATGATTAGAGGCAGACCACTTCATTTCACTTTACAATAAATTTGGGAAATGGTGGCACTTATACCAATGGGGAAAAAAAAGAAATTACTTTCCATGTTGGTTCAATAAAAGTCTACAAATGAATGGCATGCAAACTTCCCTGTGCCAAAGAAAAGATTCTGTAATTTTCCAATTTTAGTCAACAACTTTTCAGAGATGAAGAGAAAATATCACTTGTATGTAGTCTTTAAACCATTTAAATTGTTTATTTTTTCTAACATGTGCTTTTGAATTACAAATTTGTCCTAAATATTTTTTAAGAATCTGTCTTCTGGTATGAGCCTCTGGTGCATCATCAGTTTCCACCCAGAAGGATCCATACAAAATTCATGGAGTCTTATATGTACTCTACAATTTCTTATGTAAGAAGGTAGTAGCTTGGCTTTCCAAATGAATTTTCTCATGGAACTATTGTCATGCATGGTTGTTAGGTTCCCTAGGTCAGCTCACAAAAGTCTAGATAACTAGTAGGATTGTAAATCCTATAGAAGCTAAACTCCAGGAATATTTTTATAGGAAAATGTATTCATAGTTCATTCCAGTTTGGGAGACCAAAATCATGAATCCTCAAATCTATAAAGTAGGAAATGTTCTGCCCCTTCCTAAAGGATCAAGAAAAGGGGGAAGAGGGATGAGGGAGAGGGGAAGATCCTCAAAAGAATGCAAGGGAAGGTGGATCTCTATGACCTACAAATAAGTGAATATGGGACTCTATTACTAGTATGTTAGGTTTATTGTTACCATGGGAGATCTTATGATCTCCTTCAGGATCACAGGGTCATTGATTCAGAACTGGAATGGACCGTGAAGGTCTTTCAGTGCAATCCCTTCATTGTAAAATAAGGAATGCTGCCCCAGAAAGCTTAAATAACTTTTTCTTGGTAATAAAAGTAATAAGTAGTAGGAGCAGGATTTGGCCCCAGGTCCTATAATTTTAGATTGAGTGCCCTTCCATTGGACTATGTTCCTTCCATGTCTAATTTACTGTATTCTCATCTTTCAAGAAATAATTATTGACTTGAACTTTGATAGAGAATTAGTAGAGATATGAGTGTATTATGGGTCAAAAAGGAGGGCACATGGCATAGAGGAGTTTGCTAACATGAGAATGAAGAAAACCTAGAGATGACAAAATGAAACAGCAAAAATTGTAAAATGCTCTTTAAATATATCAAAGGCTTCAGTTCAAACTATAAAATTTATAAAGTATACCTAGAAGTGAAAAATTAGCAAAAAAAAAAATCTCACGTGGTAGACAATAAATACTTGTTTCCTTCAACATCCCCACTCCTTGCATTATTACTAGGACACCAGTGTGGTTGTGTTATTGTGGGATGTGGGATAAGAGTTTGCTCAGCATTCAGTGAACATTTATTAAGCACCTCCTATATACAAAGAATGATATATCAGTCAAGAACTGTATTTAACTCATGCAGGTATCCCCTTTTCCACAGAGTATCCAAACTTTGTGGCCATTTGTGTTAAGGGAAAGAGAGAGAGAGAGAGAGAGAGAGAGAGAGAGAGAGAGAGAGAGAGAGAGAGAGAGAGAGAGAGAAGAAGAAGAAGAAGAAGAAGAAGAAGAAGAAGAAGAAGAAGAAGAAGAAGAAGAAGAAGAAGAAGAAGAAGAAGAAGAAGAAGAAGAAGAAGAAGAAGAAGAAGAAGAAGAAGAAGAAGAAGAAGAAGAAGAAGAAGAAAGAAGGAGGAGGAGGAGGAGGGGGAAGGAAGGAGGGGAGGAGGGAGGGAAGAAGGAAGGAAGGAAGGAAGGAAGGAAGGAAGGAAGGAAGGAAGGAAGGAAGGAAGGAAGGAAGGAAGGAAGGAAGGAAGGAAGGAAGGAAGGAAGGAAGGAAGGAAGGAAGGAAGGAAGGAAGGAAGGAAGGAAGGAAGGAAGGAAGGAAGGAAGAAAAAGAAAACAAAGTTAGTGCAGGAAAGACAAAAGCTGTTGATAACATTTGATAGCAAGTTGCCAAAGCCAGGTAGCAAGGAAATTATTTCATAGTTCTGGCAACAGAACCAGAAAGATCAAAAAAGAATTTCCTCATTAAAGCATTCATCAGTAGATTGCCTCCAGGGTAAAGAATTGTTTTGGCCACAGCTCTTGGATAGCATCTACTAAAATATAGAAGAATTGGGATCTGGGTCAGTGGATGCAAATACTCATACCAATGAAATCACGGACCCTTGTACTTTCTGATTTATCTGTACTCCATCCTCATATCCATATCTTCAAGAATCCTCTCTTCCTTCAAGACAAAGCTCAAATCTCATTTTACAAAAAGCCTTTCTTAATACTCTCGATTGATAATTCCCTCCCTTCCTAATTACCTAGGATTCATTAAAAATACATTTATTCTTCATACATTTTTATATAGATTTGCTGTCTTCCCCATTTGAATGTAAACTCAATGAGAGCAGAGATCATTATATTTGTGTCAAGAGTTCAGTTCAAAGATGCTTTGAGGATGGGACAAATCCATGAAAACTACATTAGGCAAGTACATTTTTAATGTACATTTTAAAACTAAATATTTTGTAGCTTTATCACAACTACATAATAGGACTAATAGACATGAGAACAGCAACCAATTCGAAGAGAAAATTGGAATAAAATACATTTTATTAATCAGTTTCCAGTAGCTGACTAAATAGATTTTAAAACCAAAAAAATCACAATTAGATAGACAAAGGAGATCTAATTTTGCCTTCAATAAAGTTTGGAGAATATTGAATAAATTTTAAAATGCATGGATAGCAATAGGCACTGGATCTATAAATTTATTGTAATAAGAACTCCTTCAACAAAGCAAATTAGGACCTTTTCTGCTATTTTTAGTCTTAGAGAATCACCTGGGTTACTAGTAGGTTATATAAAGAGCCTAATAAATATGAGACTTCAAACCTATTTTTAGAAGACACATATTCAAAAACATTCATGACTTTTTTCATAACACTCCCAAATATTCCATGATTTCCTATACAATCTTCCTCCCTATCCTGATTGCTGTAATCTACAGACTTTCTAATCAATTCTTCCAACTTTTTCAATTAATGTATTTACCTAGATAATAGCCTTCCATTTTTTACCCCATGCTCAATCATTATCCTTAGAGAATTCAATATTCATGTTGACAACTCCTTTGACAATCTCAACACATAACTTCTCAATTTTTTTAAAATTACAATAAACTATTCCTCTTGATGTACACACCAACATGGTCACACCTGAGAATGAATCATCTTTTCAGAATGCATTACTTTCAAGAGAGGCATAATGGTCTCTTTCAGTAGCCTTCTGGGTTGTTACTGGTTCTTTTTTTTTAGTCTGAGAGTAGAGAGACTTACTTAGAAGAACCTGTCACAGATCATTTTCTCATGCACCTAGAAGCTATGTTCTAATCTCACCTTCTTCTGAAGCATATTGTGATCCAAACTGACCTTTCTTTCTCTGATCTTCCACTGAATTTGTAATCTATTACACTTAATTGAAGGTCTCAGTGCCAATCATGCTTCATTCTTAAGTCTTTGCAACCTCCTTTCACCTGCCATCTCTCTCTGATCCTGTGCAATCTTTCCCCATTCCATCTAGAATCCTCATTTTGACAACCACCTTCTCTGAATTTTGCAGCATGTTCCTTCTTTGGTGTCTTCTTTACCACTCAGTTTTAGCTTACTTTTATGTGTTGTATCTTTAGAATGTAAGTTTCTTAAAGATAGGGACTTTCTTTTTGATTGTATTTGTATCCCTTAAGCTTAACAATGTACATGGCAGACTTGATTTGATTGATTGTTTTATTTGACACTTCTTTCCCTCAGTTATATTTAAGTTCCTTAAGGACAAGGTTATTAGATCTTATACTTGTTTATTTTGCTTAACTGTACCTATCACCCTCACAATGTCTTCCATAGTGCTGGCCATAAAAAACCCATGTATTTATTATTTGTTTAATAAATCTAATGATCACATTCTCTGCTTCCTTTATTTTTCTCCCTATACCCCAGAGCAATTACCTTTTCCCCTTATCTTGCTGGGAGCATTTTGTTCATAATATTCTCCTATTAGAATTAAGCTCCTTGAGATCAGTGAATGCCTTACTGCTTTAATCTATATCTCTAGGACTTAGCATAGTCCCTGTCACAGAGTAACCATTTAATAAATGTTCTATCAGTGTGTAGATTATTTGTCTCCATGTATTTTTTCCCAAAAAACAACTCATGGAAATTCTTTACTCTGATTAGAGAAGGTGTGTACTGTCAGTCTTAGTATAAAGGAGACAGACCAGCTCATAAACTACAAATCTTTTAAATATTCCATGACTGATACTGATAGTGGCCCCCATACACACAAACTATAGATTGACCTTAGTCATTCTTTCTATAGTGATGTAGTCCAGAGACTCTCTGGAGAGACTTGTTTACATATGGTTAAATTATGGTGCTCATGAGACAACTAATGCAAGTTAGTCACTTCATAAGTCAGCTAGAAATGTCAAAGACAATATACTCACTAAGGGTCTTCCTTTTTCCATCCAATGTTCTCTACACTACTCCACCTCTCAAGTGTAAATAAATGTTTTAGCGATACGAAATAACTCTCTGGGGTGGATGTGGGGGTAGAGAAAGGGTAAAGGAGAGGATAGTGGGAAGATTAGTTGATATAAAAAATAAATTAATAAAAATTTATTTTTAAATTTTATCATGTTTTATTAAATGTATTCCTCCATTCATTCTTAGTTAAGTATAAATTATATATTGTGGAAATTGTGTTTGGTAAGTGTTTATGAAATATATATATATAAAGAAAAATATATCTATAGTATGCTATTCTTTCTATATAGAATGTAGAGGCCAAAATTCTCTTTAAGGAATGACATAACAATATTATATGGTGGTAAGACTGCTGAATTTGGAATCTCAGAACTGGAATTCAATCCCATTTTTACCAATTACTATTGCCTATGTGATGATGGGCAGGTGACTGAACCATCTAGGGAGACCTCTGTTCCTCATCTTTCAATAGTAGTGGGACTAGATGATTTCTAGGATACCTTCCTACTCTAAATTCATGACCTTCCATTTTTAACTTGGGATAACTTTCCACAATCTGTTTTCAGCCTACCATTTCAGGTTTACAGCACTCTTTTCACTCATTCTAGTCAAAAGGGCTACTGTTTCCCGATCTAGTCCTTCAGGAAAGCCATGTTTGGAAAATCCTCACTCTTCTCTCTCAGCTGTCCTCCTTTAAGGTTCGTTTCAAGTACAATGAATGCCATTCATGAATCTTTGCCTGAAATGCCTCAAGTGAAAAAAGAATCATGCCCTACTGACACTGAGTTAAATATATCTGCCTTATTCTGATCCATATTGTTTTATATTTAATTTGTAAATTCATTTTTTGCCCCTTTTATATGTTAAGCTTCTTGAGGACAAGAATTGAATTGTTTCTTATTCTCAACACCTAGCAAAGCACCAAAATGCTGTAAAATATGCATACTGAGTTGACTATTTTTAAATGATGTTGGTAGCATTATAAAAACTAAAATCTTTCAACTATGAAATATAGATTTCATCTTTAATAGATCTTTTATTCCACTTGACAGACACACTGTCCATCCAAATGCTGTTACTTTTTTTTTAGTGAAGGCAAGACAAATGCATTTAATTTGAGTTTAGCATTTTTAGCTCACATTCTTTTTTTTCACATTCTTTCCATTGGTAGTGCTCTGTCAAAATTTTAATGTAAAATATTTAATCACATTTTTACATGTCATTTAGGATTCTATTTAATCATTCAATGAAAAGTTTAATTGTGTTCCCTTATAACTCAGCTGCCATAAACTTTTCATCCAAAGAACAGAACATGAATGTTCTTTTACAGTGACTTCAACATCTTCATTAAACTACAAAAAAAAAAATAATAAATTAGGGAAGGGGTAAGAGAAGTGCACAACTTAAGCAGCAACTGTATTGTATGAGAGCACAATTAGCAAACCCAAGTTTTGGTATATTTTTTTAGTTAGCAGTACTAATTGGATTTAAGGATGCAACAAAGAAATGGCATCACACAATGGCTTTTAACTTCATCTGGTACCTATTAACATTAGACATCTTTACTTTTTAGAGCTTTTATTTTTAAAGCAGACCAGAAGTTGTCACCACTGCTGTATCAACCTACTCCTTGCTTAGGACCACAGCTTGCTAGGAACAGTTTTTAATAGCATATAACTAAAAATACCAAGAAGCAAAATATGTTTAGCATTTTTTTATGTTACATAGCAAACTGGTAGGGGGTGGGGTGACTAGAAGATACCGATGTGTTTCAGGATATTTTATAGCAGTCTCACAGAGAGACAACTGGTATGGCAGAGAGAGAATTGTTGTCCTAAACCAGGAAAACCTGGTTTCAAGGTCCAGACTTACTGGTTATATGGCCCTGGGTGAGTCAGTACTCTTGGTAATTCTCTAAGGTTCTCAATTAAAGAGAAGGTACTATCTTACAGTGATAGAGGGATTTGCCCCACACAGGAGTCCCCAATACAATGAAATTATAAATCCAATTTCTATGACTAATTAGGTATAACTTAGTGTACTTTGTTGTCTATTTATGGTATACATATGTTTCTATAATTTTATATCACAGTGCAATAAAAAAACCCAGAAACCTATTTCTAATAAGATTCTATGATGGCATTTCCAAAAGAATGTACCAAAATAGTTTATTTTAATATATTTTCATATATGATACAAGAAGTAAAATTAAAATTTTCTATGAAATTTTCTAATTTTCTAGAAATATTGGAATTTTTTATTCAAAACTTGACAATATAACAATTATGCAATAAAAAATGAGAGAGCTTATAAATGCGCTTGAAGTTCTTTTCATGCCTCTCCAAATGTCCAGAAATTGTCTCCTTTGGCAGTTTTTCATCTACTTCCTGACTTTTAAACCCAGAAATTTCCCAAGATTCTTTCTTTAGACATTTTCTCTTTTCTAGCTATACTCCCTTTCTTGGCTATTTCATCTACTGTCAGAGATTCAATAACCACTTGTCTTCAGATGATTGCCAAATCTATCTGGTCAGCCCCATTTCCTTCCCTAATGTCCTATCTGTTTTCTGGTATTGCCATCCCAAAATCACCATGTCCAAAACTATACTAATCATATCTACCTCCTTCCCTAACTTTGCTCAGTCTCTTAACTTTATCCTGGTTTTATCACAGTCCTCCTAGTGACCAAAATATAAAATATCAGCAACATCTTTGACTTTTATCCTTCCCACTTTTTAAAAATATGTAGTGTAGCCATTCATTCAATCTTCTCAAAAACCATGAAGACTATATTTATTCAATTTCTCCTCTCTTCTGACCTAGATTACTATAAAAACTTCTTAACTGACATTCGTGCATTTTGGTTTCTTTCTCAAACCCATATTTTGCCCTAAAGAAAATATCCAGGGTTCTCTGTTGAATACAATATAAACTTCTGATCTTACCATTTAAAATCCCTCATGAATCTAGCTTAAATTTATAGTTCCTTCATGTACTCTTTATTTTAGCCATTACAGTGCAGCTGAAAGTGTCTACACTCTTCATTTCTTTTTGTGACCTTCCCTCTCTCATTGCCATACCTTTACTCAATCCATGCCCCATACTTAAAATGGCCTCCTCTTTTCCATAAGCACCATCAAGGTCCATCTAAACTATCATTGTATCCAAGACACTTTCCCTAAAAAAGATCCCCACAACACTTTGCCCGAACTTTTCCTTTGCACCTATCGCAGTCTCTCCTAAATTACTATTATTTGACACTTCCCCCATTGTGACTATAAGTCCTCTAAGATCAGTCTGTGTGATATAATTATATTTGTATCTTCATCATCTCAAACAGAATAAGTGACTCTGAGATATTATTGATTTTATTCTTCTTCTATTAGCTGGTAAGTGACATAAGGTTCATCAAATGCAGTATTACATAGGTAAGGTAGTTATTTTTTTCCAAACCAAAAAATCTAGATAAATGGTATGGTAAAAGATATTCCTTAGGCTAAATCTCATAAAAATAATATTTCATTTTTCTTAAAATGGAGATAACCCCAGGAATCATACACATACATGATAAAATCTAATTTATTTTTAATATCTTCAGGTATCCTTTACACAAAGGTTGATCTGAATTTTGAAGCTAAAAATAGTTGGATGAAATTTTAAAATTGAAAATCATACTTTTCTTCATCTCAAAAGTTAAACTCAGCACAATTAGCTAATTTTATGTGACTTTAATGAAGATGATTCATTCTACTCATAAAGTCACAGGGTTTCTGTCCTAATTAAGTTAAACTTTTGTTCTCAATTACACATTTAACAGGGTTAAAAGAGGCTGGTTGGACTAGATAATCTCTAAGCAGTCTCTCTGAGCTCTTGCTTTGAATAATTCTATGTGATATAAGGGATTTCTCAGTGAGAGCTGAATATGAGTTTCACAGTAGCAAATAAATAAGTGAAAAGTGGAAAAAAACATTCTATATGAAGGAAGACTGATCTGTGGTACTCCCAAAATATTCATTTTCTACAATCACATAAGGAAGATGACATGCATATGCAATATAAATTTTACAAATACATTTAATTTCAGCAATCTTAAGAAAATTGTTCTGGATCTTATTTTTATAAATTACTTAGCTGCTTCAATGTCTGCTTTCTCTTATTTCCTCTCTTCATCAATCCAATATTGTACTATATGTTTCTGTGAAGAGCAGTTGTCATTTTCTTTTCACTCAGGATTTTTTGACATTGAAATGTCTAGATAGAACATGAAATGAGGGCAGGAGGTATGTCTGGTACTGGCAGTGAGTGCAAATTAAACATAGATATGTCAATAAAGCTTCACAGAAATGATATTTTCACAGGGAAAAATATTTCATTATATTAGGGGTAAGAGGTTTCTTAACTCGTTCCCTTCCAAAGGAAATTCCATTGCTAGATTTCATGTCTCAGATTTTCACACACTAAGAAAAAATATGACCACAGTAAGTGGTTCTATGCTATTATAAAAATCTTCACTGGAGAAGATAGTGAAGATCATTTTTAAGGTCATAGGATCATTTTATTTTGAATATTTTAAGGGAAAATTTTTCAATTGTTATTACAATAAGTTCTATAATCCTAAATTAATTTCCATAATAGAATCTATGCAAACATACAAACTTTAATATGTTCATTATGGGATAGCAGAATATGTATTAAAATCTAACACCATGAATTTATGACATTTAAAGTGCAAACTTAATTAGAAAATAATGAAAAATTTTTAAAAGAATAAAATCATTATTAATGAAGGAATACAAACTCAGGCCCAGATCACAGTTCTGCCTAGCACAAAACAAGTTCCTGTTACCAGCATCCTTATATACACTAAAAAAAGAGAAGTCCTATGCTGTGGACCACTCAGAACCAGCCTTTTTTTGTAGATGGGGGGTGATCACTCTCCACTAGTATAAAACTAAATCAAGTTTCTCCAATAAGCAGATTCCCAGTATCTTCAGATAAGCTGGTATTTTTGATCTCTTGTTCAGTATACCCAGGGAAATGGTAGCCGAGTCTTGGCCACTAATATGTCTACCACTCCTATTGTTTCACCTTGGCATCTTATCCTTTCATCAATCACACTGAAAACTTTCCTTCTTTCTTCTGCCTCGTCTTTATGAAGAAGTGTGTGGAATTTCTACTCCTCTGCTTAATTACTTTGGCCTTTTGGGATGACTAATTTAGTACCTGAATTGCAAAGCCAAATATAACAATTTAATTCTCTTCCAAGTTCCAGCTCATGCTTTTTGGACAACATATAACTAAACAGAACGAAATACCCTTTGATGGCTATTTACAAATTCATTCAGATATAGGCAGAATGGAAAATACACCTTTCTTGAGAGATGAAGGACAGCAGCATGCCTGGCCTTGATAAGATTTCCAATTCAAAATGTTTATTCGATTAATGGCAGGAGATCTTAACCTGGGTTCTATGAATTTTTATTTAAAAATTGATAACTATGATTCAATATAATTGTTTTCTTTTGGAATCCTCTGTATTTCTTGTAATGTATCTAAAAATAGTATCCTAGGAAGGGCTCTGTAGGTTTCACAAGATTTCCAAAGAAGGTTCATGACATGGCAAAGATTAAGAACCCTTGCTAGAGTGTCTCTGGGATGTTAATAAAAAGCCATTTCAACACATGTAAAACCATTGGAACTGCTCATTGGCTATGGGGGGGGGGTGGGAGGAGGGGCGGGAGAGAACATAAATCATTTAACCAAGGAAAAATATTCTAAATCAATTAGTTAAATAAAAATTTTCAAAGAAAAAAGAAAAAGAAAAAGCCATTTCCCGTATGATACAATCAGGACTTCAGAGTCATTGCCAATTGCCTGCCAAAAGCATGTTTCATCTTATAAAGATATGACCATGTTACTTACCACTTAGATTCTTCATATTTGAATTATGGGCAGAAAATAAACAGATCTCTCTCAGATTTATTGGGAGGATTAAAAAATATTTGGAAAATGTTTGGAAAACTTAAAAGGACTATATAAATGTTAGATATAATTATCACTGTTATTATTTAAACAATTTAAATATTACAACAGACAAAATTATAATGATAAAAATTGATTCATTTTTCAGGGGTCTAGACAAAATGATTGGCTTGCAATTCAGTGGAAACTGTTGTGGGATGCTTACACTGGTTCAATTAATTCATTAACTGTTACCTCCTTTTTTGATGTTTTCTCTTTAATTAGAAGGAGCTCATTAAAAAAAACACACACACAAAAAAATGACCGTGCTGGGAGGTATAGAAGAATGGATCAGTTTTAAAAAATCCTTTTCCTACTACTTTACCTCTAGCTCTCCTTCTAAAAGGAGGATCTTAATTATTTATGTGCTGGAATAAATGAACAGGCCTGACTCAGTTTCATGATAGGTTAGTTCAGGTTCGATACTGGAATGAAATGAGGCACTTACAGTTAACAAATAGTTAGTGAAAGAAAATCTATTTAATCATACCAGAGAAAGAATATTCCACAAATACACCTTTAACTTAAGTAGATTTGCTTTTTCCCTGCCTCAATCTCCAGTTATTTAATATTTATTTATTTGTTTTTGGTCAGTAGGAAAGAGAATGGCTACTCCCCTGGTCATGGGGCATCAAATCTGAAGGGTCCCAACTACACATGTAGACTGGCTGTTTAAAGGTTCTTATATAACCAGGAAGCTGTATCAATAAGCCCAGAGAAAACCAGAAACCTGCATCAACAGAGCATCACTCCTGAACAAACTGAGCCTCAGGAACAGTTTTGTCACTTTTCAAGAAAAAAAATAAGGAAAGATCGTAACCCATGTTTCAGAGGGAGAATGAAACTGGTTGATTCTGGTCCTATCCCATTTAGCTGTAATGACTTTCTCTAGATAAATTTCCAATCTTTCACACCCTCTCATCACTGTTCCCCTTCCCTTGAAGTCCTTCTTATCTTACTGTCTCGTTTGACAGACATCTGTTATCACATTGGTTTCACTATGCCACCAATCTCTCATTTGGAATCTGAGTGGAGTTATAAAATTCAGAGTGCAGCAGCAGCTGCCTGCTACTGGCATCGACAGCCTACCACTTGGGAAAGTGGGTGTCCTCCCACACAAGCAGCATGCCATGGGGTATATCTTTGGGAAAGGATGCCCAGATTTCATGGCAAGAACTTTAAAAAAAAATCCTAAAGACAGGATAAGAGGATCCAAGAGTGAATGCCAAGCCCTATCTTTTTTTTCCTATACCATTGTTAGGACATAAGGGCAGCATTTGAGGGCCATGATTTGTGAAGACTAATTTCTTAGAAGAAATCTTGTTCAATCTCAACAACTCCATTGTTCTAATTCATATTTAGGTGTACTCAGGTTTCATTTGTATTCCATCTTATCCGTACTTTATCTAAATAAATAGCTACCATGACCTGTAAGTGGTCATAGAAAATGTAAACTCAACTCTGAATTTGACATTGGGTCATACCATTCTAAAGGCAAGTAATTTGAAATCTAGAATCATAGGATTCATTTTTTTCTGAAATTTTATATGCTCATATATGTATAAAGAAAATTATTGGTAGATGGTATTGGATTTTATTTTCCAATAAGAAAATGAATTTGAATGGAATAATTCATGGTCTCCTATTCAGTTACTCAGAACCAAAAGCACATATTTCCAAGATGGCAGAAAGGCCAAGAGAAAGTATCTATCCATCTGGCCTTGGTTTTTTTTCTTTATTCCTCAAGAAAATGTTAACTAAATTCCTCAATGTCCAACTCTAACTATTTGAAATGGAAGTTAAACCCTTTGCAGAGGCCTCAGTAAGACCATGTTTTTATCCAATAATTAACCACTTAGCCCTGAAGGTCAAACATTAGAGGGTATGGCATAAAACTGAAAAATTCACTTCCAAAATATACCTTTATATTATATCCTATAATTAAGTGGACAAAGCTATAACCCAAGCCAAAACTATAGGCATCTATGTGCCTTCTTTATCCAAAACAATTTATAGAAAGAGTAAATAATCAATACATTGAAAGACCTCTATACCTCCAAAGTCCTATTGTACTAGAAACAAACAAAAAATGCAATTATTTTCTTCATGTAATATTAAATCTAAATCTAATGGCAGGGAGGAAAATGTCTATTGATAAAGCAATGTAACTTTTTAATGAAACATATATCATTGGCCACACTAACCATATGTCAAAAAAAAAAACTCTAAGATTGCTCTAGAAGAATAGGAGATAGAAAATTGATAGAAGACAATTTCCTAGAACCAAATAATGCCCAGCACACCATTGGTCATCAAAGACATTTTGCTTCAGTTCATCTAATCTTGTTTTTCAATACTAAATGTAATCTCCCAAAATATGCTGAATGCCTCTGAATAGCTACCTATAATATACTAAAGATGTCTCATATATTTTATTTTTCCATATATTCCTACAAATTATATATGTGAGAAGCAGATGGTGAACTGTGATTTGGTACCACTCCACCATCTGTTATTTGTAGATCTAGTCAAATTTAGAGAATTAATTAAAGATTGAAGAAAGACAAAAATATTGTTGTAGCCAAGAGCCATCTTCTTTCTTGTTATCACTCCGCAGGAATAATCAAATCTATTCTCTTCTCCTTTTCCATACAATTGTCTCAGAATTTTAAGTTATCTATGATACATAATACTTTTGATCTTTAGTTTTAATCAGCAAAGCACCCAACAGTGATTCTTATTAACAGAACAAAAGTCTATCTCTATAGTAAATCAAGTCAAGGTAACAAACATTTACTAACCTCTTTATAATGTGCCAGTTAGGCACTGTGTTAAATATTGGAAATACAAAGATAATTAAAAAGCAATAGAATTCTTGCCCTCCAGAACATTCCATTTTAATTGAGGTACACAACATATAAATGGGAAGTGATAAGAGCAAACAAGGGAGAAGAAGTGGTGATCTAAAGGGGATGTCAAAAGAGTGAGAAACAATAATTTTAAAAGGTATTTAAATTGATTAATCTAGAGATGTATTGCTATTACATAAAAGGGTATAAGTAAGAAAAACAATAGCATCATAAATATCTCTATTACAATTATTTATAGCTTAAGAAAAATTATGTAGCCTGTTTGTACAAAATTTATATATCAAATCCACTGCAACTATTCTATGATTAAAATACAAAAAAAAATTAATTTTGAAGAGAACCAAAAATTTAGGGGGAAAATGTGAAAATTAAGAGAACTGGAAATATTTCCATTCACTAGTCTTAATGACAAACTGGAAAAGTTGGCTTTTGGTAAAACATTCTATTTCAAGGCATAACTAACAAAGTACATGTGATTCTATCAGATCTGCTGAGAATGGGATATGGGAATATTCCTCACAACTCTGTCCTGAGTCATCCATCAGCATATACATGTGAATATTCAACTCCATAGAAGCAAAATTAGCATATAAATCAACCAAAAATACTGATGAGTCCTAAATGATTAATATGTTTCTAGTCCTTTGAATCCAAGGACTTTGAAAGCTTAATAGATAATCAAAATATGCACAAAAATTCTCAAGGGATAGCCTGAACCCTTTCTGTTGCTGTATATGACAATGCTCATATATAGAATCTAATACATCTGTAATTTCAGGTTACTGAAAGGGTCCAAAACAAAATTATGAACAATGGAGAGACGGGTGTTTCTCTTCCACTATTCGGGTTGAAGGTATACTACTTCCTATGTGTGTACACACACACACACACATTGTGTATATACCCATTTGTATATATCTATAGAGATGTATATCTACTTATATTTAATGTATTCATGTATAGTTAGTATATTGTAAATATATGTATCTATAACTATATATGTTCTAGACGTTAGAATATGAAGGTTAAAAGGGAGCAAGTGGTTCTACTTGTATTCATTTCTCTGTATCTTCTCTCTTTTTCATGAACTTTCCTTTTCAATGCAGTGATAATAATATTTCATCTCAGACCACAGTGATACAAGGTTATCTAATAGTATCCTTTTATTTTATCAACAAGCACTTGCCATGTGTCTCATTCTGTGGACACAAATATAAAGAATGGAATAATCCCTACTCCCACGGAGTTTACCTTCTGATGGGATAGACCAGTACCTATATAAATATGGGCTCGGGGCTGGATTTGTGATTTGATTAGTCAAAGGGTACTCCTAGGTAAGGAAATCCTCTGTGCCAAGGCGAGTCAGTTCTTCCTTTCCCACATTTGGTCTTACACAGTTTCCTCTGGCTCTGAGAAATGAAGCAACTTGTCCAGAATTACATAGCCAATATGTGTCAGTGGTAGTACAGGAGCAGAGGTATTTCTGACTCTATTCACTCTTGCACACATGCCTATCATATACCTATGTGTGTCTTATATACTTATACGTATGTCATATAGACAATATACTCAAAAAGAGAATAGCTACAAATGAAAACAAAGTAAATAAAAGATGTTTGGGGAGCACTAGCAGTTGGCAGGATCAGGACAGGCTTTAGTCAGAAAGGGGTGCTTGTACTGCATCTTAGAAGAGGAGAATGCCATATGACAAAAGTCATTGGAAGGCATAGAGAGCAGAAACAGTTCATCTGATATGAATTTGATTCCTTTCTTTAAATTGTTTTTAATTTTAATAACAAATGTCTACATAAGTTTTCCAAAGTTCTATAATCTCAATTATCTCCTCCCCTGTCCCAGAGCTGACAAGCAATTCAATCTGGGTTATACATGTATTATCATGCAAAATATAAATTTGAGGGAAAAGAGCATTGCAGAAGGATCATAAGGGAGGAAATGGAGAGTCATATTCAATGAAGCTAGAAATCAAGGTTGCAGCTGGGTTGGGAAGGGCTTCAAAAGCTAAATAGAGTTTGACATGAGAAGCCACACCAATAATAGCAAAGTGGGAGGTTAAGGATGCAGATGTCTTGGGCTCAGAGATCAGAACTAATGGGAGCTATGCAGATCTGGGTTCCATAATAAGTTTAGCATTAATATATGTGTGGGAGGGGGGCAAACTGACTGAGGCGAGAAATGGAGCAAGACAATATTAAAATGTTGATTAGCAAGGATGACGATCAGGAATGTTGAGTTTAAAAAAACAAAAAGGCTGTTTTCCTTAGAGGCAATTGGGAACCACTAGAGTTTACGGAATGATGGATAGATATGAACTTCTAAGGCAATTTGTAGGATTCAGAATGATGAGAGAACAAATAAGAAAGCTGTTGTGATCATCTAAGTGAGATGTAGTGAAGGCCTGAATAAAATTGGTAGCTTTGTGAATGGAGAGAAGGGACTATTAAATGATAGTAATGTTGGGGAGGGGGCAAAAAGTGAGATTGGGTAACTAGCTATTAGGTATATCAAGACAAGGGACAGTGAGGAGTAAAGGAAAACATCTACATTATAAATGCAGGAGACTGAAAGAATGGTGATGCTTACAAGAGAAAAAAAGAAGTTTGGAAGGGAGTAGGGGAAAATAATGGGTTAATGAGTTGTCTTAGACAGGCTGAAGTTTGAGGTTTTTCTAGGATTTCCATTTTGAAATTTCTAACAGTCAACTAGTGATCTAAACATTAGGGATAGCATATAGAGATGATCATTAAAATCATGGGAGCTAATGAAAGAGAAAGGGACAGGGAAAAGGAAATTCTTTGCAACAAGAAGATTTTGTTAACTTCTAAAATTTAGAGGCTTAGGGTACTGAATGTTATCTGCTTTCAGTGATATCTTATGATTTGAAAGAACGAAGAGAGCAATCATCCATCCATGAAAATCTTCTTGTAAAGATGCTTGTACTGCTCTCTATGAAAAGGATATTACTTATTCATGGAATTGGAACTTTAAGATTCTTTTCATTGTCCTTACAATTCGTAGTCAGGTTTTGATGTGAATGTTCATTTAAAAAGCTTATTTTGACCCATTGACATAATTCATATATGGAATAATTTGATATGAAAATTAAGTGATTTGCTTTTCAAGACCACTAGTTTGGTGATACAATGTGATTATAATTTAATCTCAAAGAACTCTCAGATTTTGTTTTTGATAAAATATAGATTTGGGAGACTAAAGTTTTTCTTCAATCTTATGAGGACTCATTTGGCTAGAAAAAGTTATTTAAAAAAAGGAAGAGCTTGGAAATCAGAACTACAATGATACAAACAACCTTAATTCTATATGTAAATATATAAACATATGTAGTATGGCTACATAGCATATACAAAACATCTCTCTATGTATATAATTGTTAATTTTTCAAAGAATGAAAAAGTTATTATTACATCTACAACCAGGGATATAGCAGTCAACCACTCAGTTGTGGTTGGACTGTTTCTGAAGTATTGTGTTCAATTCTAGGTGTTCCATTTTAAAAAGGATATTGACCATCTGAAGAGTACTCATAGGAGGGAGACCAGAAAGATACAGGAAGAGTGATTAAACTTATTCTGCTTAACCCCAAGAGCATAAACTGGAGCAATGGGTAGACCTTAGCAAAAGAGAGATTTTGATTCTATGAAAGGGAAAACAAGAACAAGAAGAACAACAAAACAACCACCTTTTAACACTTTAAGATATCCAAAGGTAGGGTACGTTGACTCTACATATAATTTTGGTGTGGATTTGAATCACCTACGGAGGGAATCTGAAAGCTGGAAAGTAATGGGTTAAGTTTACAGGCTAGAGAGAGTGAGCCATAGAAGGAGCTGAGAGAGACAAGGAACACAGGGACAAAACTTTAGCATGTTCTCGGCATGTCAGCAGGTCAGCTCCCCCTCAGATGTCCAGAGAGAGAAAGAATGGCTATGCGGAATGATTTTATTGAGGATTGTAGGCATGGGGGTTGCAGGATATTAATCAGTCAGCACATCAGAAGTTTTAACCTAGTAGTGACAACCAAAAGGAAGGGACGGTAACACAATAGCAACAGCAGATGCTCAGGTAAGAAGCTCATGTGAAACCTTCTCCTTTCCGACATAGTGGCACCAGCTTATACAAATGCAGGGGTCAGTCTTTGACATTACAAAAGACTTGTAAAACTTGTCTGCTAGCTGTCAGACTGCTCCTAATAGCAAAGGTTTAATTTGTAAGATCAATAAAGTAAAGTCCAACTTAAGGATTCAGCAATCATGGGAAATATTAGAAATGTATTCATAAGTCTGGCCCATGAGCTCTTCGCTCATTAGAGTCAGCTTTTGAATACATCTTTGATATCTTCATGATTTGTTATAACTGAAACCCTTCAAATACTGGATATCCACTTGAGGATTTTATAAGAGGGATTCTTCCTCTCAATCTGGAGACAAGAAGACCTGAGTTTAAATCCAGCCTCAGATCCTACTGTGTGACAATGGTAACTCATTTAAACTTTGTCTGCCTCGGTTTCCTTATCTGTAAAATGGTGATAATAATAGCATCTACCACCCCCCCCATTGGCGTGAGGATAAAATGCCATAATATTTATAAAGTACCTTGCAAACCCTTAAACTACCACATAAATGTGAGTTATAGCAGTTAAACTAGACAGTCTCTGGAGGTCCCTTTCAACTCTGATATTTTGTAAGTTACAAAAAGGAACAATGGCATACACAATGTTCCTAAATGGTAAGGTGTGGCCTTCCCAAAATGTAAACAAGATTATTTTAGTGCCAGAGCACAGTCAATATACTGGTTTTTTAATAATCATTTAATGTCAGGTGGCCTCTAAAACCAAGGAGGATACCGGATGTTGTTTCTCAGGTTACAATATTAAAGTCAGCAATGCACAATCCTTGCTATTGTAAGCTCTGGCCAAAACGGTGTGGCCTGATTTAGATCCAACAGATTGCAGAATATATGATGGTATAAATATTGCTGGAAATTTCAAGTGTCCACCTGCTAGAAGTGTAACTAAATGTCCTTCATAGAAATAGATCAACTATGATCACTGGCAGCCTGTTTAAGCAAATATTTGGATAGTAAGGCAGCCTGTTGTCAGGGGGAATATATACTAGTTTCAAAAAAGAGCCCTTCTATGAGAGAAATAGGAAATGAGATAAAGAAGGTATGGCTGATGAAAAATATGAGAGAAATAGATATAGAGTATATATTTACTTTGCATTCCCCTTGTACATTAACCAGTATATATCAAATCATATTCTACACATAGCATCTTATTATTATTAAAATATTTTATTAAATTATTCAATTTATTATTAATACTAATTATTATTATTAAATATAATAGTTTTATTAAATCAAAGATATTAAGTATAATAGTTTCCTCTAGTCAAATGAGTACTGATAAGATTGAAGAAAATTAAATTCTAGTCTAAATCTTCCATTATATATGTGATATGAGGTAACAGACTTAAGCTCCCTGGCTCTTGGTTTACTCATCCTTAAAGTGAAAGGATTGGTCTATGGGATCTTTATGGCATATTCTTGTACTAATGCTATATCACTAACATTAGGCAGGTAAGAGCACAGTGGGTGGGAGTCAGGAAAACATGAGCTCAAATCCTGCCTTGGACACTTGCTTCTTGACACTGGCCAAATCAGTGAATCTTGGTTTCCCTCAGTTTCCTCATCTCTAAAAAGGAAATTATTGTACTTACCTCAAGGATCAAATGAGAAAACTTTAGTTGAGTGTTTTGCAAGCCTTAAAGTGCTACATAAACACTAGATATTGTGATTATTCTAGCCAAAAAAGAAATTATCCTATATGCATAGACAAATTACACTTAAGAATCCCAACATTCCATCTTTGTACACAGTCTCTAAATGTTTTGAGATGATTCAGCAGAAAGCACTGGCTCTGAAGTCAGAGAACCTTGGTTCAAACCCCACTGCTGATTCTTGCCATTAATGTGAACTTATATGAGTTATCCATGCATCCTGGAATTCAGGTCACCTCTAGTTTTAGGCCGCTAAGTGGTACAGAGGGCTCTACCTAGAGTCAGGAAAGCCCGAATTCAAATTCAGCTCAGATAATTATTAGGTGTGTTAGCCTCTGCCTTAATTTTCTCAGCTGTAAAATACACATAATAATAGCAGCCACCTCTAAAATATTATAAGGACAAATCTTTGCAAAGTGCTTTGTAAACCTTAAAATTTGATATAAATGCTAGTTATTATTATTAATCATAGATCCTATAATTCTATCCCCAAATCCTTGCAAGAAGTAAAACAGTATTTCATTCCATGGTATTTGTGTAGTTGGGCATAAAACAACATACCACTGTTAATTTCCATTTCTTTTGAGAGTGCTTGATGACTTCCAAAGGTTACAGATTTCAATAGCTATATCACTAATTATGTCATTCATTTCTCCAAGAATCTGATTAAATAACAAGAAAAACTAAACAAATGAATGACTCCCTCTAAAAGACAGAGTTCTAGACTTCATAATTCCATCATGTTGGGCTTAAAACACCAAAACAGAATTCCCCAAAAGGAAAGACAAAAGTTAACAAATTAACAGTACAGACCATCACACGGTAAGTTTCTTTGAAGAGATTTTTATTCTAATGATGGTGATCATGAAGCACCTGAAAGAAAGGCTCTAATATGTGCCAAACATTCAACTATGTATGCCAGAGAAGATTCCCATGTTACTTGATGTCTCAGAATAAACTTGCCCTTCCCCTTACAGTCTAAATGAGGTTGTACCAGATGGAATAACTGCACATTTTTCAAGACATCAGGAAGAAAAACACTTGGCAGAAGCCAGTGGGTCCTGGTAACCGGGTATCCTTGCCCAGCAAGTACCTCTATCACTACATCTTTGGCATGGGTGGCTGGACTTTCCTATGTAAGGGTTTATTTTAGGCAACAGGCATGAAACTCGATAAAGTGCAGCAATCGACAGCATCTTAGCTTAGGACTTCTACATGTGCTGGCATGTGAGCCACAGAAATTCACTGACAAAGCAAGTTCATTAAAAAAGTTTGGAAATTATAAAGGAGTATAAGATTGTTCATTTGTAGGGAAAGATATTTACTCTTTGGATATTGAGACATTGACACATACTCACATCCATCCTCTGGGTCCAAAACAGCTAAAGCTAAACATTGTGTTGAAGAAACAAATAAGTCCCTCAGTAATTAAAATTCTTTGTCTAAAAGCATTAGCTAATTATAAGAATATCTAATGTTTATTTAGCACTTGACAAATAACATAATTTAATTTTCACTTTAATCATGAGCAATGCTATTGTTATCCTTATTTTACAAGTGGAGAAACTGAGGTCAAGTGACTTGACAAGGTCAAAAATCTGGCATATGTCCAAGATCAGACTTGACATAAGGTCTTCTTGACTCTAGGGTTAACATTCTATTTTTTTTTGTCACTAAATTGGTTATTGCTATTTAGAATATGGCAAAGCACCTTTTCAGCTTTTTGATTCTATTCCACCTTGGGGAGGAAGCTTGAACAGTACAAAGAGCCTTGGCTAAGTGTAGGCTATAGAGTGAGAAGACCTGGCATTCAGTGATATAGACTTTTGAAATCTAAAGCTAAGAAGAGAAAAAATTAGTAATAAAATTGTGTAGCCTACATTAAAAAAAAAGAAAAAAATACTTTAAAGGACTAGAACTCTGATCAGTGCCATGAGAATCCAGAAGATCCAGAAGAGTGAAAATGAAAGAATTTTCTCATGCCAGAGATATGACAGACTATTTAAAAATACAAATGAGGCAGATATTTTTGGACATGGATAAAGTGGGAATTTTTTTTTGCTAGATGCTGCATATTTGTTAGGGTGTTTTTCTTTCTTTTTTAATTGTTAAATTAGTGGGGAGAGTGGAAAAGAGAGAATTTTTATTTTGTTATTCATTGTTTCAGTTGTGACTGACTCTCTGTGACTCTGTTTGGGATTTTGTTGGTGGAAATGCTGAAGTGGTTTGTCATTTCCTTCTTGAGGTAATTTTATAGAGAAGAAACTGAGGTGAAAAGGGCTAAGTGACATGCCAGGGATCACACATCTAGTAAGTGACTGAGGCCAGATTTGAACTCAGTATCCCGATTCCGGGTCTGGTGCTCTATCTACTGCACCACTTTGATGCCCAGGAGAGAGAAGAGATTCTTACAAAAATAAATACATATAAGTTTTAAAAATATTCTAGCCTGTAATGTCAGTCTGCATATTAATGCACATCAGATGCTGCTCTTGGAGGATTTCATAATGGGGATTTGAATATTTCAATATCATTTCCCAGAAAGCCAATTCACCATTCAGTTCAGACAAGAAGACAGAAACAGGCCAAACTCCATGCCAAACCTATAGAAGTAGTAAGCCAAGCTATTAGCAATATACTTGCCATAATTTCAACCGCCAAAAAATCATAACAGTTTACATCAATCTGAAGTGCCAAAATTATGAATTACCCAGATTTTCTGAGTAATCCTCCAGAAGTAAAAGAGAAATCACACACCAGAGAAAAATAAGATTGCATTGACAAGAAACAGAATATAAAGGCTTCTATGTAGCTCTGTTTTGACTACAATTCATGGCCTGTTTGCACTATACACCTTGGACAAGAAATTAATCTCCATGCTCCCCTGAATCTAACAAGAGGGTTAAGCCCAGCTTCCTGGGGTGGATAACATTTCAGCTAAACCAATCGCCTTTGAAGTGGAAGGCATGAGCTTGGTAAGGAACTGTAAATAATTCTGTCCCTAGAGAATTTTCCCTTCCTTTGAACCTTTTCTCTTTTTTAAATTAATAAATTGTTAAATTCAGCTACTTCCCTTTAATTCCCCCAAAAGACTTATAGTAAGCCTTCCTTCGATAAAATTCAGAAAGGAGAGTTTGGAGATTTTTGTCTACCTCTTCTTCCACTCTTGGCAATGAAGTGTTCAAGTTTCCTTTCTTAAAAGAAAACATTTTCCTTGTAGATAATCAATTTCTCCACGAGCTCTCTAGCCCTGGGAAATTAAATCTCTGCTGAAAATGAACTAGCCTAAGCTCTGTGATTTGAGAAACTAAAACATTGCATTCTAGATTAAGAATATAACAAGTCCAGCTCACCATACTTCAGGGAGACAGAGAGAAGAAAGAGATGCTAGCTAGTACTTAGGGGGACAAAAAGATTTCTACCCCTGAGTCTGCAATGAACACACTGTATCAAGCTGCCTATACTGCTTAATTTCCATATATTTAAAAATAGCTACTGAGAGATTTAAGTCCATAATTCTTATCTGCATTTGTGGTATTTTTTTCTTGCTTCCTTTAAATAAATCAACCAAAATGAAAGTATTTTAAGTATTCTTCCCTTTGTGCTACCACTTTGATAGAATAAACAGTATGAGATTTTGTGCCAAAAGGACATGAGTTCAAATCCCAATTCTCCCACTTGAGATCTTGGACTTGAGGAGGGATTTTACTGTTCTGGTTTCTTCACTTGAGGACAGAGGGTTAAATTAGATGATTTCTAATGTGCTGTTCAGCTTTAGATTTTCTTTCTTTTTATATTAATTTGTTTTTTTTAAGTCAACTTTCAATCATAGGAATCTGTTTCTTTTTTATTTTAGAAAAAATGTATTTAGTCAATTTAGAACATTATTCCTTGGTTACAAAAATCATCTTCTATTCCTCCCTCTCCTCCCATAGCCGAAGTGCAATTCCACTGGGCTTTACATGTGTCCTTGATCAGAACCTATTTCCATGATGTTGATGTTTGCACCAGAGTGATCATTTAGAGTCTATATCCCCAACCATATCTCACCCCCCACCCCCGGCACATGTAATCATCAGCTTTAGATTTTCTGAGAAGCCATAACTTTCAACCAATTCTATAAGCTAGCTGCTTCTCCTTACTCTATCATTGGGCTTAAATCCAATTTTTAAAAAGTCATCATCAAATGCCTTACACCTTACACCGTAATAAAGTCTTTTCTCCCGCTTCTTATCTTGATGCAGTTCTCCAATTCAGTCCTAGATAAAGGGCTAACTTCACAGAGTTATCTAGGTCTAGTTTATCAGCCAAGCATTGGCATGGGATAGGCAGCCAGGTGGTAGAGTTTGTAGATTGCTTTGGGGTATAGAGTCAAGAAGACTTGAGTTTCAAATCTGTTTTCAGACATTTAATAATAGTATGACTCTACAAAAATCACTTCCCTTCTGTCAGCCTCAGCTTCCTCACCAGCAAAATGGGACAATGATAGCACCTACCTCACAGGGTTATTGTGTGGATCTAGTAAAAGAAAAGAAAGCATTTTGCAAACCTCCAAGTGCAAGATAAAAGCTTGCTATTATGTTTATTATTATGTGAGCTCTAAGGCATGGTGAATGGACAGATCCAGACCTTTACATTCAATCAGCATACTGCCTAGCCATAGAGCCATTCACAAGACAAGCACATTTAATGCCAGACACTGAACTTGGTTGACTTGTACTTCTTTATTGCCATCCTCAATCTTTCCCATTCCATCCTTGTGTTCTGTAGAGGCTAGTTTTAAATCGGTTCAAGGCAATTTAGCACAGGGGAAAGAATACTGGTTCTTTCAGAGGACTTCATTTGTAAAATGAAAAAATTTAGGCTGGAGGTTCCTTTCAGTTTTAGATCTATATTGATTTAACAAACAATAAGTCTCCACTAGTTCAAGGTATTATTGGTAATAAAAGATCATTATGGAAGCATTAATGTAACAAAATTCATTATTAATTAGGCCCTGCATTCATGGAGATTTTAATCTAATAAAGAAAGTCATATACTCAAATAGAGAGGTCTATGGAAAGTGGTATAAGCAATCTCAGGAGGGAAATACTCCTTTTAGCTAAGTTGCTAGAAGAATATTATCATTTTTAAAAAGTGTATAATCAACTTTTTCTCTTTGATAAAAAACTAAAAAATATAATAAAAGACTTATCTTCCCCCTATATGTACCAAAATAAAGGGCTTAATTAAAACTAAACATATTAATCATATAATGATCAATTTCATTTTCTCTGATTCTCAAATTCTAATAGCCTTTCTCTTTATTATCTAGCAAGGTCTTTATGATCCATTAAAATATCTTAAACCTGCATAATGACAGTCAGAAATATATATTTTCTTATTTTGCCACATTAAACCAAGTTATTATAAGATTTTGCAAGGGTATAACATTTAATGTCTATACCACTGACATCACTGTGGGACATTTTTATAAGCCATCAAATGCTAGAATAGGTTCTTTTCCCTTTGCATATGCCACAGACCCAGTTTGGGAAATCCTACTAATTTCCAAAGAATGTCTCTAAGTACACATATGTAAGCTATAAACGATTAATAATATAGCTCATAACCTATAACTAAGATTTGCAAAACGAAAATACAGACACACTTTTTTTGAAGTCTTGAGTTTCACTATCTCAACAAGGCTAAAAATTCTCATCTCTCACTGCCACTCACCAACCCAGTCCTACTAGTGATTGGCACTGGAGCTCTGATTTGCTTCATTTTGAAACTGGGCTATTTTGCCCTTCCTAAAATGCAAGTTTTGGTCCCCACATGATCATTCTAGTAAAGCTCAGCTTTGTATAGGGACTTAATCAATGTTAGCTCTTCTTCAGCTCAGAACCCTGAAATTAATGGGATCTATAAAATCAGTCTCAGAGCAATCTCAGAGGCAAAGATTACTCGCCTATTTTTTAGGGAAAAAAGAATGGATGATTTTAATGGTATAGGAATTCTCTAACAAGAAGAATCCTCCCACTAATGCAAATTGGCACATGCCAGACAATTTAAAGTAGGAGGTAAAGAATTGGAGCATGTAAAAGTTAAGTAACGCATAAAGTCATATAGAGAGCATGTAAAGGAGAAAAGAGTTGAACTCAAATCTTCTTTACTCTCCATAGTTTTTTTAAACAATTTAACTATCTTCTTATTTTTAAAAGGAAAAATTAGTATTTTTATTTTGTTTCTGGAATGTGGAGGAATCTTCTTTGGTTGTTGAAAATTGAATTATGCAAAAGTACCCTTTGAAGAATTGAGGATTTGTTTGGGTTTTGTTTATTTTGTTTTTATCCTACTTTATTTTCTGAGCTAACCTTTCATCCAATTTTATCTTTCAGTGCTGATTTAATTCCATCACTACTTCCTGGGAAACAAAAAGTTGCTTAGACAGTAACATTATGAAAAGAAGTGGTCAAAAGAAAAAAGAAAAAAATAGAAGTTTTTAATTTTTTTCTTTAAAATACTTAAAATATTTTCACCTGGAGGAAAAGAAAACAACAATCTACAGGTTTAACTTTTAATTTTACTTCAAGATGGATACACACTTAAATGAAATGATTGCTATTAGATCTATCAAAGTAGGTACAGTGTCCCATGAACTTCATCTAGTTCTGTGTCCCTTCCAGGATAAACAGAGGAATTCTGCCATCCTGACTCCTTCCATTCCACTCTCTTAGACTTTCTCTCTTTCCCCCCCACTCCTTTAGATCACAAACTAGTGACATTAGAATCAAGCTGCACATCCATCTATGCTGACACAAGACCTTGGGGCTTCAGGAAAGTGTGTCATACATGAAGTTTCTTTGATTGAAGTTCAAAGCTAAGAATCTGAGAACTAGGCCAGTCAACATGGCTAGGTGTTAAGATGCATGTAAATTAATCAACTGGGAATATACAAGTGAACTGGCTACAATATTGGCTATGTACACTCCAATAATTATCATGCTCAGAAAAAACATACAAATATTTAAAGGTAGTTCAGGTTGACTGGAATAGCTCATGGTGGATCAGAGGTTCCATGGAAACTCAAGGAGTCATCAGTATTCAAAACAATAGATTGTGGGGGCAGAGAGGATGCCAGGAAGCTTTAACCACATTGGTTAAAACACAAACTTAAATTTTCCTTTTTTTATATGTGAACCCAAATCTTTGTGCTCTCTGAGATCATTAGACCTGGTCACAATTCCGTTTTCTTTTGGAAGCCTGGTAAAACACTGGTAAAAGCTTATATGAGGGAGCAGCTAGGTGGCTGGCTCTGTAGAATGAGCCAGGCCTATAGCCTAGAGATCCTGTGTTCGAATCAATCCTCAGACACTTCCTAGTAACTCTGGGCAAGTCACTTAACCCCCATTTTCCAGCCCTTACCTCTCTTCTGCCTTGGAACCAATACACAATATTAATTCTAGGATGGAAGGTATGGTTGTTCATTTTTTTAAAGTCTACATGAATCACAGTACCGATTTCACAGTTGTGCAACATGATGCTTTTAGCTTTCATATATATATATATATTTGACATAACCATATTCTTGGAAATCTCAATGGCTTTGGAATCAGAGAACCTGGGTTCAAATCTCAACTCTGATACTTTCTACCTGTTGTGACTGTGAATAAGTTGCTTATCACTACATCTCAGTTTTTTCACTTATTTCATTAAATGGTTGCTGAGATGCCCTTCAATTCTAGAATTAGATTCTCTGATTCTCAATACTTAATAGGACATTTTCTGGGTAGAATAAATAGAAAATGTGATTTTATCTCAAGAGAGCAACTGCTGGCCTCAGAGTTATACAGGCTTGGGAAAATGACTAGTCAAAATATTAGAAATCTAAGACATTTCAAATGTTATCTGTGCCTATTGAGTCACCTTCAGGGGCATAAGACTTCTGTAATTCTTGTGAATTCGTGGCCCTAACATGATAGCTGAAAAAAAAATTTCTCAAGGATATGATACTTGATTTCCATCATGTAACTTCACTATGTTTCTATAGCTTGATTTCTTTCTGAATAGTCTCAACATTAGATCAAGAAGAATTACAGAATCAAAATCATAGATAAGCAATGTTGTAAGGGACCTTAGAGGTCATTTAGTTTAATCCCTGGCAGATAAAAGTTTCTGGCCAGAAAGACAGATTTCCAGGAATGAATGAATAAGAAACAGGACAATTCTAAGCTTCGTTGCAAGTCTTAACAAACTTCCCACTGGAGATTCCCCATGAGAGATTAAGCCAAATTACAACTAATAATACATTTCAGTTGCTTAGGAAATCAATGTCTCAGCATCCCATACTGAGGGTCTCACAGGTTGGCTACCAGACATTATCCAGGAGAAGAATGGAGGATTCAAAGGCATTCTGACTCAAACTCAATAGAAAATCATCAAAGATGAGAAATTGCAGGACTTCTCCACCAAAGAAGTTAAAGGAGTGATTCATTGATATGTAAATCCCTGCTAAAGGAATGACTAAAAGATTCAGCACCAAAGACTACAATTTTACAAGTTTGTAAGATGAATATTTGAATTTTAAACTACTTTCATCTTCTCTTTTGGTAAAATGTTATTTATTCTAGAACTGTTAGTCAATATTTCATTACTTACAGAAATCTCAATTTCTAGTTACTGATGTTCTCTTTATAAAGTTATTTCTGCTGGCATCTGATTCAGTGGAAAGAGTCTTGAGCTTAGAATCAAAAGACATGAGTTCAAATCCTAGCATTGCTACTTTGGAGATACATAAGAATGGGCAAATGGCTTAACTTCTCCAAATCCTGATATGTCAAATATTTCTGAGCACTTATATACATGAGAACTATTTTTAAAAACCACTCTTGTTTAGTATTTAGAAATGGGAAGTCCTTTTAAATTCAAAAATTTATTTTCAAAATGAAATATCTCTGATTCTTCACCAACCTGAAGACAAGGTATTTCATCTACATTAATGTACCATGAACATTCCTCAAATTTCAAATATTTTATATGGTAAAATTTTTAATATAGTTTCTCAAATATGGTTGAATTTCTTCCAAATAATTTATCAACACAATTGAGCAATTATTCAATTTTGTTAGACTTTACATTATTTTATTTTTAAAATTTTTTCCATGGTTACGTGATTCTTGTTGCCTCCCTCCTCTTTTTCTCTCTCCCCTCCCATAGCTGAAAAACAATTTCAATGGATAATACATATATTATCACTCAAAACCTATTTCCATATTATACATTTTTATAACAATCTTTTAAAAGCAAAAACCCAAATCATATACGCATGCAAACAAGCAATAAATAATATATTTTTCTTCTGGATTTCTATTCCTACAGTTATTTCTCTAGATATGGATAGCATTCTTCCTCATAATTCCCTCAGTTGTCCTGGATCATTGCAAGCAGTTATTCTTATTAGAACATTCTGAAATTAACAGGAAATGGTCATCATTAAATAAGTATAGGTGAATGCAATCTCTGGCACTTCTTTTTTTGACAAAAAATCTGTAATTTTTACTTAAAAATCAAATTAATAATAATAGCAAAGAATTGGCCAAAGGCATATAAATTATATAAATATTTCATATTACATATATATATTCCTTATCTTCCATCTTAGAATCAATACTCTGTATTGATTCCAAGGCAGAAGAGTGATAAGGGCTAGGCAAGTGGGTTAAATGCCTTGTCCAGCCAGGGTCACAGAGCTAGGAAGTGTCTGAATCACATTTGAATCTAGGACCTCCCATCTCTAGGCTTGACTTTCAATCCACTGAGCCACCCAGCTTACCTCCAGAGGTTTACATATTACAGATAGATGGCTAATCTTGCAAAAACTTTGTATTTCTGTCTCTGTCTGTCTCTATATATGTACATATGTCCTTATGCACATATATATACACATATATTTGTATGTATATAAAATTGAAAGATAAACCCCTTTTATATAAATAATCATTAAAATGTCTTACAATGGGTAAAATTCTGAAATTGGAATCAGGATAATCTGAGCTTGAATCTCGCCTCAGTTATACACTAGCTGGGTGTATCATGTAAACTCTCTCAGTTTCTATTTCTTCATCAGTAAAATGGAGAAATAATATCATCTCCCTCACAGTTTTGTTGTGAGGATCAAATAAAGTTTCATGTTTAAAAAGCTTTGCAAATACTAAAACATTACATAAATGTTAGTTATTGTCATCATTATTAAGACCACTGGTAGTAAGGTAATAAATACGATTGTCTGATCTACAATTATTCATTTAACCTCACTTGACATGCTGTATGACTATAAGCAAGTTTCTACTTTCATTGTGTTTCAGTTTCCTCATCTGAAAAATGATGAGGCTGGACATGGATTACAGTGATAAGATCTTTAACTCTAAATCCCATGAGGTTATTATAATCCCTCCCTAAATTAAAAAAAAAACAACCTAATGAAATTAAAGGATAGAAAGAGTAATATGGCATAGCCCATAATGTTATATAATTTTTTATGTTGAGGGGAGGGAATTTGCAAACCTGTTTTTATGAATTTACTTACTGGATTAAAAATGCACCATAAAACACTTAAGAAACAATGATTTATTTTAACAAAGATGCCCAGGGGAAGGTGACAAGGATGATGAAGGGAATCAAAACTCTGTCTTATGAGTACAGGAAGGACTGAGGGTGTTTATCCTCACAAAGATAAGATTTAGATTCTACTTGTTCTTGTAAAGTCCCAGAAATCACAATGAGTAACAATGAGTAGAAGTTAAAGATAGGGGAAAATTGCCCATAAATAAGAGCTATCCAAAAATGGAATGAGTTGGCTTGTGAGATAAACCATGTTGCCATCACCAGAGAGCACCAGGCAGAAAAAAAGACCAATTTTCAAGGCTTTGTGTTCAAGTCTAGATATGATCTCTGAGGTCAGTTAAATTCAACTCATATTTCACAAAAGGCTACCATGCAAAAATACCGAGGAGTATCCCTTACAATCCCAAGGATCTAGGATTCTCTCCTTCTAATGGAAAAGAAAGAATGCCATCCTTTCCTTCACTTAACCAATACTCAATCTTGTGGGAATTCATAGTCAAGTGAAGCCTAGAGATTGGTGTATGTCAATACTACATGAATTATCAACAAAAAACATTGTTTCCCCAAACCCCACAACTCAAAAAGTCATATTAAATCAAAGATAGAGAAAGAGACTGGACTTGAAATTTCACTAGGTGAAGGAGCCACTGAATGTCTTGTCACAATGTCAGCAATGTCAGAAACTTAAAGCTAGATTAAACAATAATTTTCCTTCTGGTTTTATCAGTTCATAAAATTTTAGTACATAATGTTCCCAAACTCACAAATTAAAAAAAATAATAAAATTCTGACTATCTTTACTTTCTATATTTTGTTTTCATTCTGTGTATGTATGTGTGTGTGTGTTTTAGTTGTGGCCAAATATTTAGATTTTCTCAATAAGAGGGCAACTGGGGTAGACATAAAAATAAAAATCATGCCAAACCCAACTAACAAAAATCTCTATTTGGTTGAAAAACTGAAAGACTGAGATATTTTCATAAAAGCTTGTTGAAATCAACTTGTATTATGACTATATTCCTTGATTTATTCATCTAACATCCTTATAAGGAAAGGAAAAGGAGGCTTACCAGTAGGGTGTGGTAGATCATAGCCAGGAGAGGAAGGGGTACATAAACTAGAGGTATGTCAAAAATGAAGAATTTGTCACTGAGAGAGATGTTTATGTCCCCCATTTTTTATCACATCTGTATGATTTCTACTCTTTTTTTCATTTCAGCATTGTAAAGGAAATATTTTATTTGTGCTTAAAGTACTGTAGACATGTGCGATATTATCCACATATTTATTCATTTTTGAGGAAAAAATCACATGGGGGAAATTTTTCCTTTATACTAAATGAAAAATCTTCAGTGATATTTACAGTCCACATCATTATTGTCTCTCATAGATTTTAAGCTTATATGGAAATTATTGTGTTGTTCCATCTTGCTTGGCATAATACCTAGAACTCAATGAGCAAATTCTGCAAGGTTTTTTGTTTCATAAATATAATGTCATTTTGTCACCTTTCATGCCAAGAAGTGATACAATAAACTCTTTCATTTATTCATTGTGTTAGCTATGGCAAAAACCTTTTCTTTAAAGAAATAAAAAATCACTTGTTTGAAGGAAATAGTTGACAAGCACAATCAGTAACTTGTTATTCTCTATTCTGAATACCAGCAGGTATAAAGAAGATCACAGAGGGCATTCAGTGAAGTTCTTTTTGTTTCTTTTTTTTCCCATTTTTCTTAATTTAGAAAAATTTTCCATGGTTACATGATTCACGATTCCCCCTTCTTTTTCTCCCTCCCCAAAGCTGACAAGCAGTTCCACTGGGTTGTGCATGTATCATTGGTCAAAACCTATTTCCATGTTATTCATATCTACAGTAGTGATCTTTTAGCATCAAACCCCTAATCATATCCTTATCGAACTATGTGATCAATCATTTGTTTTTCTTCTGCATTTCTATTCCCATAGTTCTTTCTCTGGATGTGGCTAACATTCTTTCACATAAGTTCCTATGGATTGTCCTGGGTCATTGCACTGTTGCTAGTAGAAAAGTCTATTAAATTGGATTGTGCCATTATTTATTGCTCTCTGTCTACAATGTTCTCCTGGTTCTGCTCCTTTCACTCTGCATCAATTCCTGGAGGTCATTCCAGTTCACATGGAATTCCTCCAGTTCATTATTCCTTTGAGCACAATAGTATTCTATCACCAACAGATGCCATTCCCCAATTGAAGGGCATCCTCTCATTTTCCAATTTTTTGCCACCACAAAGCATGGCTATAAATATTTTTGTACAAGTCTTTGTCCTTATTATCTCTTAACTACAGTTGGGCATTCAGTGAGTTTTAAATGTTCTTACCTGAACTATAATCTAATCCACATGTCTCTATGTCCTCAAAGATATCTTGGGAGATTTTGTCAAAGTTCTTGCTAAAATAATATCTCTATGGAATTCTTCTGGTTTGTCACTTTAATAATAATGCCAAAAATATAATAGAAATAAAGTCATTCTGCCATTAGCCCTTCATGATGGTCCATAATGATTAACTCTTTTCTTTCCCAAAATCACATGTTTACTAATAGAATGCCAATTTTCATCATGAATGAAAATCATCTTCACTTCCCATGTTTTGAAGAAATTAAGCTCTTTTATGTAACACATATCCACTTCTAATCACATAGCGATTCTCAGGAGTTCTGAGATTTAAAAAAATTTTATTGAAGAGCACCTCAACAATTATGTACACCTCTGTAGTATTTTTATCAATAATATTTAATCTTTAATTAGAATAAAGATATCATTCTTATATACATATCTAATATTATGTAACATTCTATGTGTACACATGCAATTGATATGCATACACATGGATACATGTGTGTGTATATAGTTGTGTTATATGTGTGTGCATGTCTTATCCTCCATAATTCCTTGTTTTTAATGTTTTGTAGCTTATAAAAACCCATTATTCAATTCCCCATTATGCTTTTAGAGGATGTATATTTGTACATACATACATATACACACATAGAGTATTTGGGTTTGAATCTAAATTCTAACTTATTAACTAACTGTTTCTATGGGCAAGTATCTTCTTTGAACCTCAGTCTTTATAACTATAAAATGATAATAATAATAAAACCAAGATCACAGAGTTGTTGGGAAGAAATTACTATATATAATGTGTGTATGTACATACATAAGTAGGTGGACAACTTATGCATCAGTGCATATATCTGGAAAGGATACAAAGAGAAAAGGACAGTAAGTTGGTACTAGAAATGAGCAGGAGGAGCAAAGAGAGTTGGATTGCCTTTGAGCGATATTATTTGAATGGCTCCAAGCTCCTCTCTCTTATAGACTCATTAATTTAATACTGATATTAATATTCCTTCAGTGATGTTGTATGTCTATAAGTCATGGCATACTACTATCTATCTAAAGAACTGGAGACTTGAAAAGGACAACAGAGAATTGAATGATGGTCTGGTACAAGGTGCAACTGATTAGAAATCAGGAATTATGTAGGATAGACATAAACGATTTCATCAAGGAGATGAATGATTGGAGCAGCAGGTAGGGGGAGTCAGTCCTAGCACAATTGTGAAAGATATTGAATGAACTAGTACTCATAAAACATAAAGAAACTTGAGGAAGAACTCTACTTTCACCTTATTTTATGTCCAAACATAATCAATGCTAGTTAATTTTATCTTTTTTTTAAATAGTCTTAATTAAGGCTATAACCATCTCATTGGCTGTGCTAAGCTTTTTTATACTGAAGAATTCAAGGAAAACAAGTATTTTGAAGGTAATAAATCTTAAATTCTATTAATATGTGTATATTTTGGGCATCAATTTAAAACAAATCAATTTTTTGTTATGTTGGTGTCTGAATCTTGAAATAACTGGAATAAGATGAGTGAATTTACTTGGTGGATTCATGAGAGACTATAGATAGGAGTTGCACAGGATGGATAGGCATGGGATGCTTAACTATATTAATTAATTCACAAAGCTAATAGAATATTTTATATGTATTTATGTATATTTACATGAACACATGTATATATACAACTTGTAAAATTATATCTATAAATGTGTATATATGTGATTTCATTCTTTTTTGTTTTTTTAACATTAACTTTCCTTTTAACCAAAGTTCTATATGACCAGTTTCAAAAATCTGCAATGTGTTATTCACCATTTTTCAAAATAACTGCCAAGCCAAATCAGTCTTAAATAAATGTCTCCTTAAATCACCTGAGTGATTAAAAGATAGCAAATTCAAAAGAAGAGCTGAAGATTCTAAACTGCTTATAATTTACTTCAAACATTCAAATGAATTCCCATATCTCTTGTGAGTCTATAACCTTTTCAATGAATTACAGTAATGCACCAGTGACTATTTTCTTCAGAGACATAAACTTTAATTTTTCTAATAATCTAGACCAAATCCTTGATGGCTCTTCAGAACTGAAAACTATTAAGAACCATATGAAAGATGAAAGCTCTAAATTGCTAACAATTTTTAAGTAGGAATTAAAACAACTTATAGGTTTTACCTCACACTCAGCAAATCATCAAAGACAACAAAAAACAAACTGCTAATGTTGCCAGAACTTAAGGGGAAAATTCAACTAAATACACGGCTACTGAAAATATAGTTCGAGGATTTGGAATTATTCAAAAACAATTGAAAAATTGATAAAGTTGTTAAAATTCCTGGACACAGATGTCACACACTTCTCCACGAGCTAGGCCAAAGACAGAAAAGCCCCACAAATGCTAAAATATCAATAGCAACGCTTTATTTTTTGTAGTAGCAAAGAAATGGAAACAAAGTGCATACTCATCAATTGGGGAACAGCTGAATAAATTGTGACAAATGAATATAATGCAATATTACTGAATTCTAAGCAAAGACAAAACATTGGAAAATATGGCAGGATTCACATAAACTGATTTGGAGAGAAGTAAATGGAACCAGGAAAATAATAAGCACAATGACTATAACAATGTAAACAAAAAGCATACATATAATCAACCCAGCTAAATACTATGTAAACTTGTAAATATCAAGCTTAACCCTGGGGTGGGGTAAGGTGGAGAAAATTCATTTCCCACTCTTAGTTGGGATAGATAGAAACCTACTATTGTGCAATGTTGTATAAGTTATCTGACATTGTTTATAAGATCTGGAGCTGGAATGGACCTCAGAAGTCATCTATTACAACCTCCAAGGAGTAGGATTTCTCTAGACCTCAGTTTCTTGAGAATCATTATCAAGAGCTGGAAGCACCTTGTTATTCTATGATTCCTCACAGCAAAGAATACCATGCTTTGAGAAGAAAAATATGTATTCCACATAAGCACTCTTCAGCCCTGGACTAGAGGAGTTCTTGAACTGTTATGGGAAAAGAGTTGATTCTGGAAGAATGCAGCAATAAGGAACTTTGAATAGATGAGTAGAAAGTCACTGAATGAAGAAGGTTTGGTACAAAAGAAAGAGAAAGGCTGAGATACTGAGGGTAATACACTGAACTCTAATTTGAAAGGAGCATTTTGGGCAGGAGCCTGGGTCCCTAAGGGTATCCCAACATAGCATGACACTTGCAATGAAGTGCAGGGAGGCTACTGGTTAAATTTATTTTATCTGAATCTTTCTTTCATTTATAACCTCCTCTCAGTCTTTTGACCAAAGAATGGATCACATGTGATATATGTAAAAAATTGTGATATGTAGACTATATTTTCTTTTGGCCAAACAAAAAAAAAACTTTATTTAAATCTAGTAGACCTTATAAGATACTGAAAGGTAGGAAATGCATTTTTCTTTTTTCCCCCAGTACATAATAATGTACTACATAATTGTTTGTTTAATTCAATTATATAGTCACTTATGAAACTCTTTAAAAATAGGTTAAAACTGCCTCTACACTCTCCTGCTTTAAATACTCTACCTCAAATGTAAAAGGATGCATATATATATAAATATATACTTATATAATATACACATATAAATAAACCACATGAAGGTATGAAATGAGTAAAGGGGCACTTTAACTGGAATCTATGCACATAGCACTCACCATCTCAGTCCTTTTCTCTCTCATATTTATAATATTGGTGGTTATAATATTAGTTACATGCATTTTAACTAATGTTATAATCATCAATATGATGATTATTTCCATACTTTTACAGGGAGACTACCAAATTCCCTTCATATGATACCACATAGTTACACAGGCAAGTTACTTGGGGAAGACTTAAATGACTTTTGTGACAACTGGAAGAGTTAAAATTAAGGAAGACCTAAAAAATCCATTGGCATTTAAAAACCATGAAAGTGTGCTTTATGTCACTAACCTGGGTCTAGAAGGAGGTAAAAAGCAAAAGGATGACCCTCAAGAGAATCTTCAGTTATATCATTTTTTGTTCAGCATTAGGAAGATAATTTTTAGCAGCCTCCCACTCTAGGGGGAATGGGGAAAGGAATTTCTTTGAATTTCCAACAAATACTGATTAATGATAATATTGTTCTCCCTCATTTACAGGAGTAAATAAATTTAATTCAGTCTTCAAATAAAGCTAAGAATCAGATCTCGCCAGACTGCTAAACATTTATAAGTCTGAAGAATGAAGTCAGACACCTCTACATATGTCAAGTGGGGCTCTATTAGCCAATTGCTTCTGAAACTGGGCAAAATTAAATATGAGATCTGCAGATAAAAGTACCAGACTCCTATGCTGGGATGACTCTCAGATGGACAAAAGGAAGACAGTTAGTAGGATTTGGTTGGCTGGCTTCTAGTACCAGGAGAATAAATAGTAATGTTTTTAACTCATAGAGTATATGCACTCAATAGATGTTTGGGCATGGCAACATGAATTTAGAAGGAAGGTGAATTTAGAAGACCTATGTTTGAGTCAAGAAGCTGACACCTTCCTGATATTGAGCATTAATTAACTCATTTTCATGAGACTTGGTTTCCTCTTCTGTAAAGTGAGGAGGATGATACTTTCAATATCTTCCTCATGTATATTCAATCATTTCAGTCATGTTCACCTCTTCACATCCCCATTTGGGCTTATCTTGGCAAAGATAGTGAAGTGGTTTGCCATTTCCTCTTTAGCACATTCCTCATAGGCATTCTAAAAGGTCCAAATGAGAATATGTAAAGTCCTCTATAAATCCTAAAGCAATCTATCAACGCCAGCTACTCTTCTGACTCATTCAGGTAGTAATCAATATTTACTGAAATTCTACCAAAGGCACAAACTTTACATAGAATATAAAGTCTCATTTTAAACCTTAGTTCTTAATATTTCAAGTACAAGTGAGAGCACTGGTATGAGTAGATGAGTTAGTGGGAGTCTTGTGACAATACAGGTCAAGAGCATTAGCTGGAGCAGAGTTCTTTTATCTTTAGAATAAAAATTTTAATCTAGGAGACAGAATGAATCTGAAAAAATGCATTACCTATCTAAACTCCCTACAATCCCTGCCATCTAAGTCTTCAGGATATTTTTAAGTTTAAGTTATTAATTGGCAACCTTTACCTCTTGGACACAGAGGTCCTGTGGGTGCTTAGATGTCTAACTTTGGTCTTAATTTCAGATTTCTTCTGCTTTTTAAGATGAAGGGAGAGGCTACAAAGACCATGATGTCTGCAACAACAAAATTAGTACAGGTGGAGAAAACTGACACTTATCTAAAGAATATAGATTTAAATGAATAATATAAAATAAATCATAATGTTTGTAAAATAACATAAATGTGAATATAAATGAAATCTTGTATTTTATAGCTAGATGACTACTAAATCAGGATAACAAGTTATAATATGTTTCTGAATTTGCACAATCTAAATAATTGGTGTCATTCCATCACTGATTTCTTTTGCAGTATTGAATAGTCACTTGTAGAATCTGAGAGAAAATCAGTACTCTCAGGCCACATTGCTTTTTTTCTGATGTTTAATTGAATTGAAGTAAGACAGATAGAAGGACTTGGAGCATGTTAATACAGACAAACATAGCAATGGTAAGTTGTTCTAACTTTTATCTAACTTTAGTCTTGATAGAAGACCTTTAAAAAATTCCTCCTTTCACTAATATCTATTAGGCTTCCAAAAGCAATTTAGTATTTCTCCAGAATAATTTTGAGACAAACACATTATTTAATTTAAAGATCATTTTCTTTGTTATCCACTAGTAAGGGACTAGAATTAATTCCCATGTCATTTGCCAGATATTACTTTCCAGAATAAGGAATGAAGGAACATTTTTTTAAAAATAAAGAATATATAATATATTACTCCAGGGAATTGAAAGAAAAAGCCAAGAAAGGTCACTTGAGTGCTATGCCCAAGACAAAAACAACAAACAATGAAAGACGATGAAATGTTTTCTTTCCTTTTTTTTCTCTTACAGAAAGAAAATTAATATATTTTTAAAAACCAGTCCTATGATTTCACAAGTATAGGGAACATCCTTTGGGGCAATTCTTTTGATGAAAGGCTGAGACTTGACTAGAACAGTGAAAGATATTGATTCATTATATTAAGCTGTGTCCCTTTTAATTTATAAGATGTGCAAATATTGGGAATAATATTTTAAAGAAATTACTTTTGAGTGAGTTATACAGAAATATTTTCTAAGGTAATATATGAATCTGAAATATAATGGAAGTCTCCATTAATGATAACTTAGAGCAGATATGAAATGTCTGATATTTTGAGATATTCTACAATAAAAAGAGGCATATTTTATAAGAATATGACAAGTATTTTTGTGCATTCATGAAGTTCATATATTTAATAACTCAGAAGGAAAGTTGTATATTGTTATCACTGCTTTTTTTTCATTAAACTCCTATTAAATAACATGGAAACATGAGGTTCTATGTCATTGAATGGAACTCAAGGTAAACACTACTTCTATTTGGTTTCTTAAAATAAGATCAAGATGGAAAATCCAAGAGGAGACAGAGGAACATGATAAATCTAGTTTTTAAGTCATCAAATATTAATGTTGCAGGGAGGATGACACATTTTTATTTTAAAAGATTTAATCATTTTCAGAGCTGGAGTATAATTTCAAGGTACAAGTTTTAATAGAGAAAATTGGAATGGACTTCAGAAATCAAATAGTTTACTCTGTATCTGAGCAGGAATGCCCTCTACTGCATTGAATGAAAAAAATATTTATTAAGCACATAGTAAAAGTAAGGGCTACAAATACAAAAACAAAAACAGTGCCTGCTTTCAAGGAGCATACATTTTAAGAGGAAGAAACAATACACTTGAGAGAGTGGCAGATATGGAAGGACGCTGTTATCTGGAGAATTTCAGAGATAATGAAGGGGACCATTGGCGAGTAGATTAGCAATATGAATATACTAAATATTTATTAAATGTTTATTAAACTTGAGGCAACTAGGTAGAGGCTACACAGAATCAGAAACAACTGGGTCCAAGTACCACCTCTATGCTGGTTGTGTGAGCTTAATCTTTTTTCCAATATTTTAAATTAATTTAATGCCTAAAAAACTAAACTGGTAAGTAACAGCAAATTGTTTGATCCCTGCACCTGCAGTGGTAGGGAAGGTAAGAGATCCATCGATAGCCAACTGAAATTACAGGACTAGTTCCCAAGTAAAATATGAAAGAGACAATTGAGCTATTAGACAAAATTTCTCACTTCTTTTTAGGATTATGTTCTAATATAAGCATACTTTCTAACTTCATTTTTTATTTTTTTGGGGGGGGAGGGCTATTCTTCTTTGCATCATGACTAAACTAAAAAAAAAGCTTTTCATGACTTGCTCATGTATGATCTATATCAAATTATTAGCTTTCTCAAGAGATATGGAAGAAAAGGAGAGAATTTAGGACTCAAATATTATAAAAATGTTAAATTGTTTTTATACATGTAAAGAAAAAATGAAATAAAAATATTCTTTAAAAAACCAATATATGTTCTATTATTCAGTGATATGTAATGAATTTTCCTTAAGGCTAATCATTCCACTTTTTGATAATGCAAATTGTATTTATTAAGATGTTTTTTCTTCTAATTAGTTCAAACATGCTTACAATCTCAATCCACAGCTCATAATTTCATGTTCTGCATACAGGTTAAAAAAATCTGAATCACTATAAAATTTTTAAAAGTTGAAGACAGCTATTGTGTTTCAAATCAATATTCTCTTGTCCTGGATAGCGAGTCTGAAGTTATTCAACACTTTCTCAAATTTAACCATTATTAATCACCTTAAACATTAGACATAAGGATACAAAGATAGAGCATTAGGGTTCTTTTTGGTTCACCGTATTGCTCTATTAATTCAAATATAGTAGTTGGAATTAAACATTCATAGAATGTTTATTAAACATGGAAACAGATATAGAAACAGATTTTTATATCAATTTCTATTGTAAGATTTAAATTAATATCCAATAACAAAAATATTATACTTTATGAGATTTATTAATAATCACTTGAAATAAAATAAGTAAAAAAACAAAAGTAAAACTCTGAGAAAAGAAAAGTTTTCCTAGCCATGTCCACAGGAAAAAAGAGGCAGGGTCACAGACAAACTTTATCTCTAAAACGTAAGGACATAATGTGAGAATGAAAGTGAGATACTAGGAGAGAGAGTTCTGGGGACCCGATTCTAATCATACAATCCCCCCTATGATTCCACTAGAAAACAAGCATGTAGAAACCTCCCAGATTTACATGCCTAATTTCCCCATGGAATCAATATACGTAACCAACATATATCTATAAAGATCTTTACCTAGAGGCACATACAATATTGCAGTTCCTAAGAGGAAATTACAATATTTGGGGGATAAGAGGGAAATAAAAGAGAAAGAGAACAAAACCAATGATAGGTACACTGACAAAAAGCCAAGTGGGGGCAGTCCCCTTTGGCATAAGAGTGTACATTCAAAATAAATGCATTAAACCCCCCTCCCCAATTCAATTTCACTACATCCCAAAGTTCTCTCTTTTTTGATGCAGTATGTGGTTTCTGCAGACATCTTCACAACGACTTCTCCAAAAAGTCCACTTTCTTGATTTGAGGAGGTAGCAAGTTTCTTATCCTAAAAGTACTCTCAAAAGAATGTAAACTTTGTATTATTATAGGATAATAATACAATCCCCCCTGAAGAGGATGTTGACCAATACATGGATCACCTAGGAATACATGGCTGAATTATGAGGTATATGAATCAATTTTCAAAAGAAAATTCAAAAACATAAAAAAAAAACAAATAAAAGAGAAAAAGTAACTTCTGGATGAAACACAAAATATAAAAATTTCACTATCAAGCCTTGATATATCTTGTTCTATACTCATACAACTAATTAAAAGTCAAAACATCAGATATAAGACTTTTTATTTATCCTCATCAACTTTCAACTCTTGATTCAATGCATCATTTAAACCTATGAAGAATTTTGGGAACCATATCATCCCTTCTTTTTCCTGTAGAAACACGATATTTAATCAATATTTCTGTGTCTTTATCCAAGTCATTGATAAATATGTTCACTAGAATAGAGACAAGAGCATAGTCCTGGGATACTCCAGGAGAACTCTACTTCCCCCTTGACAATAAGCCACTAATCCTGATGCCCAAAGTTCCTTCAATGCTTTGTTAAGTGTTGGCAGCCCCAGGAATTTTGACAAGCTGCCACCCAGGGTACTAACATGACATGTAATTAGTATAACCTTTTCCTTTTTTTTTCGGTATGGACATGTGCTTTCATGTGGATAATTCCTGTAAGTCTTTACTTCACTGGAATGTTTTAGAAGTCTCATGAGATAATATTAGCAAAGCACTTTGAAAATCTGAAAGTCCTAAATAAATGGCTGTTATTGCTTTTATTTTTACTGTTATTAAACTTTACAGCAATAACATAGTTGGTCACTTAGAGTATTAGCAGTTTGGAACACAGAGAATTTAAGTGACATGGGCCCAGGTCCAGAGGCCAGCATCCTGCCAGCGGTTGGAGTTGGACCCTGGTTTTTCCACTCTATCACACTTCCTCTTGTTATAATTATTACTGGTATATAGAAATTGAATCTAAAATGTTTGAATGCTTTAAAATAGTGTGCTTTCTTATTCCAATCTTGTTTATTAATATTATCAGCCTTACCTCTGAAAACAGCATAGCAAAAGTTAACTATAGCCCAGCCCTGCCAGAATTATCACAAAATCTGAATCAAATGAATAGATTAGAAGTGAATCTATTGTACATGGTAATTGATATAACAAGAAATTTTCATTTTAATACTTCCTTTGCTTTGGAAAATAATTAATAAATTTTGATAGAGGTGTATGTATATAATAATTTCTTTAAAAGATTTTTTCAGGATCAATACAAAAACAACATTATGAAAGGCAACAGATACAATGTTTGAAGAATGACTTCTGTATATCCACTTCCAGAGAAATAACCAATAAATAGAAATAAATTATATATACATATACAGCGATATTTTTATTAAATGATGCCTTCTCTAATGGGGGAGTGGAAGAAGGAAGGAAGGGAGTTATCTGTGTATTTTTATGTAACAAATAAATTAATTTTAATTTTAAAAAATTATTCACTTAAGAAAATCATTTCTCCATTTTCAAGTTTATACTTGATAGACTCCTGTGAAATTCTGTGGGGAGAAGCCAAAACCTGTTCTTGTGGTATAAACTTGTAACATTTTATTTCCATAATATTATTTGTCTATTTTATATAAACAACTACACTTTTTTTACAGGCCAATAATGTGCCACCCCCTGGAGTTGCAACAGGTCACTGCCAGGGGAGGGAAACTTAGTAACTCCTTTTTATAGAAGGTAAACAGTGATTCCTAAACTTCCATCAATCAGAGGGGAAATATTAAGAGTCTTTCATCAAGCCCTGATCTCTCTTTGAATCAATACTAACACCCTCTGAAAATACATCAAACAACAGTTATCAGTCCTTAGGAGAGCACCTGGTGCTATGTCATCCCTACAATAACTGGCAGACATGGTGGACAACAACTCATACAGGGATAACTACAACCAATTAACTGTTTTGATGGAGGGGGAGAGAGGAGAAACACATTTCACACAATTTCAGATATGCCTAAAAGTCTTATCTATACAAACATGATGATGGTAATGGAAGCATGTGAACTCTGCACTGTTGGGAAGATATGTCTCAATATGTGTGTATTGTATCCTGAAGTTAGTCACACATGTGAAGAGCATACAGAGAACAGAAAGGCAGTGAGGCTACATTTACAGCATGACAGAAGCAGCAGGCTAGAACAGGAAAAGTCATGGATTTGAAGACAGAAAGTCATAAAAGCTGTATGACCATATGCAGGAAGCCATTCAACTCCAATTTGCTCCTCGGTGTTACTGGAAGGATTATATTTGTACTAACTCATGAGGTTATGGTTAGGAAAGATTTCTGTAAGCCTTAAAGAACTGAAGAATACGAAGTGTTACTACTACTACTACTATTACTGACACCTCTCTGAGCCTCTGTTTCCTTTTTCATAAAGCAGGGATAATTAGATGATTACAAAAAATCTGGAAAGACTTAGGTGAAGTGATGAAAAATGAAGTGAGCAGAACCAGAAGAATGTTGCACAGAGTAATAGCAATAATGTAAAATTATCAACAGTGAATGAATTAATAATTATCATCAATGCAAGGATCCAGGACAGCTCCAAAAGACTCAAAATAAAAAAGCCTATCCACTGCTATCGAAGGAATTGATGAAGATTCAGTGCCATTCCTCCCTTTATTTATTCATTCATAATTTTCTCTAATGTAAGAGATATGTGCCTTCTTTCACAACATGGTGAATAAGGAAATATGTATTTTATGATAACATAGGTACAACCTATATCATATTACCTTCCATCTTGGGAAAGGGAAAGGGATGAGAGAGAGGAAAAGAACAGGGATCACAAAATATTGAGAAATGATTATTTTCAAGTTGTACCAATGTGTACTATGGAAAAAAAATCTGTAAAAATAAGGATAATTGTAGCTATAACACCTACTTTATCTGACTTTTATGAGACTTTAAAGGAAAGTACTGATAAGCCTTGAAGTGTTACATGAATACCAGCTATTAGAAATTAGCAACAGTAGTAGCAATAGTAATAATGACTTTGCTCATATCTATATAGCCCTTTCAAGTCTACAAAGAGTATCACCTGTTATCTCAGTTGATATTATCACCACCTCTCCCCTTAAGCAGCTATAGCAAAAGAAAAGCCAAGAATACTCTTCTGAAATGGTTGGTATGCTCTCTTTGCAGACTCAGTCAATGCCATTTGATCCTTTTAACTTACTTGCCATTTCAGAAATTCACCTAAAGATTAGCTCCACAGGGAAATGTGTGAACATTGTATGCTCACTCACTAAAATAATAGTTGTGAAAGTAAGGGGAAGTAAGAAACAAATTTCCTCTGACTAATAGCACCTGCCAAGTCATAGTTATTATTGTTTATTGTCTGCATTGCTTGAGGAAATAGCAAAGTTCCTTCAATGTCACTAAACTCCTTCCACAAGCAAAAGTCCATATTTTTCATGTTTTTATTCTATCAATATTGTCATGTGAATGGAAAACACAGAACATAACAGTCCCCAAAGAACTGAAAAAAAATCACACAGAAGGTAATTGGGAGGCACATAAAAGGTTTAACAAGACTATCACAGAAATAAAGGATGTCATTAGAGAAAGGTATGGTCAAAAAAGAAGACTAGCTAAACTTGCTTTATGGCAGGGAGACAGCAAGGGGTAATAAAGGTCCCTAACATATTGGGTGGTCCTCTTTTGCCCAATAATTAAATCATAAGATATGGAACAAGAATCAGAACAGGTAGACAAGAAATCTACACAGTAGGTAATTAATAAATTCTTATTTAATGAAAAATAATAGCATTTAAATAGTGCCTAGTATGTACCAGGCACTGTGCTAAGAGTTTTATTAAGATCATCCCATGTGATCCTCTAGCAGGGTCCCTGGGAGATGAGTGCTATTATTATTTTTCTAATTTTTGAGTTGAAGAAAGTGAGGCAAAAAGAAATTAAATGGTTTTCCAAATGTTACACAGTTAATAAATGTCTGAGGTCAGATTTGATCTCTAGTCTTCCTAATTCCAGAACTGGCTATCTACTTTGCCACCTACCTACATTATTAAAGGAAATATGCAAAGAAATTAGTAATGTGCTATGTTGACTTCAAAACTGTTCATGTAATCGAAACTGAGTTTGCCTCAGAAAGGTATACTAAGTATTTTTGAATTCATAGCAAAAAATGAGGACTCAAGGAATCATGATTTCTATATGCCAACAATTAGCAGTTCTGCAACAGGAATTATGTATAAAAATTATGTTTCACTTTCTAAAACTGATCTTGATTTTCATCTTTGAGCATCAAAAGGGTAGTGATGTTGTCAAAATAGCACATACCCACTGTCTGAAATCTTTCTAAATGGTAGGGACTTAAACACAAAGAAAACTCTTTGTTGAAATCTGTATCACTTAACAACAAAAACAGCTGTCTGGCTGCTGAAAGCCAGTGTGCCGTATGCCACTGAAGCATTGGTGAAAGATCCAAGCAAAAGATCAATGTGGACCATGTCCTAATGCACAACACTTTCGATATAGGTCAGCCACAAAGTTCATAGTTAGCCTTTATTTAAGATAGAGTGTTTTCTCATTGTTTGCCCAAGCAAGATAACAAGAAAGAAAATATCAGATAAGGTGCCAAGGGTGGCAATGATTCAGAAATATATTATCAGTGGGAAAGATGGCATCATGAAAATAGCCCAATTTTAGTTAGTGGGATGGTATTGAGATTCCCAAAAACGTTGTCTATTACCTTATTCATGGGGGTTCTGGACTAAATTGTTCAAAGTTCCACTAAAATGTAACATCAGTCATAGGAACTTTAATGGAAAATGCATTTCAACTGCTGGTCAAAATAATAGGTTTCATTTTGATATCGTGAAGAGTATTATATAAAAATAAATGAGGCAAGACTACAAAGTTGATGCTAAGTTGATGGCAGAATTCTTGGGTAACATGTAGGAAGCTCTGTGACACCCACATGGAACTTTCTCATTGAAAAAAAAAGTTACCCATAAGATTTTTTAAAATAGCTCAGCCTCTGGAAGCATGCATGTCCAGAGAAACTGATAATAAGTGGTTTATGAAATATAAAAGGCATTTAGATGCTTAACTGCAAAAAACACAGTGGTAAGTTGATTCTAAGCATTTTTTTTCCTGAAGAGAAAAGAAAAAGAAAAAAATAACAAGAAAGGAGAAAAAGGTAGAATTTTAATAAGGGGCCTAACCATCTTCATAGTATTACATTAATGAGACAGTAAAATCCGCATGGACCTTGAGTAAATAGATCAAGATTCCAGACCCTAGCTTATCTTTTTCATTGATTAGTAACCTACCAGTCCATTGACCTTTTTTAAAACCCTTACCTTCTGTCTTAGAATCACTATAGTGTACTGGTTCCAAGACATAAAAAAGGTAATGGATAGACACTGAGGGTTAAGTTACTTGTCAAGTCACACAGCTAAGGAAATGTTTGAGACTAGATTTAAACCTAGAACCTTCCATCTCTAGGCCTGGCTCTAAATCCATCAAGCTACATAGCTGCCTCCATGTTCCCTGGCTTTTAATGAAAGACAAAATACTCTTAGGATGTACTCAGGATTGGACTGAAGGGGAAACGCCATCAACAATTCATGGCTATTTGCAACCTATTTGGATTTTAAAGCTGTTGTGGTTGATTAATGGTGATATAAACTCTATTATTTGATTGCCAAAAGGAAGACAAAATTTTAGTTTTTATAATTAATCTTTAACCAATCATCATTCATTCAGAAAGCATCTATTATATAGAGTACAGTGCTAGGCACTAAGGACATTCCATATTTAGATAGAACAAGATCTCTTTCTTCAAGGAAATTTAAGTCTAAGAAGGGAGATAATATGTCTACATTAGTAACTATAACAATATTACATTTATTTTATTAAATAATTGAAAAACAAAGAATTTTGTATAGTCAAGGACAAAAGCTATTCATTTACATTGAGGAAAGAAATGTTTTAATGGAAGGTATTTTATTTGATTTTAATTATAAAGGATAGACAGAACTTCCTCTGGTAAAGGGACAGAAGAGAGACCAATTCAGGCATAAAAAATAGTATGAGTCAAAAAAACAGAAGCAAGAGAACATGATGTGTTAAGGTTAAGAGGCAAAAGGAGTCCCCGAGTTGAATGGAGCAGATAGTGCATGAAGGGGATCAATCAGGAAACAGGCTGGTAACAGAGACTGGAGGGCTCTAAATACCAGGTAAATGTGGACCATACCCTAATGCATGGCACTTTCCATATAGGTCAGCCACAAAGTTTGTAGTTAGCCTTTATCTAATAGTGAGTGTTTTCTCATTTTTTGCCCAAGCAAGATAACAAGAAAAAAGAGGCAAGACAAGATGCCAAAGGTGGCAATGAGTCAGAAACATACTATCAGATCTTTTAAAGATGGAAATATAAATATTAATTTATAAAATTATTCATATTGAGAGCTAGATAACACATTTGCCTTATTGTTACAATTTTTCTCACCACCATATTGTTCCATTCAAAACTGGTTTATTTTATATTGGGAGTTGAGCTTTGAGGTTTGATTTATTTCTTCTCTGATTAAGCCATTTCATTAATTTTACACTTTACTCTTCTTCCTTCCTATATATCTCTTTATACATGTAGATATACATATGTATATGTATATACAACAACAAATATTGCTAATGATAGAAAAAGAACATAATCAACACCTAAAGAGACAATGTGTTCTAATAGCACTATCACTAAACTTAACAGTGAAGGGATCTGGTCCAAGTATTAACTTATTCACTGATCCATCTGATCCTGGTCAAGTTGTATAATCTTTCTGGACCTTAGTTTCCTTCTCTGAAAATACAGAGGTCAAACTAAATGATCTTTGAAGTCTCTTGTAGACCTACAATTATCTAATTTTATAAAATTACTTTGAAATCTTATATTGATACACTCCCAATATAACCATTCTTTAAGAAATGCCTAGTTTTTTGAAGAATAAAATGAAGGGTGATTTCTAATTAATATTAGCGTAAACAGGAGCCTTGAAGATAATCTACTAAAAGTCTTTGATTTTACACATGAGGAAATTGATACCCAGGGGACTTAAGTGACTTTCTCAGAATAACACAGCTCTGTAGTAGAATCAAGAAAAGAACCCATCTTTCAAGACTCCTGGCACAGTACTTAATACACTGCCTTAGGACACATTAGAATTAGTCATCTTCCTAATACTTGGAAGTTAAGAGTTAATAATTAATACTTAGTTAATAGAGAGTCTAAGAGCTGGGTTCAGGTCTCTCCTCGTACACAGTGGTCATGCAATCCTAGGAAAGTCACTTATGCAACATTTACTGTCATATAAAAAACATCTTTACTTCCATAAAAAGGATGATGGCATATGCTATCCTCACTGCCACCATGCTCTCATCTGGTAATAGTAGTATGGCTTGCTTTCTGATTATATATATATATATATATATATATATATATATATATATATATATATATATATATATATATATGAGGATAAAACATTGAATAAAATTGGGATACAATGAATAAGAATATTAATATATGATTTCTGTCATTTGGTTTTAAGGTTTATATTGCTTGAGTTTTTGTCTTCTGAAAATGCTAGATTTCTTTTGCTGTTTTCATGAGTCAGCACCATTGGGAATGGACAGGTTCATGTTAGACTTTCCTGAATGAATGACTTGTCATGAGAGAGAAAAGGTGGCCCAAAGTATAGGAGAATAAAATAAATGTGGAAAATACAAACTACAGAAATATTGTAGTTAAACAAGTGTCTATTTTTTATATTCTTTCCATATCATGTCATCCCAATTAAATTGGTTGGTATTTTTAGACAAAATGTTTTTAATCATTAATTTTAAAGATCATCTGTAATACATCTTTGCCATTCTTAAAATGTCAACAATTACCCTTGGAACTTCCATGTTTTGACATAAACTTAATCAGTACAGGAAAATTTTAAGTTAATTCATTGAATTCTATATATAGAAACAATCTAGGTAAAGAAGTAAATAATCATGAATTTGTTATTTAAGCAATAGAAGAGTCTTATCCAAGAAAAGCTTTGCTTTCTACATGATTATCAATTAGTGGTGATTTTACTTGATTTATATTTCTCCCCTATCTCCGCTGAATCACAATTATTATGCAAGCAGAAAACTGGAATTGGTTAAAAGTAGTCATCTTAAGTAGCCCTCCTGGAACTCTACTTCCAGACTAAAGGAAGTTGCAGGGAAGAGTTGGGCACTGTGAATGGAGATAGAGTGAACAGCTTTCTAATCTAAATACATTTAATTGAATTTCATTTTTTTGGAATATCAAGTCATAGAATATCTGACACACCCACATTTAAAAATTAATGTATTCCAACAGTAAATAATTAGATTTACAAAGTTTTGGATTATCCCTTCTATTATTGAAAGTAGTCTAGACTTTGCTGTGCTGCAAATCAAATTGTGCTTTCCATATATATGGTGACATAGTGTGCTTCTCACACATAAAATGGAAAAACAATAACAAGTTTTCCTCAATCCAAGACCAATATATTGGGTTTCTCGTAATTATAGGAACAATAATTTGGGAAATTTTTCTTTGCCTGAAGAATACTTCTCTCTCATCTAAAAACATGTTCTTAATTCACATTAAAGATCAAAATTACTTTAAATTTTTATTTATTCACCTTTTATTTTGCCCCAGTTCCAAGAATATTTGTACATTTAAGGAAATACAAAATGTTCATTTCTATAAAATTAGAAGCTTAAAAATGTCCAGAAATGAAATTTTAATGCCTCCAATTGAAGGTAAAAATAAAAGGAACTAAGGAAGGAAGAGGCAGGAATTTAGAAATGCAAAGGGAGCTGTTAATTTCTTTAAAAAGTTCTATGTAAAGGAATTGACCCCTCTGATGAGGAGAAAGTGGCTTATAACTCCCGTATTTATGGATCAAGGAACTCTAAATTTCACTGAAAGACCAATTAAGGAAACGATTTCTTATAAGAGTAAACTTAAGTCTGGGAGCTGACACAATTTGGTTAAGTCCTCAGTTTATTTACTGACTCTCTTTATCCTTATTAAAGAATCTTGATTCAAGCTATGACTCACTCCCTCAATGAATTGCACCTGTAAAAAACATGAATTATTTTTACTCAGTTGGTTTATAAAGTAATTTATGAAATTGTCCAAAAGTTTTTAATAAATACCACTGCTTCATTTTTCTTGGGTATCCCCAATTGCTTTCCCAAAATGTAGAGATGCTTATAGTGCTCATGCATTCTAATTGGATACTTCAGTAAATATGCATCCAATAATTTTATTATATTCAAAGCTCAATTAATTAAACAATAGAGATTCACTGTGACATAAATAATTTTAAAACAATTTAAAATAGCTGATTTCTAACTCTCACTTGTAAAAAATCATAAAAAGAGTGAAAAAATGAATTGAGTTAAACAAATTTCAATGTCCATATCTCAAAGAAAAGTGAAGAAAAGGGTATAGTTAGTGACATAAATTACTCTAGGTTCCTATAGCTTGAGTTCTAGGAAACAAGAGCAAGTCCCTGCCACACAGCCAAATTCATAAGGTCCTCTATAAGAACTGACCAAGTCCCTCCCCCTTCTACTTTTTCCCCTTTCCTTTTTTCTTTCCTTTCTCTTATTCTCTTCATATACTTGTTTAGCAATCATTTGTTAAGCAACTCTTTATGAAGGCATTAAAACAAGCATTAATGAGCAGGAAATGATGGCATATTCCTTGCCCTCAAAGAACTTAAATTCCAGTTGGGTACTCTGACATGTAGCTTCTAAATAACTATTCCAAGGCACATACTGTTAAGAAAAATATCACAAATAGTAAATGTTCTTTGTAGGAAAAAATAGCAAGATATTTTTGAATGGTTAGACATGATGCAATGGAAAAGATAACTGGACTGTTAATTGAGTGACTTGGTTTTAAAATCTAGACTGACACTTCCTACCTTAAAGATTCTAGGTAATTGACACTAGACTTCACTTCCTCATTTAGAAAAATTGGAAAACAATATTTGTGAATGTCAATGCAATGAAACCTACAATGTTATTATAAAGAAAATGTTTTTTAAACCATAAATGATGGTACTTGTATAAGTTATGCTTAAATATTAACTTGGCTTTCTAGAATTCTCAAGTTTTCATGAGCTATAGGCCCATATTTAAAAGCATTTCTTGGTACAGTTGGTGGCTCAGTGGATAGAGAGCCAGGTCTGGAGGTGGGAGGTCCTGGATTCAAACATGACCTCAGAGACTTCCTCGATATGTGATCCTGGGCAAATCACTTAATCCCAATTGCCTACCTCTTACTACTCTTCTGCCTTAGGGCCGATATTCAATATCATCTTTAAAACATAAGAAAAGGTTGTTTTTTTTTAAAGTATTTCTGTTTAGGGTACCACACTCCAAAAAAATCTATTTTCAATTTAACTCAATTTTCCTATGTAGAGGTTACTTTGTAGAGAGTGGGATATGGTAATGTCTTCTCAGAACTCTTAAAACAATCACGGAATATAAGGGCTAGAAGGAAACTTGAAAGTATATACTTGATCAGAAATTACTTTTACAACAGTGCCCAAAAGTGGTGATCCAAATTTGTACCTGAAGACTTCCATTGAATGAGGAAACCTATATCTTCCTAGGTATTTTGATTTTGCATATATGTATATATATATATATTAAATTTTAATATAAAAATCTTAATTGCATATGCAATGTTTCTCTTCTTCTGCCTATCATCTGACATTCTCAGTCTTTATAAGGCATATTCTCCAGTCTTATTATGGTTGAAGATACTTCTGCTGCTTTGTCCAGTTGGTGAGTCCTTCCCAAGAACCTCCCACTTCAAGTCCCAGCTAGCCCCTTTCTTGGCTCCACTCCCAACTCTCCAGACATTTCTGTCTCCACCCTAGAAATCTTCTCACCCTAGAAATGCCTATCACTAAGAAACCTAATCACCTTGGGAAATGTCTCCATGCCTGTAGCCTTCTCTCTCTGGAAGTTTACTCTCCCTGATCCCTCAGTTGGTAAGTTACTGCCTGGAACCTTAATTTGAGGCAGTGTCCAAACCAGTCATGCTTACTTCTCTCTTGGCTCTGCTTATGATATATATATATATATATATACCCCAGAAGCTTATTGTTCTAATTGGTAGCTTCTTCCCTGGAACCAAATTAAATGAAGTACCAAAACCAAGGCTCACTTCTCTCTTGACTCAACTTCTAATTCTTTAGACTTTCCAATGTACTTTCCTCCCCTGATTTTCAGATCCCTTATATGCGCTGACTTTTCCCATTAGAATGTAAGTTCTTCAAGAACAATGATTATCTTTATTTTTGTTTGTATTTGTATTCCTGTTAATTATCACAGTACCTGGCACATATGAAGCATTTAATAAATGCTTAATCTATCATGGTTGCCAGACTATTGTGTATGGTTCATCTTGTTTGTTTCTATCCTAAACTATGATGATTAAGGCTTAACATAATAATACAAATGGAGTCCAAGCAATGCAGAATATACTGGTGATACTATCTCCCCCATTCTAGCACTGTACTTCTACTAATGTGACCCAAGGTGTTATTGCCTTTCTTTTTCACCTGTCATACTAGTATAGTAAAAACTTCATATTGTTCTTACAAGAATTATCTCGCCACATCCTGAATTTGTGAAAATGATTTTTGGAATTCAAATGTGTAGCTGTACATTTTTGTAAATTATTTTACTTTATTCAATTTGACTACTCATTATGGCACATGGAGATCTTTTTGATCTTTGAGTAATCTGAAAATGTGATGACTGCATATTCTAAAATCTTCATCCATATTATTGTGAAAAAAGTTATTGAATTGCAAAAATCAAAGCCAGTACACTGGAGCACTTTACTAGAGTCTTCCCTACTGATCGATTTAAAACTATTAATAACTATCCTTTGGGTCTAGTAATTAACTAGTTCCAAATTCATCTGACTGTATATGTAACCTGTGTTTATTCATCTTACCCACAAAACTAGCATAAGAGACTTTGACACAGGCTTTGCTGAAATCTTAATCCATTGTATCTCTAGCATTTCCCTTAACTGCCAGTTTAGTTATTCTATCAAATAAGGAAATGAGGTTATTTTCACATGACCTTTTCTTAATGAAGCTATGGAGCATCTGGGGGAGCACTACTTCCCTTTTCTAAGTATTCAAAATCCATCCCCTTAAAAATGTGCTTTAGAAAAATGCAAAACAAAATAGTACTGAGTTTTTACTTCACGCTCAGAAAATCTTTCAAAAATGAGAAAATATGATAATAGTTCATGTTGGATGGGGTTATAAAAATATAGGCAGAGTTATGAATTGGTCCAAACATTTGGGAAAGCAATTTGCATTATATTTTTTAAGATGACTAAAGTACTTTTTGATCCAGAGATCTCACTGCAGGGAATATACATCCAAGATTGATATTGATCCATATTGATCCAAGAGAACAATTATACACACATATTTGTAGCAAAAATATTTATAGCATTATTTTTTCAAATCACAAAGAACTGAAAACAAAGTAGGTGTCCATAATTTTGAGGAAAACTAAATAAATTATGGTAATGATGAAATGAAATGTTCCTATACTGTAAATAACAATTTATATGATGAAATGGATGTTTAAATAGATTAAATATATGTGGAAAAACTTATTAAGTATGAAATAAGTAGAATCAGGAAAATAGATAACAACAAATGGAAACAACAATGACAAAATAATAGATACTACTATCAAATCATAATGGCCAAGATGACCCTGAAGGAGAGTTGAGTATATATATATCTTTCCCTTCTTTGATGATTTAGAGGATTATAGGTGGGAAACACTTCATATAACATTATATTTGCCTAAACTTTTAAAATTATTTTTTATAAGGAATGGTACTCTCAGAGGAGGAGAAATAAATTAGAAAGTGTAAAAAAGATAAAAATAGAAGTTATCAATTTTAAAAGAAAATGACATGACCTCACACACCAACTCCCCAGCCTCCATGCAAAATGTATTGTGGATAACTGAAAGCAAAAGATGAAAAGCTCATTGACCTATAGCTTGCAGATTTGACCTCTTTTTAAGAAATGGAACATCTATTGTTCTCCAGTTCTCTCCCATTCTAGAAGATCTTCCCCCCAAAATAATCACGAATATCACCAATAACATGGTAATTTTTACACCAGTACTCTAGGTCCTAGCTCACCTGAATCTGGTGACTTGATCTCATTAATGTTACCTACATGCTTAATACTGTAGGTCAATAATCTTGTCTTCAATTTCTGGGAACTTTCTAGCATAGATAATTAGTTAATGAACATTAAATCTTTGGTGAACATCTAGAATTTTTTTCTAGCAGTAATGACAAAGAACACGCCTGGCTTCATAAAGGACAAAGGATGCCATACTAAGTAGTACTCTGAAACTTTTAACTCCTCATACCTCCTCCCTGTAGGGGCCCTCCCTTTCTCTGACTGGAGAGTGTGGAGGCTAAACATTGAAAAATTCCTCTCAAATCCACTACTATGTAAGGAGAGCACCCAGAAAATTCTCTTCATTTCCCACCTGGCTGCTTTTCTGGGCATCATCATCTTTTTTAAAAATCTTCATCGGAAAGATAAAACCAACTCTGAAACTTTCACTTCCTCAGATTATTTCCCACCCAGGCTTCATGACTTGGTCATGTCTCCACATGAAACAACTTTTTTCTTCTCCCCCACCCACCTCAAGTTTTTCATCTTCTTTTTATATATTGTCTCTCTCATTAGACTGTAAACTCCTCGAGGACAGGAACTATCATGTCTTTTATTTTCAGAGCTTAACCCAGTATGTGGCACTTTATTGACAGTAAGAGAAGGGGGTGGGGGAGGGACTGGGAGAGGAAAAAGAGGAGAAAAGAGAACAGAAGAGGAGGAAAAGAGGAATATTTTCAATTAGTTAAAATGCCAAATTTGAAGGAAACATTTGATAAAATAATTCATACTATTTTTGTGAAAAGATGAAGGAAAGTAGACTAATCAATAAAACATTTGATGGATTTGCAACTGGTTGAATGTCCTTAATAATTACTAATGGTTCTCTATTAACTTAGTATGAGCTTACCAGTAAGGTGCCCAGGAATCTGTTCTTGGCCTCTCATGGTTCTAATATCTATATCAATAACTTAAATAAAGTTATGAGTGGCATAGTAATCACCCCTACAGATGAAACAAAGCGTGGAGGGAGGAATAGCTAAAATGCTGAATGACTAATGATAATCCATAAAGATAGTGATAGACTATAAAGTATTGGGTTAAATCTAATACAATACAAAGAATTGTAAATCTTAAACTTGGGTCTAAAAACAAATATGCTTTGCAAGTATGTAACTGGGTAAGAACAGCTAGAAACCAGTTCTAAAAATATATGAGAGAGGTGGGGTTTAGTGGATTGTAAACTTAATATGAATCAGCAGTATGATGTGGCAGCCAAAAAAATAAACGTAATATTGAAATGCACTTAGAGGCATGGCTTCCGGGAATAAGGAGATTATAGTCAATGTGGCCAATCTACATTTGGAGTGTTTTGTCAATTCTAGGTATCATAATTTAAGAACATTGATGAATACATAAGTGTGCAGAGGAAGACAGCTTAGATGGTAAAGGGCTATAGGAGGCTTAACAGAAGAAAAATAAGATGTAGAAACCTTGAAAAGAGAGGACTTGATGTGGAGAAGATGTGATAGCTATCTTCAAGAACTGTCATGTGAAAGATAGATTAGGCTTGTTTTGTTTGGCATTAGAGTACAGAACTAGAGTGGAAATTACAAAGAGGAAACTAATTTCTGGCTCAAGGTCAGGGAAATCTTCCTAAAAATAAGAACTATCCAAAAGTGGAATAGACAGCCTCAAGATGCAATGGATTTCCTCTTCTCAGAAATCTTTAAGCAGTGGCTGTATAACTATTTGTCAGGCACATTGTGGTGGGAATTTCTTTTGTCTGTGCTTTAATTAGATACCTGCTGAGGTCCCTTCCAGCTCAAAATTTATGATGCTGTGATCTCTGCTAAGTTTAAAGAGACTTGACTCACTCTGTACATGAAAGGGTAACCTCATTTTAACATATATTATCTACATTCATGTTGTTCATACCAATGAGAGAACACATTTATGAATAATCCTCAAGTTACTTATATTTGATTTAGTAATAGAAATATACTTTAATTTGGGATATGCTGGAGATTTATATCCCAAATGATGAAGTATAAAGCAAATGATCTATACATTTGCTTAGTCAATCACTCTTCTCCTGAAATATACTGGTCCTAAGTTCTTCCTAGCTTAGGAAGAATGTAATAGCTAGTACATTATAGCTAGTATAATAACTTATAGCTATTATAATATATAATATACTACTTTGTGGAAAATGTAGACTAAGCAATAAAACCTTTAGATGAATTTGCAACTGGTTGGCTGTTTAAAATTAAATATTAATTAATATTAATTAACTACTACTGGTTCTAATGCTGACTTGGCATGAGGTTACCAGTAAGATGTCCCAGGAATCTGTTCTTGGCCATCAATGGTTTAACATTTTATAGCCAGTATGTCCTGCTAATGTCAAGTCAGATTGGTAGCAGTGGTAGTGAACTAAGAACAGGATAGATAGTACAAATGTGCATGGTGAATGTAGAAGGTAACCCTGAATCAAAGGAGAATTTTATATGGCCTTATCTCTATCACTTTATACTTTCTATCTACACTGTGAAAATTGAAAGATAAAGGAATAAAAGCTTATGGGGAGAAATGGAAGAGACCAGCAGCACCAAGTTGAGGCTCAGGGTCAAGGATTAAGAAACATTTGAGCTCTCCCTGGAGCTTTGGGTTGGTATAAAAACTTGAACATGGAAATTTGCCAGATTTCCCATGCTAATGCCTACTTTATAGTACACATGGATAACATATCTCAGAGTAATACACTGTGACCTGTCCTCTAGGTTTGAAAGAGCTTGTCTTTCTAACCTTGATGTCCAACTAATGTCTTCTTGCGAATGTGTTCCCCAATTAACCCCACTAATTATCTAGTCAGAAGCATTCCTTCATCATTTATGTCTTTCCAATCCTTTACTCTCTTGATTCACATATTGCATTAAAATTCTCAAAAGTTATGTCACATATACCTGTTATTGTTTCTTTTTTATTTTTTCAATATTAATTTTATAATATTGATTAAGAAATTTTTCCATAGTTACATGACTCATGTTCTTTCCCTCCCCTCCCCTCCCGTCATTCCAGTTCACATGGAATTCCTCCACTTCATTATTCCTTTTAGCACAATAGTATTCCATCCCCAACAGATACCACAATTTGTTCAGCCATTCATCCCTTAGTTTTCCAATTTTTTGCCACCACAAAGAACACAGCTACAAATATTTTTGCAAAAGTCTTTTTCCTTATCATCTCTTTGAGGTATAAGCCCAGCAGTGGTATGGCTGGATTAAAGGGCAGACAGTCTTTTAGTGCCCTTTGGACATAGTTCCAAATTGCCACCAGAATGGTTGGATCAATTCACAACTCCACCAGCAATGCATTAATGTCCCTCTTTTGCGGCATCCCTTCCAACATTTGTTACTTTCCTTTGCTGTCCTGTTAGCCAATTTGCTAGTTGAGAGGTGGTACCTCAAAATTGTTTTGATTTGCACTTATCTAATTATAAGAGACTCATAACACTTTTTCATGTGTTTATTGATGATTGATATTCATGTCCCTTGCCCATTTACCAATTGGGGAATGGCTTGATTTTTTTGTACAATTGGTTTAGCTCTTTATAAATTTGAGTAATTAGACCTTTGTCCGAGGCTTTTGTTATAAAGATGTCCCTATTTGTTGCTTCCCTTCTAATTTTGGTTGCATTGGTTTTGTTTGTACAAAAACTTTTTAATTTGATGTAGTCAAAATTATTTATTTTACATTTTGTAATTTTTTCTAAGTCTTGCTTGGTTTTAAAATCTTTCCCTTCCCAAATGTCTGACATGTATACTACTCTGTTTTCACCTAATTTACTTATGCTTTCCTTCTTTATATTCAAGTCATTCACCCATTCTGAGTTTATCTTGTAGGGTGTGAGATGTTGATCCAAACCTAATCTCTCCCATACTATCTTCCAATTTTCTTAGCAGTTTTTATCAAATAGTGGATTTTTGTCCCAAAAGTTGGGACCTTTGGGCTTATCATAGACTGTCTTACTGAGGTCACTTACCCCAAGTCTGTTCCATTTGATCCTTCTTTCCGCCTCTTAGCCAGTACCAAATTGTTTTGATGATCACTGCTTTATAGTACAGTTTAAGATCTGGTACTGCTAGGCCCCCATTCTTCACTTTTTTTTTCATTATTTCCCTCAATATTCTTGATCTTTTATTCAATCAAATGAACTTTGTTATAGTTTTTTTTTTCTAAAAAGTAAATTAATTTGGGTAGGATTATCATTTTTATTATGTTAGCCCATCCTACTCATAAGCAATTAATGTTTTTCCAATTGTTTAGATCTAGTTTTAATTGTGTGGGAAATGTTTTGTAGTTGCATTCATATAATTCCTATGTTTGTCTTGACAAATAGATTCCTAAGTATTTTATATTGTCTAGGGTGATTTTAAATGGAATTTCTCTTTCTAACTCTTGCTGCTGAGATGTGTTGGAAATATATAAAATGCTGATGATTTATGTGGGTTTATTTTATATCCTGCAACTTTGCTAAAATTGTTGATTATTCCCACTAGCTTACCTGTTATCATTTCAACAAGGCTCTCAAAGGAGATCTCATATCTACCTTATATTTCTTCTATTTTCCTTCATTACAACTTGCATAATGCTATCCATATAGCAGAGACTCAATAATTTCCCTAATTAAGGAGATGGAGTAATTCTGAAGATTGAGTTTGTGGAAATGGGTGGAAGGGAGTCAGGAGAAATAGATGGAGGAAAAGATAGATCCAGTTACTAAACTGAAACACTGCCCAGATCCAAGTCTCAGACAGCAGGCTCCTTGGCTCTCACACAGTAAGTCTTCCCTCTAGCTCCTACTGGGCTGCAAACCTCATACTGAGTAAGCCAATAGAGCAGATAGCAAAGCACTGCTGCTCTGGCTCCTTCCTCAGTGCCCACAGAAGGACTGTAAATCCATAGAGGAGATCATTAATTTGGTACAGATTTTGTGTAGTATTTTAAGTAAGTGCCTTTAAAAGTCTCATGTGAAATCTATTATTTAAAAATCAAGTCAAACTTCAAATAGGCAGAGTTATGCACAGCCTTTTCTGGGACACAGATTTGTTGAGAGATAGTTGTATGTATAATATTGCATATACTTCTATGAAGACCCTATAGATTTCTTCTCAGGTCACCAGTTGTATAATGAATATAAGTAGGAGACTCAACAAGAGCTCAAATCTTGGATTCTCAATCTAATTTCTCTCTTTCTCTCTCTCTTGCTCTTTCTCCTTTTCTGTCTCTCTGTCCATCTCTCTCTCTCTCTCATATATGTGTGTATACATATATATGTATTTATATTTAATTTTATTTTAATTTTTAAAACCTTACCTTCTGCCTTAGATTCAATACTGTGTATTGGTTCCAAGGCAGAAGAGCAGTAAGAGCTAAACAATGGGGATTAAATTACTTGCCCATGGTCACACAGTTAGAAAGTTTCCAAGATCAGATTTGAACCCAGGACCTCTGGGTTGTATTTACATTTTAGAAAAATCATCTAAGATCAATATTTGTCTTATCTAGACAAGTAGAAATTTGAAGAATTTTAAATTTTATTTAGAGTAGGAAGAGGGATAGTTTGGGAGACAGGAAACCTGGAGTGGAGTTCTAATACTTATTATTTGCATGATGACAGATTAATTGTTTTAAAGCAAATTTCCTTATAGGTAAAATGAGGATGATAATATTTGCTATATCTCACCTAACTGCTTCAAGAAAAGAAAGTCATAACCTTTGGTTTGCATTACATATAGATATTATAATGCCTCATTGAGTTATGTTATAGTATATTACACTATAAATGTTTCCAAGGAAAGACAAGGTACATAAAGTCTTCAAATTACAATAGATATTTTTCTTCCTCTTTACCAAGCCTCAGGCCAACCCCTCCTCATCTTATCCTTTTCCATATCTGACAGAAGATTCTTCCTATAATTATTCATCTCTCTTTTTTAGTTTTAGTCTATTTATGTTTACTGGTTATCTCCATGGTACTTTCAAAGAATATTATTTTTTTAAACTTCCTTTGACTTAAAAAATAATTTTGAGCCTATCAACAGCTCAAGCTATGTTATATCCTGCCTCTCTCAGCAGAACTCCTAAAAAACGCTGTCTACATTCATAACCCCTACCACCTAGTCTTTCAATCTCATCTCAAATGCTTTGCAATCTGGTTTATAACCCAATCACTACTCACTTCAAAGTTACTTACTGATGATCTCTTAATGACCAAATATGAAGGTTTTTTTCTCAATCCCCATCTTCACCTCTTTTCTGACACTACTTGAAGACCTTCTCCTTTTAGATACTTTCTCCTGTCTATTTTTGCTGTTAGTGTTTTCCTTTCTTTCTGCTTTTGTTTCTTGATTGATAGGTGAAGGTAGATGAAGACTTTGATTATGATTCTATTGAAGACTTGCGGCCATTTTATTTTTGTTGATTAATTTGTTATTGGGAATTTCACATTTATTACCAAACATAAACATTTTAATATGCAATGAAGAATCAAGAAGTGACAAGCCATAGATATCATGAGTTCCTGTTGCTTCCAAATTTTTGAAGAACTAATAGAACTGGTCTTTTGTTATAATTAAATTCAATGGCCAGCTAGGTGGTGCAGTGGATTGAGAGGTAGGCCTACAGATGGGAGGTCCTGAGTTCAAATCAGACATCATATTCTTCCTACCTATGTGACTCTCTGGTCAAGCCACTTAACCTCCCATTGCCCAGCCCATACCACTCTTCTTTCTTGGAACCAATACACAGCATTGATTACAATACAGAAGATATATTTTTTTTTTTAGAAAAGCAAATAAATTCAGTCACAAACCTAAGGCTTATCTTAGTTCCTACAAATTCACCACTAGCATTACTCATGCAAAGCAACTTATGAATCATAAAACATGTTAAAGCTAGAAAGGACTTTAAAGATCAGCTCACTGAACTTCTTCATTTTATACTAAAATTGAAACCCAAAAAGTTACTTTCTCAGATCAAACAGAGAGAACCAAGTCCAAGACTTGTGTCCCTGTGCAGTGTTGTCTTGGTTAAACTTTTTTTTTTGGGGGGGGAAATGGAGTAAAATGGGGGATGTTAGGGGAGCAAAATAAAATGAAGAAAGAGCTAGTTTTGAGGCAACTAACTGTGTGAACTCAAGCAAGTCATTTCGCCACTGGGTCAATATTTCCTCATTTGTAAAATGAGGAGGTTGGACTAGTTCAACTCAAAGGTCTCATGGAGTTTTAAAGCTATGTTCCTATGACAAGATGAGTTAGAATAGAGAGGAAGAAGAAGAAAAATTAATGAGAATAAGTGTTTACTTCTAAGAAAGAAAATATTTTCTGTGGGATGTAAATTTTGAGTGGTAGAAGAAGAGGAATAAGGGGTGGCAAAGTACAAAAAAAAGGAGGAAAAATGGCAATGGGGAAGAGATGTTCATCAAATAGTGACTTGCCCTCTACAATGGAGAATACCAGTTCAAAGGCTTATTTGTTGTCCAAAAAAGTTTGAGTTTGAAAATGGCAGTGAGAGGATGGGGAGTGGGAAGGAGAGATGCTGAAGAAGCTGAAAATAATGGCTATGTATAAGGGGAGAGGGAAAATAATGTGCAATTAGCTTTTTGCCTGTAAGTGGGTATTGGAGCAGTGGATAGAGTGCTGGACCTGGAGACAAGAAGACTCATCTTCCTGAATTCAAATATAGATTCACTTTATTAGTTGTATGACTCTGGGTAATTTATAACTTTGTTGGCCTCAATTTCCTCATATGTAAAATGAGCTGGAGAAGGAAATAATAAACCATTTCAGTTTCTTTGTCAAGAAAATCCCAAATGGAGCCATGAAGACTCAGACACGACTGAAAAACAAAACTTTTCCAAGAAAAGGAGGTTTTTAGAACACAAAGAATAGTTGTAATTTTTATTCATATATAGTTACTTTATTAAGATTGTTACTTTTATAGGAGGAAGGAAGAATAGATACATTTGGAATAATCTATCTCTGTCTCAAGACAAAACAAAATGGTTAACAGTATTTTCCACTACATGAAATTGTACTTGTTGGAAATTTCAGGTAATGACATGCTAATTCCATACAAGAGGATAAGCGCCATAGAGGTGGTCATATAATATGTCAATTACTTGTTTTTATGTTGATAGGTGACATACAAATTGTGAAAATTCCATAAAAGTTCCTAAATAAGCAGTAAGTGAACATAAAATTCCACAAATCCCATGATTTGGCTGCAGAAACAGCAAGGTTAAATATTTATTTCTCCCCAAAAGTTGTTGCTATGCAGCACCTATATTCATTTCACCCTCCAACCTCCCTCTCTGTCTTTATCTGTCTTGTCTGTGTCTGTCTGTCTGTCTGTCTGTCTGTCTGTCTGTCTGTCTGTATCTCTCAAGTCACCATTGTTTCTGATGTGAAAACTCTATCTTGGAAGCACAGAATGCGTTTTGTATTATCAAATCAGGCAACAAGCAGATGCATTTTTAATTTTAATTTTTCACTAGATGTTTTATATTCAAACTTGATTATGAGAACAGATTGGAATATGGGTAGTTTAAAATGTTTTCATTTAGTTGATTTTGCACAAATGTCACCTAAAAGCCCTTTCCAAAAAGGTGGATTAAAAGTCATTCATTCTCAATGGCTTTAAATTTGCTAAATCATTTTTTTTTAGAATCTCTATAATCATATCAAAACTACTTTAAGCATATCTTCTAACAGAAATGAAAAAATTCATATAATAGGCAGGGGATATTTGAATACATTTTTAAAAGAAAATTTTGGGATAAGATTTAGGGTGGGAAGCTTGTCTAATGTTATTTTTTAATAAAGAAATAAGCTGAGGCCCAGGAAAGTAAAATTATTTTCCAATGGTCAGAGTAGCAGAGTTAGGATTCAAACCTGGGTCTTCTGAAATACAAACAAGCTCTTTCCACCATCTCATAACTTAAATTACTACTTTGCTACACATTATCTCAAAAGTTAACTAGAATTTACTCTTTTTTAGGTAAAGCCTGAATCTAAAATACATTCATTTTGGGGAGGCAGCCAGAATTGATTGTTTTAAAACTCTTTTTACAATATGCTTTCTGAAATATCCCCATGTACCTTTCTAGTGCTTCCTTCCACATATCTACTATGTAGAAGACACTATTCCAGTTGCTAGAGATAGAGAAGGGAAATCTATCCTGTCTTCAAGGAACTTACTTTCTACAGAGGGCTACAATGTGTATTCATAAAAGCAAATACAAAGTAATATGTTAAGATTTTGAAGGAGAGAGGAGGCTTCTAAGCTGTGCCAAGAAGGAAGAAAAAGATTCAGAGGGATAGAAATCTAAAGAAAATGCATTACAATCATGGAGATAGACTGAATGAATTCACAGAAGTGAGAGATGGAATGGAATGTCTAATCCGGAAAACAACTAATAATCCAATTTGGGAGAGAAATGTGAACTAAATCCAGAAAGGTAGGTTGGAAACAGATCACGGAAGTCCTAAAATGTTAGGCTTAGAGTCACGGAGCCACAAGTTTGTGAAGAAGAGGGACATGTGAACTACATATTTCTTATAATTATTTTTGACAAATGTATGAGCTATAGAAGGCAAAGCCTAGGAACATAAAGGAAGTCAATGAAATAGGTCATTCAACAGAGGATAAGGGTTTAAACTAGACTCATGGCCATGTGAGTGAAAAAAAAAAAAGGAGACAGGTGAAGAATATGTGGAGATGGGCACTTAATAGAGGGAGGGTCCAGTAGTAGAAACCCTGAAAAATGGCTTGAAGATGAAATGAAGCATTTGATTTAGTTTCCCCCTTCTCCTACAAAAAATATGACTATTTGATAATATGATCTTGCCTGAACTTTTGCTTGTGAAATTTAAAAGTCTTAATTTTCTCCTTGGTTCCACAATATCATACCAGTAAATGTTCCATATCTTCTGAAATAATTAAATGTTATCTTACTGAATCCTCAGAAATCCCTGAAATTGAGGCAAGAGAAATTAAGTGACTCACCCCAAATCAAAGGCTAAAGATAATAGTTAGATTTCATATATTTATCTTATAAATAGTTGGGTTTATAGACTTAGCACAGTGGTTGGTACAAAGCAAACTAGCAAACAGTAAAGAGCATTCTAGGATTCTGACTAGTCCTGTCATATCATTTGCCTCCTACAGTTTTCAAATGTGAAAATAAATGGAAATACTTGGTATCACAGAACAGGATCCTCTGATAGGTTGGTTCTTTCCAGAACTTCCAACTTAAGAGAAGTGTCCAGGTTAACTGTTTTTGTTCCTCTCCAGGCTCCACTCCTGACTGAACTTTCTCCACCATGTTTCCTGAAGGTCTTTTCTCCTCTTCCCTTGCCACTCCTATTTTCAGATTCCTTATTTTTTTTTACCTTTACCTTCTGTCTTAGAATTGACACTAAGTATTGGTTCCAAGGCAGAAATGTAAGAGCTAGGCTACTGGGGTTAAGTAACTTGACCATGGGTACATAGCTAGGAAGTGTCTGAGGCCAGATTTGAAGCTGCAACTCCATCTAATGAGTTACCCAGCTGCCCCCCAGATTCCTTTTACATGTTATCTTTCTCCATCAGAATACAAGCTCTTTGAGAAAAGGGACTTTCTGCCTATATCTATATTCCTTGCATTCAGCCCAGTACCTGGCACACAGTAGTGCTTAATAAATACATGATGAATGACCAAAATGGAAATGTCTGCATGACTGTATATGAAAACCAAACTGCCTCCCTTCTCAAAAAGTGGGGAGGAGGAGAAGGAGGAAGAGGAAGAGGAGGAGAAAAATTTGAAACTCAAAATTTGAAAAAAAAACTAATTTTTTGTTTATATGCAATTGAGAAAAATAAAATTAAAATTAAATGCAATAAATAAATACTCATTGACTAGACTTGCTATGGTGTCAACTGTTGGCCATCACAGAACACCCACAGAGCATTTGGACAGCCCAATGCTATTTTCAGTTAAGTTTCTGGGGTAGGACAATATGCTTTATAAAAACCAACAGAGAGACCATGAGCCAAATCACAGTACCAAACCTTAAGTTCTTTTGACCAGAAGTGCCAATAGAATGAACTCAATAAATTAATTCCAGAAAACTCTGACTAAGGAACAAGCACCTGATTATAGTACAAGTGCTGTATTTGGAGGCAAGAGGATATGTGTTCAAATTCTGACTTTGTCGCATTATCTGTGAAGACACTTCTCTTCTCTGGGCCTCAGCTTCACCAACTGTAAAATGGGGGGGGGGAGTAGAGGAAGGCTGCAAGATTACCTCAAACTCAAACCTCAAACAAAAACTATGATCTTTAGTATAGCTTTCTTTTTTTTAAGTTACTATTTTTTTGTTTATATATGCTTCATTTCTAAGTATATCCCTCCTCCCACTCCTACCCACAAATTATACTCTAACAAAGAATAAAAAAGGAGAGGGGGAGGGAGGAAGCAGTTTAGCAAAACCCAACACATTAATATAATTGACAGCATATGAATATACTCTGTCTATAACTACCCACCTAGCCAAAGGAGGGAGGTAGGGATCTAAAATGCCAGTTCAGAATAAAATATTGTTCCCATAGAAAACAGTAATAGAGTATCGTGCCTTTAAAAACAAGCCCAAATTGAAGTCATTATTTCATGATTTGTAGTAGCAATACACAAGAGAATGAACAAATCACATTTCCTGGGAGTGAGGAGATGGCAGAGGACTTTTTTTTCCTTTTTAGAAAAGTGAAGAGTGCTAGAGGTCTTAGAGACACTCTCACTATGACTGCTGATGGTCCTTCCACCCCAGCCTCTAACCCTAACCTTTATTACATACACATTGCTGCATTGCTTTCTGCAATTTTGCCAAAGGGCCATTTGAACCCATCCTCGGTGTTGATTAATTACACTGAAAACAGAGCAGATTTATTATCCAACCAGACTGTATCTCCAGGAGCTAACTTCAGCACTCTGTGGCACGGCGCAGCAGGCAACCATGTGTGACAGGGCACTCCAAGGCCCAGAAGCTGAGGAGGTCTCTTTAACAAGGTCTGAGTAAGTAGGTCAGCTGTCACCTGTGACAGGGTTCAAGCTTCTCACAGAAGAACACATTAGCTGTGGTATCCCAGGATCAGTTTTCGACAGCTGAAGCTGGAATCTTTATGCTTTTAAAAGTCCTTGGTGTATTTCCCACCCACAGTGGAGAGACCCATTTCTTTTGGCAGTTTAGAGATGAGATAAGAGAAAATCGTGAATATGCTTTATTCTTTTTTTGAGCCCCAAAAGGCTCTGCTAAAACTCATGTGTTAAATACTTTGTGTTTGTTAATGTCAAAAGGTTATACTAAAATGCTGTAGTCAAACCAGATTTCATTCTCTAAACTTTGGCTTTTATCATGGTGACAATGAAAATAGGGAGTAGCTAGTATTGGCTCATGTTCTCTTTTGTTTTGACTTATTTTTGAAGTGAAAAATATTCACTGGCTTAAAATCTCTTGACTCTCAAATAAAAGTATTTAAGAATTAGAAGCAACAACAGCAGCAGCAAAATCAAACTCTATTTTCTGCACTCTGGAGACCTGTAAAAGTCTCATTCACAGCTAATGTATGCATCTGACACCACTCTATGTTATACCAGAAAGACTGAAGCCAGCAGGAAACTGTGGAGAGCACAATTGATCTTGACCTCTTAACTCCTCAGAGTTTTCTTGCTAATGAAAACTTTTGTGCAGTATAGAAGCACCACCCTTTGCTATACAGTCTTAAACGTAGAAACTGCAAAATTGAAAAGCCACTGAGCTGTATCCCTTCTATCCTGTTCATATAAATGCATCCAATTGACTTATCGCTTTTCTCAGTGCTACTTCTGGGACATGTCTTAATCAACTTATTATGTCAAGGGCCTCTTTAGAAGGGTGGTGAAGCCTATTGACCCCTTCTTGGAAGAATGCTTTGTTTTAGGCATTGATTTCTTTTGTAATTTTATGTATTTTATATGTTTTAATTCACATGAAATACATGAAATTACAAAGGAAATCAATTATATTAAAATGCAGTTAGAATATATACATTTTAAGTTATATTGACCACAAATGAAGAACCTCTTTGTCTGCAGAAACAAAGGTGCTCAATATTTGAATCTGTTGATCATCTAATGTGAACAACATTATTGTTTCCCATTATTTTCACAATGGGTAGATCACTAGGAATAATATAGGAAGACATATAATTCAGCTTACTTAGTTGCAAAATCATATATAACAAAAAGAGTTGGGAGGGGAATGTTATTCCCTTCATGAGCTGACAAGAGTGATACAAGTTTCAAATGCTATTTTAAAATTGTCGAGATTTTGGCAAAACTATTTTTGGGTAAACAGAAAATCCAGATCAAAGCAGCAACTTATTTTATAAATTTTCTTTCCAAAGCTGTATTCCTATAATGCTATAGTGATAGGATTTCCCTCTTAGCTCTGACAGCTGGCACTGGGGAGGTTGAGGGGACAGTGTCACCTTCCAGAAAGGCCAGTGTCCTGCCAGCTCATAGCCATGCCAGTGACAGGAGTGGGAGCTGATATAAATAGGAGTCAGAGGAATCCAGGAAAAGCAAAGCAGATTAAAAGGCCAAGAATCTTATTCCTCAAACTATCATCATCCATGGAAAAAAAAGACTGATATCAAAGATGGGAAGCACAAATCCAGAAGAGGTTTCAGACTCTGAGTAAAATGACATCTGTAAGGAAACAACCAATTTGGCTGATTCAAATTGGAAACTTTTCCAGCTGTTGGACTCAATAGATCAATGTGATTAAAAGAGTTGATATTGACACAGCCAAAGATGTTCCTACAAAAAGAAGGATCAGATGCAGAGGAAAAAAGTCTCCAGTTTGGAGCTATAAGGGCTGGGACACCCAGTGGTCATGGGATTGTGGGCATGGTTCTTATCCTTAATAAACTTACCTGTAAAATGGGGATGACAAGTTCTCCTCTACTTCCCACATAGTGTTGCAAAAAAACAGGTACTTAGCAAAGTTTAAAGTCCTACACAAAATTATATCACAGAGTTTAAAGCTAGTTGGAAACTTAAAAACTGATCTAATCCAACTTTCTCATTTCATATTATGAAACAAAATCAAAGAGAGATTAGATTTTCACATCTCACTTTCAAGATTTATTTCACAGTAGGCCCCTTTACATATTCATTTCAGCCAAACTGATCTCTTTCCTCTGCCTCATCCCTCAAATTCCATCGCTTTTGCCCAATTTGTTTTAATTCAATGACATCCTCTACCCTCAAACAATTTCCACTCTGCAGTATCCTTTACAAGAAGATGCTTCCTTGTTTTATTTCCAATCAAACTCTGGACTACTCCTACATCCACTTGAACCAATCAATTCATCAATAAACAATTTTAAAACACCTACAGATGTGCCAGGCACTGTACTACACAGAGATGTAGAAATTTACAGAATGACACAAATCAGATCACCTACAAATCTATGTTATGTAATCTCATCTGAGCTGCAAGGGACAGAAAGGTAATCCTTTCACACCTCCCTAATTGATTTGTCATCCCTCTCACTAGAGTTATTGACTCTTAAAACCCTTTTCATCCCTCCTCAGATCTCCCGTTCCACTGTCTCCTCTCCCGGCAGAGGATTGTACCTCATACTTAACCCAAAAAATAAAACTGAGCTCCCTCTTCTCCCATCCTTTTCATCTCACATCATCCAAACAGTTATCTCCTGATGGAGAGGTAGCCTTTCTCATTACCAAGACAAACTCCTCTTCATCATCTCTGATATCATTCTTGCTCTTTTTCTGCAGAATATTGCACCATTATTCTATTTATTGTCTCTTTAACTGTCTTTCCCTAGGTAATGGCTCCTTTCGTTCAGACTACAAATATACCAATGTCTTTCCCATCCTTAAAAATCCTCTGTTGTACATGCTGACTATTCTGTCATGTCTCTCCTGTTTTCTTGGCTAAATGTCTTGAGAAAATCATCTATACTCAGTGCTTCTTTGTCTTCTCCTTTCTCTCACTTCTAAAACTTCTGCAATTAAGTTTCCAAAGTTATCATTCAAGTACCTTCTCAAAAATCAATGATTTCTTAATTATCAAACACAATGGCTTGTCTTCAATTCTTATCCTTTTCAAAAATAATAGATGTTCCAGGCACTGTACTAAGTGCTTTACAAATATTGTCATTCAATCTGTAATAGCCATGGGACCTAGGTGCTTTATTATCCGCATTTTACAGATGAGGAAACTGAGGAAGAAAGCAATTAAATGGTTTGCCTATGTTCACACAAACAGTAAGTATACAAAGCTAGATTTGAACTCAAGTCTTCTTGACTCCATGTTTAAGTGCTTTACCCACTGTCATACTGTTAGACCAAAGTTTAAAAAATGTGTATATATATATATATATATATATATATATATATATATATATATATATATATATACAGAGAGAGAGAGAGAGAGAGAGAGAGAGAGAGAGAGAGAGAGAGAGAGAGAGAGAGAGAGAGAGAGAGAGTGCTTTCAGTGGATTGTTGAGGTGGCTGACATGACCTGTTAGGCACGGGTGAAAAAATTCCAATGAAAAATCTCAGATTATACTGAGAGAAATAGCAAAGTGGGAAATGAGTCGTTCTGTCCTGATCAGATCATAAGTGGAAAAGTAGGTTCAGTCCTGGCTGCTGTTGTTCAGGAAAGGTTCTGATAAACTGAAGCAGGAAGAGGAAGGTAAGCCAGACAGTGAAAGGTCAATACCTATGCCATAAAAAGAGATGAAGGAAGAAGGGATGGTTAGCCTGAGAAAAGAAGACTCAGAAGGATATGATAACTGTTTTCAAGCCTTTGAAGTCTCGTCATGTGGAAGAGAGACAATATTTGTTCTATTTGGTCACAGAGTACAAAAGCAGTTCTAGTAAGTGATTGTGAAGGGGAAAATTAAGTATTAATGCTAACAAAAAATTCCTGAAAAGTCAACTAGAACTTTCCACAAGAGAGAAGCCCTATCTTACTAGGAAGGGGACAGAGTGAGGTAGGGGTTCTTTCCAGATGGAGACCTTCAAACAGTACCAGGGGGGTAATAAGGAGAGTCTCATTAGGTGGGAGTGAGACCAAATGGCCACTCAGAATAAATAACTTGTCCTGTAACCAACAGAAATACCAGTGATGGGTGTCAGGAGCTTAAGCACACTGGTTAGAAGGGTGTCGAGATATATCAGAGGTATTTAGAGCATCCTCTGTCATTTTTTTTAAAGGAAAAAAGGAAGCAGCTGTCTAAATATTGAAGCTTTTTCCAAAATATATTTATACACAGTCCTGAGGATAGACAGAGGACAACAAGCTGAGGTGATGATTTCATCCATTAGAGACCACAAAACCAACAAGTGTCCTCAAAACAAAAGAAAGAGACAGAGCTAGACAGAAAGCCAGAGAATGACAGAGACAGGGTGATAAAGGAAACAGAGACAGAAAGAAAGAAAGACAGACAGAGAGGAACATATCCATACACACCAACTGGCTAAGAGAAGGAAATCCTGGGAGTGAAGTCATTAATAAAATCTGCCATTCTCTGATAGTGAAAGGAGGAAAACCCTGTTGCCTGTTGGCCTCAATTTTAAAAGGAGGGCAATGACACTGTAATCTTCATAGCTTTAAAGCAACATTATCGACTGTCTGCACAGGTCCCTTTGCAGGCATCCTGGCAAAGCTCCTGCTTTTAGGAGAGGATAAAGGAAAAGGCAGCATCACATACAGCTGACTGACTATTTCTAATGAAAAGAAGATGCTCCCCATTGCCCTATGAGCAACTGCATTGAAAATGAAGTGTCCCCAATTCCTCCTCCATTAAGAAATGGAAGAGAACCCTGGTGAAAGACAGGTTTATAATGTGAAACTATGTTTTGCATGACTTCACATGTAGAATCTTTATCAAATTGCTTGTTTTCTTAAAGAGGGAGGAGGGGACAAAGGTTTGGAATTTAACATTGCAAAATAAAGACCCAACATATACATAGGTTAAAACTGTTTTTACATATAATTGGGGAGAAAACATTAATATTTAAAAAAATACAAGTCAGGGGCAGCTCAAAGGTTTGAGAGCCAGGTCTAGATATGGGAGGTCCTGGATTTAAATTTGATCTCAGACACTTCAGAGCTGTGTGACCCTGTGCAAGTCACTTACCTCCCATTGCCTAGCCCTTCCAATTCTTCTGCCTTGGAACCACTACACCATATTGATTCCAAGACAGAAGGTAAGGATTTTAAAAAAAATACAAGTCTAATCTTGTAAGTTGAGGACACATGAAAATGAATAGTAGAAAGACAAACTATCTTTTGAGAAGCAATGGATAACTACATAAAGAAAAAGATAATTAAGACAATAATGAAAGACATGCACACACATAACACACATATTTTATCAAAATACATGAATTTCAGCACTTCAGCCTCTCCTATCTCTGCCAGAACTTGTGAACTGTTGTTATTGGATGGGAAATAATTTATATGTTATTGTTTTGCTTTTTAAAAACCCTCATCTTCCATCTTAGAATTAATACTAAGTATTGGTTCAAGGCAGATGAAAAGTAAGGGTTAGGCAACTGAGGTTAAGCAACTTGCCCAGGGTCACACAGCAGCTAGGAAGTGTCTGAGGTCATTTTTGAATCTAGGAACTCCCATCTCTAAGCCTGGCTCTCTATCCACTGAACCATCCAACTGCCCCTCTATGTAGCTTTAAGGCTAGAAATCAGTAGCTAGTATTAACTGGCATCACCTCTGGGAACACTTAGGAGCATTAAAGGATGCTAAGAGCTAGCAGAATGGTGTGGAAATTTTGAAAATGCCCACTGTGCTTATATAGAGTATAAGCTGCTAGAAAGCAAAACCTTGCAGAATGTCTGCAACCCAGAACAAAGGATTGTATTACATTGTATACAGTAGACACTTAACAATTGTGAAATTTGAATTTTTTTTAAATGCCTTGGAGATAGTAGATGTTCAGTAATTATCTCCAAATTATTTATTGCTTCCATAATTTAAGAAGGCAAAAGAGGTCCTGTATTCTAAACCTGGAGAAAAGAGAATGTAAAGATTCAAGGAAACCTACAAGATGTTATTTTACATTTGAACAGCATTTTATGAACTTATATTGTTCCCCATTTCAGTAGAATGTAAGCTATTTATGAGCAGTGATTATTTCTTTCTTTTCTTTAAAAAAAAAGCCAAAAACCTTTATGACCCTAGTGCCTAGCACAGTTAAGAGTTTATAAATTCTGGTTAACTGGAAAATGGGATTGATCATAATTGAATTTTTCATATAAACATACAAGCAATTATTATAAGAAAGGTAACAAGATTCTACTTATCTGTAGCCAAGGGAAAGCAAAAATAGATTACCTTCTATTGCAGCACGAAAGATTTAGGTTAGACTTAAGAAATATAATCAATAGTCTTGAATGTTAATCAGAGTGCTCAATGTTCAAACTCATTATAGTCAGTTAGCCCCAGCCTTTTCCTAACAAACGGTCTCTCTCTCCTACAACTAAGGAATGTTTTGTTTAAAAGAAATCAAAGCTGCCCCCAGCACCTGATTGGCTCCAGTTTCCCGGATGTAGCTCCCTTCCTTCCACACCTTTCCTGCATCCTCCCATTAGCCAACAGGAGGTATTCAAAAGGACAAAAGTGCCCTTTTGGTTCGATCTGACCCATCTTCCCTAACATTGCTTCTTGGTCATCTAAGAGAATAAGAAATCCCAGCCCTATGGAGGCTGGGTCCCCTCGGATTTGTCAGATTTCGGCAGCCCACATGAGTCACCATAGCCTGCTCTACTAACCGAATGTTTCCATCTGTATTCCAGGGGAGCCATGCCCAGAGAACTTGGGCTGCTTTAAGGCCAAGTAAGTCTCCTTGGGTTTAATATTCAATCACTCATAAGAAGCTCATTCTGCTCTCTACAATGAACCTGAACTAGGAGAGTACTGGCATTAGAAGTGGCTTCCTGATATCCCCCACTGATCAGTCACAGAACAACTTCAGAATGAATTAAGCATGGAGAGGGAGGAAGGCAGGAGGATGACCAGCTCACTGCTAACTTCAGCACGAAGAAGAATTGATGGAGCACTTTAATGTTTGTAGAATACTTTACTCAAGTAACTGTTGTGGAGTAAATAATGGGAAAGTGATTATATCTCTGTCAAGTTGAAGTGGCTTGCTCATTGCCCCATAAGTTGTACGTGGCCTTAGATTCAAAGGCTAAACTTTTTTTTTTTAAACCCTTACCTTCCATCTTGTAATCAATACTGTGTATTGAAGAGTGGTAAGGGCTAGGCAATAGGGGTCAAGTGACTTGCCCAGGGTCACACAGCTAGGAAGTGGCTGAGGCTGAGGCCAAGGCTAAACTTTTGATTCCAAATCGCAGATTAGTTTTCCTGCACCCTGCAAAAATCAAGAAGAATGAAAACCAACCTGCCAAGTGTTTAATATTGTTAGGTCAGTGAACAAGGGACTGGCCCCAAAACTAGGTTTTTGGCAGAGCTAACAGAAAGGACTTGGCTAGGAAGTGGTTTCATTTGGGAGGGAATGAGCTGCTGGTATGACAGCATCAATTAGAAAGTAGAAGGGCAGAAAGAAAAATTTAAAAAGAAAAAGATTGATCTCTTCCTTGATCTTTCTAATCAAAATATATCATAAATTTAGACTGCTTTAAATCCAATCTGCTGCTTAAAGATGCTTCTAACATGACAAAAAGAGAGGATGCTTCAAAGTCAGGTTATTAAACAGGAAAGGAGTAAAAGGAATCACTTTCACTCAAAGCATCCAAAAAGCATTTTCCCTGACCTTTGGCATCTTCATTCTAAAGGAAATGAGATAGACTGTCCGAGATTGTTTCCTGTTTGATCCTTGCCCTGCTTTCCTTTAATCATGGAAAGTTTTCTAGAGGAAATGGAATATCATGTGGGTTTTTATGAAAAGGAAGGAGGTAGCTTAGGGCATTATAAAGTGGGGATTCATGTCAACAAATGATTTTACTAAAAATGAAGCCTATAAGGGGAAATATCTATATTTTATACAAATATTTTATTATATAAATAAAACATATTTATATGTATATCAACATTATATAATACATGTCTATAACATATATACTCACATATATACACAGTTACTAAAGAAATAATTTAAAGTCACCAAGAAAAAAATTTTATTATGATCACTCTATGACTTTGGAGATTGGAATAGATAGGCAAGCTTCCAGTTTCCTTCCCAATCTAGGATCCTATAGTTTTAACTATGTTGGGCAAAAGACTACCTTCAGAATTTAAGGAAGGGCCTTCTATATAAACTCCTAATTCGCCAAATTATTTTTAAAAAAATGGAAAATTCTAGTGATCATTTTTAAGCTTTCAGTATGATTGTTTGTATTATTTTTTTTAAACCCTTACCTTCTGTCTTGGAGCCAATACTGTGTATTGGCTCCAAGGCAGAAGAGTGGTAAGGGCTAGGCAATGGGGGTCAAGTGACTTGCCCAGGGTCACACAGCTAGGAAGTGGCTGAGGCCAAATTTGAACCTAGGACCTCCCTTCTCTAGGCCTGGTTCTCAATCCACTGAGCTACCCAGCTGCCCCCTGGATTAATTTTTTAACACCCACATCACAGATTTGTGACTTCCTGGCCCCCCAAATAATTTACTACATTTAGTTCAACTATCAGTGGCCTCTTCTATGCTTGTCTTCTGAGAAGTTAACAGTTTTGCTCCTTCCCTCTGGGGAGTATATACTCCTGTCCCCAATCTTCTCTCTTGATGACCTCTAAAACTGCCATTCTATATGGGTCAGATTAACTTCCTGCTTTGCTTTCACTAAGAACAGTTCTCCTTGGGGCCAGTGGCACAATTATTTCAGAGAAAGTTTAAACTTTTTTTCAGTTTGTAATAGCACTAAGTGGTTGGAATGAATTAGAGACAGTATTTCTACTACCATATTACTCTTTAATCAGGTTGATCCTAATTAGGAAAATATAAAAAAGAAAGAAAGGAAGAATTAAGTAGAACTAATTAGCAAATGATGGCTTGTTCCCCCAAGATATAGAGAAAAAACACATAAAGAGCACAATGGCTTCTTAATCCAAAATTTTCATTTTCATTTTAAGTTAGATGTTATAGTAGAAAGAGCACTGAATTTGGAATCAGAATGTCCTATTAATGAACAAACTCTGCCATCTGCTATTTGTGTGACCTTATAAAGATCACTCAGCTGCTTTTTCAATGGCAAAATGTGGCATTAAAATAGATGATCTCTAAGGTTCTTCCAATTCACAGAGTCTAGAATATGATTCAGAAGAATCTGTCCTCCAAACTGGACATCCAGCAACATGTATTCCTTTAGGCCAGCATTTGAATGCTGCCTCTTTCCATGTGATCATTCCATAGATTTCAGAGTCCAACTCTCTAGGAAAAAATAAGTCAGATATTGAAGAACATTATGCTTTTCTCATTCTAGGAAACCATTCACAAGCTATTCATAAAATCAGTGTATAAAGCAACTATTTTAGTACTTTTCCTGCATATAGCAAAATCCAATAACAAATTTAAATAAAAAGTTCATCACAAAAACATTAAAATTGTGGGGTTAAAAATCAGGATGTATATTGGTTTATTCAAACCAAAAACTCTTTCTTTTTCAGTTTATGAAGTTAACAGTGGCCTTTATTTTGGAGTGGCTTGGAGGATGATCATTGAAAAATGGAAGTCAAAAATCAAAGTTCATATATTATTTTGTTTCTATTCTCCCTGCCAAGTAACGAGACCTTTTAATTGTACATGACAACAAAAATGACTAAGAGGGAGTTGATAGTGGGAGAAAAGTTGTTGTCATGTTCAATTCTCTGGCTACACTTAACAGTTTTCCTGGCAAAGATATTGGAGTAGTTTGTCATTTCTTTCTCCAGTTCATTTAACAGATGAGGAAACTGAGGCAAACAGTGTTAAATGATCAGACAGTCAATAAGTGTCTGAGACCAAATTTAAACTCAGAAGATGAGTCTTCCTAATTCTTAGCCCAGTGTTGTGTCCACTACTCCATTTAAGAGTAGCCAATATCCCTTTTCCTTGATGAATTCAATTTACCTGGCACACATTAACTATACCTTCAGGAAAAGAAGGAAAAAAAAAAGCTTAAAGACATGGTTGTTGAACTACAATCAATAATATCTGAAGAATCATAGAAAATGAAAAAGGTACTGTAAGATGGAGGAAGGGCTGATAAAAAAATAAAAGGAAGAGAACAGAATCTGCACGATATAAGTTAATGAGCTGGACTTCAATCTGTGGGACATTTTCAGAATAGATCATTAAATCGATGGTTGGTGAACATATAGAAAGTAAGTGGTGATTATATAATAAAGTTTGAAAACTGGCTGACATCCTAGGATTTATACTTTAGAGTCAAGTTCTAAGAGCATCTGAGATCACTGAACTGGAACATGGATTTGATTCACATTCTGAAGTTCTTAAAGGGACACATAAATTACAAGCAATTGGTGGAAAAGAAAGAGTAGGGACTGCAAGAGCTGAACATCAACCCTGAGGAAATGGTATCCCAAGCCCCACCTGGGGTTTCATGAGCTCAGCTGGAAAGGATTCATGGCATAAGGGCAATAAATGAAAGGAGAAAATGAAAAAGAGACATCAGAAAGAGAAACTGAAAGGAGGGCTGAACTACAGGAGAGAAGGGGGAGACAGATGGGTCATTGGCAAGACAATCATCTTGGAATAGCAAACAGAAACTATTGGTTGTACCCACTTACTCAAAGACTGAGGGAAATGCTGCTCAAATGGTGGGTTCTTTCTCCAGCTCTCTCTCCAGTAGTATCTGTACAGTACACACTTGGTAATATACTCTGCTCTATTAGTTTACCCAAACATTTCCTATATTCTTATTTTACCTCAAATATAAAGTGGCCAAGGGTTAACTAGAGATACACAAAACTTAGAGGCAAACTTCTGTAAGAATGTCTGGAATTTTTCTAATTGAGAATAACTGGGGACCTTCTGTGATTGTACTAATAATTTTCCAGATAACATAAAATCCATAAAGTAGCAAAAAATAAAACCAAAACCCAAGCAGGCCAATGTAAATCTTAGGATCACTATATGAACCTTAGACTAAAGGTGGACTTGCTATTTTAATAGAGTGTGGATAATCAAATCTCCAGTTTGGAGTAAGAAAGGAAAGAAGGTGGGATGGAAACACTCAGCTTTAGGTGATGATAGTATAAGATTCAGCTTTGTCCCTCCCAGAATGCAGTAGGGAGAAAAAAGAATTGAGTATTTTCCATGGTATCCCCCATTTGAATAACAAGTATAAGGAGCGTCCATGTCTTCACAAAAAAAAGATTATTTCAGGCTAATCTCACCTTCTTATCTGACACTTTTTTGATGGAAGCAAAAATTATCCAGGTTTTAGCAAAACTTGTGATAAAATATCTCACATCATTACTGTAGAAAAGGAGGGATACGTATTAGATGCAAATAAAATCATATGAATTCAGTTCTGTTTGGATGGCTAAACTCCAAGAGTAGTTATTAAATTTTCCATGTTGACATAAGAAGAGGTCTCCAGTGGAGTCTTCTAGAGAACTGTGGATCTCTGAGCTAGGTAACATTTTTATCAAAGACTTAGATAAAGGTATAGATGGCATGCTCATCAAATCTACAAATAACACAAGCCTAGGAAGGATAGTTATCACACTGAAAAAAAGAGTTCAGATCCAAAAAAGGTTCTGATTGCCTAGAACACTGGATTCAATCTAAGAATTTTGACCTTCCATAGGGTTAAATGGAAAAATCTTACCCTTGGGGGCAAAAATAAATCAATTTCACAAGGTCAAGAGAAGGGTAATAGTATTAAGTAGTCATTCTGACAAAGATCTGAGAGTCTTAGTGGGCTATAAGCTCAATATCAGTCAGCCAACTTATGTGACAGTAAAAAATGAGGAAGGGTTGTAGAAAGTGAAGAAAGCCTAGAGAAGACAAGGTTCAAAATGTTTATGGAAATGTCTTCTAGTATCTAGAGAGTTGTCACTTGTCATATGAGGGAGATTAGACTTGTTCTGTTTAACCTCATGGAGAAGAGCCAAGAGTTATAAAGAAGAAAATTTAGACTTGCTGTCAGGTCAAATAACAACTTTGTAGCAAGATCTGTCCTAAAGTAAAACAAATAAGGTGTTTCCTTTGAGTTCTTCAACATAAGGAGAAATGACTATTTGTAGAATGTTATAGTAGCAATTTCTCTCATATGTGGATGATAAAATGCTGCTGAGATCTCTTCCAGCTCTCCCATTCTATGATTCTATGATGTTGATTTTATGATTTTCTTAATGTGATTTTCAAGTTTAATTTATAAGGGAATTACTAAATATTTCCTAATCTAAGAATTATGTACTAGATAAATAATCATTTCAATTACTTTTGACTCACTCATTTTTTCAACATTTGATGAATTTTGAGTGCCTTTTCAATGTTCCTTTTTTCCTCATCAAAATCCCCTCACCATGCCTTTACAATACCCATCATAAAAAGAATATGCTCCTTCCTTACTAGGGTCTCATAGAATACCTCACTTCTTCCAAGTTGCAGCTTAAGCACTACCTTCTACCAGACACTTTCCTGATGCCATTGACTACTAGAGCCCTCCCTTCCTAATTACCTCATAGAAAATGCAATCTCCATGAAAGTCAACTGTTTATTTCTTCTTTTATTTTCCTTTTTTCCCTTTTGTCTTTTGTATCAGCAGTGCCTATCAAAGAACCTGGAGCATGGCAGTTGCTTAATACATGTTTGCTTGTTTAATCAATAAATTTCTACCTGTGTAGAATCATTGTGATTTCCCCAATTAGAAAAAAAAAGCATTTTCAAAGCAGGGAATTTCATTTTTGTCTTTGAATAACATGCCTGGCACATTGTAGCAGCTTAAAAGCTTGATGACTGATTAATCAATAAAATGAGAATACTACCCATCAACTGAAGAATGACTGAACAAATTAGAGTGCATGAATGTAATAGAATACTATTGTACTATAAGGAATGCTTAAAGGGAAATTTTCAGAGAAACTTGGGAAGATCAGGATGAACTGATACACAGTGAAATGAACAGAAGCAGGAAAACAATCTATACAGTAACAACAACATTGAAAGATTTAAGAACACTGATGCACTTAATGACTATTCACAATTCCAGAGGACCAATAATAATAACTAATAATAGCTAATATTTAAATAGCACTATGTGCTTACCACTGGGCTAAGCACTTATTATTATCTGATTGGATCCTCATAGTAGACTTGGGATATGGTTACTGTCATTATCTTCATTTTGCAAATGAGATAACTAAAGCAAAAATCTCTTACCTGACTTGCCCAGGATTTGAACTCAGGATTTCCTGACTCTAGGCCTATTACTCTTACCTCTATGTCACCTAGATGGCCCCTGAGTATGAAACTGATGATAAAGAATGGTACCACAATCAGAAAAAGAAATGATGGGTTCAAGACACAGAATGAAATATACATTTTTAGACATGGCCTACCTAGGAATCTGTTTTGCTTGACTATAAATATTTGATACAAAGGTTTTGTTTTTCTTTTTCTGTTTCAATGAGAGGGGGAAGTAGTGGGGGGAGGATTAGTTCTTCATTGAAAACAAATATTTGCAAAGAAAAAAATTAATAAAGGAACTATACTCATACAATTTCTCGAGGTTTTTTATACTTTTAAATTTTGGGTTCTCCTACATTCTCTGAATGAATTTATATACTCCTTTTTGTTGTTGTTAAGCTGTTTTCAGTCATATTCAACTCTTTATGATCCCATCTGAGGTTTTCTTGGCAGATACTGGAGTGGTTTGCCATTTCCTTCTCTAGTCATTTTACATGGAAGGAAACTGAGGCAAACAAAGTTAAGTGACTTGCTCAGAGTCACACAGTTAGTAAATGTCTGAGTATATTTAAACTCAGGTCTTCCTGATTCCAAGCTTGGCACTTTATTCACTGCACCAACTAGCTATGCCTATTATTTTATTTTAGCATAATTTCATTTTAGCACTATGTTTATTTTTTGCCACAATTTTATACATACTATATATAAACTCATGTCTTAAAGATAGCTTATCACTTACTGTTGCTCGATTATAATAAACTCCTTGAGGGTAGGATGAATTCCAGTACCTAGCACAATGCATTTTATATAGTAAGTAAATAGGGATTGTTTAATTGAATTTAACTTTTGATGATTATTACTTGATTTCTAAAAGGTCTACATAAAGGATAATGCATAAGTAAGATATATCCTCATAAGGAAAATCCTAAATTAAAAAAAATAATACTAAGTTCCTATCGCCTGTTCTCTAGTCCTATATAGTGCATTGCATCATAATAATAATGTGACTAATCATCAATGTGTTTAGAATACAAAACTTTCATTAATATTCTATTGCTATGCATAAGGTATAACTATGATATTAACAAGATAATTGCTTTGGAGATAGATTGCTAGTCTGAAAAAATCTTCACATCTTAAAATTTCTTTTTGCATAGTTTGATTCTGGCACAATGGTCTTTCTGAATAATCGATCACATTTCCAGTGTCAGACACATAAGTCTGTTTTCTCATTCTCAGATCATATAGAGTAGCACCTGGGCTTGTAAAATTTCCAGAAATGTTAAGTGATTATAAATAATATGTCCTTTATTTCTCTTCTAGGGAAATGTGTCAATAAGCTCTGATTCAGTCAAGTCACATCCTTCCTATCAATATTTAAAATTGTATCAGCAAAAGACTAATTGAAATGGAGATCTGGCAATTATGCATTACAAGTTATGTGAAGACAGAAGAAATTATGTTATGACTCAAATTATAGAGTTTAGGAACCAATATTTACAAAGTAAACCAGATAATTGGTATACCTACAAATTTACATGTCCTACATATGTACAATATACATGTCCTAACTTTAGAACATGTAGACCATTCCTTAATATAATGATCTAAAACTGTTCAATTATTTCACTCCCTTTAAACTGAACTAACATACACACATATGTGTGATTTCAAAGAATCTTATCATTTCTAAATCAATGATCCTTATAGAACCTTAAATGAAAATTATCCAGTTTTTCTGAGTGCAATACTGAAAATTGATCCTCAAAATGCTCCAACAGCTCAGATTCAGCATGATGGAAGCTTGATAAAAATGTCTGCTGGAAGACCACAGGAAGACATCTCCCTCTTCTGACTTCTAATGCCTTATTCATTAAATCTTTTTATTTTTAATCTCAGAAGGAGATTCAACTCCTGAATAGGTGAGACAAACTGGTGGCTTTACCATTTTCAAAAATAGGCATACTTTTAAAAATGTATTTTATATAATTGTCAAGGGGAGGGGGCAGCTGGGTTGCTCAGTGGATTGAGATCTAGCCCTAGAGATGGGAGGTCCTAGGTTCAAATCTGGCCTCAGACACTTCCCAGCTGTGTGACTCTGGGCAAGTCACTTGACCCCCATTGCCTAGCCCTTACCACTCTTCTGCCTTGGAGCCAATACACAGTATTGACTCTAAGACGGAAGGTAAGGGTTTTAAAAAATAAAAAATAATAATAATAATAATTGTCAAGGGGGAAGGAATGATTACACAGAATTTACCATCAGTGTTAAAAAGACATTTCCAACTGTAATTATATTGATTTCATTTTAAGTTAACTTTAAATCATATGATTTCAATCTGTTTCATTTGTTCCAACGGGAGGAGAATTAACCAGTATGCACTACATAATGACTTTTTTTCCTTACAAATAAATACAAAAATTAGGACTAGCCTAACAGTTTGTTGGGTAGCTATGTAGTGTAGTGGATAGTGTCAGACCTCGAGTCAGAAAGACCTGCATTCAAACATATCCTCAAATACTTACTAGCTGTGTGACTCTGGGCAAGTCACTTAACCCTATTTGTCTCAAGCTGAAAATATGCTTAAGAATATTTGCTATATCACATCTCACAGAGATGTAATGAGAAAAATAGTCTTCAAAACTTAATATATAAATAAATGTTTATATGCTGCTATAATTCAGTTACTAAAATAGCTAAAACAAAAAAATCACAAGTACTTGTTAAACTGAGGTTCGTTTTCAAGAGCATATAAGAGACTTATTTCATTTTGCAAAAGCATTTATATGGGATACTCTTAATTTCTTTTTTCTGTGTAAATGCATACAAATCACATCTTACTTCCTCATCCATAAATTTTATGGGGATGAATAAGTTAACTTTCAGTTACACAGAACGTAAACATAGAAAGTAGGAACTCTTTAGATTCCAGATCCAGTAGCCACACTCCTGTAGAGGTATAAAATGTTGGGCAAATCTCTTACGTTCTCCTATATCATAGGAATGTTCTGAAGTTAAATATAACTCTACTGGGGGGATTAACTTTAAAAAATATTCATGGTATATGCAAAATTAAGTATAATAGGATTCCTGGAAGATACAAAGAGGAAATTGAAATTAGAGATGTCACTGAAATAAAACAGCAAATTATTATTAGATAGATTGTTACTTAATGAGTTATTAATTAAAACATCAAATAATCATAAAAATGTGGAAGTTATTTTCTTTCTCTTTGTAATATTTTAATCATTGTACTTTGATTTACTGAGTCTTTATTGACCTCTACCAAAATAAAACCTGATAATATTCAATTTAAAAATATATTCAACTAGACATATACATATTGTATATTTCTTTAACACATTTATATGCATATCCATTATCCATGCATATTCACACACATAAACATTTTCAGGAAGAAAAGTTAATCATTCAATACAATCCACTAAAATGGTGGTATCACCTATGTAAGAAAGAAAGTAGTCTGATTCCTCAGGGATAAATGTTAGATTGGAAATTCTCTTCTATTTCTTCTCTCTGATGCATGCATTTGTTCATTACTTAATATTACACAAGCTTCCCACCAGTTGAACCTTCCCACTTGCAAACATTATCCATCACTCTTTGAAGATATACCAGTGATGCTTAAGCCTGGTCTAATAGGTCTAGTACAATTTTGCAACTTATGTGAACTTATGTATTGTTTCCTTATGTAAAAATGTAATGCATCTTTCTAATTTAGGGTTTTATTTTTTGGTTTTTGTGTTATAGGAATATTCTCTTACAACAATAACCAGTAGGGAAATATGTTTTACATGATAATACATGAATAATCCAGATCAAGTTGTTTAGCATCTCTGAGAAGGGGGAGGGAAGGGGAGGAAAACCATTTGGATCTTATAATTTTGGAAAACATTTGTTGAAAATTATTCCATGTAGTTGGGAAAATTTTTGATTAAAACATGTTTTTATTCAAAGATTTTCCCAACTACATGGAATAATTTTGTGCGTAAATAATTGTGTGTGAAAAATTGTGTGTGAAACCATGAATCTGTTATGTACAGCTTTATTTTTCTAAGCTTTTATTAAGTTTAATATGATATACCAAAACTGGCCTTCTTGCTGGTATCCCTTTCTAAACATTCTTTTACTTTTTTTGTAGTATTTCAGTCATGATTTTTTTCCTTTTTTCAAATCACTATGTAATGTCTCTTCCCATATGTATTATATGTTATAATACATCATATAATGAAACAACCATAGCTTTTGATATGAAATATATCTATCACTAATGGACTCAATGTATGAAGCATTATACTTCATTTTTCTATACACAGTGCCTATAAAAATATATTATACATTGGTAGATACTTAATAAATTTTAGTTAGATGATGGCCAAATTGGTGCTGATATTCTAGCTGAGTCCACATATTCTAGCTTTCTTCATACTGAAAGGCAGAGTATCTTCTGGAGTCTAACAACAACCATATCCATCTTCCTGGCTGCAGATTGAAGCAAAATATCCAGAAGTAACTTCAAAGGATCATATAACTAAAAAATTGTCATCAAGACTATTAAAAAGACTACCTGAGGGCAGTTAGATGGCTCAGTGGATTGAGAGTTAAACCTAGAGATGAGAGGTCCTGGATTGAAATCTATACTCAGATACTTCCTTGCTGTGTGACCCTGGGTAATTCACTTAACCCCAATCGCCTAGCCCTTACCACTCTTCTGCCTTGGAAGACACAGTATTGATGTCTAAAATGGAAAGTAAAGGTTTAAAAAAGAGAGAAAATCACCCAAACAAACAAAAATTGCTCCATATATCATTATGTATTTCTGAACACTAAAAATTTTATCAAACCCTCAAAAGAAAAATACATGAGGGAAACTGTTTGATTTTGAATTCTGAATATTAATGAGATTTAAAGGGAATAAAGGTAAACCCCTTTGCTTGTTCAAACAATCAAATATAAAAGAGCAAGATGAAGAAACATGAGAATGATGACAAAGTTTATATGAAAATGGGGTTCTGATGCATTATATCCTCAAAATAGGTCAATGATGTTGAAAAATGTAGTCAAAATTTGTGATTTATATTAAATTCATAGAACAGAGCATTTAATGTATCATAAGTATGGCCTTTTAAGAACACTGATAAGTTCAATTGAGTCCAGAGAATGGAAGCATAATTGTTAGGGGGTTTGAAACCGGTTATACAACAGTTTGATGAAAGATGTGGGGATGGTTAGCCTGGAGATAAGATTTAGAAAGATCAGACTAGTTGTGTTCAATAATTTGAAGGGAGGTTGTGAAAAAGAGATTGGACCGATCTTGCTCAGCTTCAGAACCCAAAACCACAAACAAGGAGTGCAAGTAGCCAGGTGGTTTTGGCTAGATTCATGGAAGAATATACAAACTTCTTAATAATTGGAGCTATTGGGGGCAGCTGGGTAGCTCAGTGGATTGACAGCCAGGTCTAGAGATGGGAGGTCCTAGATTCAAATCTGGACTCAGATACTTCCCAGCTGTGTGACCCTGGGCAAGTCACTTGACCCCCATTGCCTAGCCCTGACCACTCTTCTGCCTTGGAACAAATACACAGCATTAATGCCAAGATAGAAGGTAACAATTTAAAAAAATAAGATAATTGGAGCTGTCCAAGAATGGAACTTTTAGGCCTTATAATACAAAATCTGAATGAACAGTTCTTGCTTTTATACTGACTGGACTAGAGGTTCTTTGGTGATAAATCTAGAGCTAGAATGCTCCTCCAAGATCATCTAATCAAACACTTTTGTTTTATATATGAGGAAAAGGAAACCCAGAAAGATGAGATGATTTGCCCAAAAGTAAGCAACTAATGTATTGTGGAACTAAGATAAAAAATTAGGTCTTATCTTTCTAAGTGCAGTGCTCTAGCTATTATGACCCTGTGGTCTCTCTCCTATTTAACTCTAAAATTACATGATTCCTCTTCAGAAGATAGAGATTGAAAAACAAAACTAATGGAACCAAGATAAATTATACAGAGCAACAGGATTATTGTTTGAAGAATGGATTGTGTTTGTCCACTTCCATCCAGAGAAAGTATTGATAAACAGAAATAAGTAAGACATCATTTTGTACATCCATATACCTTTTTGTGAAATGATGCCTTCTCTGGTGTGTGTGTGGGGGGAATGAAAGGAGGGAGATACCTGGGAACTTAAACAAATAAAAATGCGATAGAGACTGGAATATGGAATTCTTGAAGAAATTACCTTTACAATTACAGTTCACCACCTTCTCTACATCTTAGAGTTTCAGAGAGTTGCCCAGAGGAGGAAAAGGTTAAGTGATTTTCCCAGGGTCACATAGATAGTCCACATTAGAGGTAGGTGCCTTGGACTCAGATCTTAATTTGAAGGTTAGCTGTCTCTACACTCTACTACAGCACCTCTCATCTTTCATAATGATACATAGCTTTTAAATTCACTAAATGCTTTCCTCTAGGAAACTATGATTTTATAAAGTATTTTCTCAGCATATCCTTGTAAGGCACTGTAATAAAAGTATAACCTCTACCTGTCTATATGAGAAAACAAATACACACCATTAAAAAGCACAGAGAAATTAGCTTCTTTTCCTAAAATGGTATGAATAAATAGAAGATACTATGAAACAAATATATGAGAGAAATTAATTTATTTTCCTGACAGGGAAAAGGAAAATATATTAGAATATCTTATTTATTTGCCTCCACATTATTTACTCATTCATAAACATTTATTGGTTGCTGACTGACCAAAGCATTGGGCTAGGTATTATTACTTTGCAATTTCTTTGCTTTTGTACAACTGACCTTTCAAAAAAAAATTTTATATAACTAGAATTAAAAACTGTTCTAAGAGAAATGAAACAAGAGATGAACAATCATTAAAATCTTTTAATAATCATTTAACTACAAATATTTTTAAAGAAAAAATTATGGGACAGTTGAGTAGCTCAATGGATAGATCATCAGGCCAAAAGTCAGGAGAACCTGGATTCAAATCTTCCTGGCTGTGTAACCCAGGGCAAGTCACTTAACCCCAATTGCCTAGCCCTTAACACTCTTCTGCTTTGAAACCCATATTTAGTGTTGATTCTAAGAGAGAAGGTAAGGGTTAAAAAGAGAGAGAGAAGGAGATTATGGCAGAAAAGATAGAATGCTGGACTTGGAGTCAGGAAAACTTGGGCTCAAATCCAGGCTCTGACACATACTTTGGGTCATCTAGCTTCTCAGTATGCCAAGACAACTCTTTTAGACTGTAGCACAATTAAACTGGAGCAAAGGGCATTTCTACACCCAGATTCCCTGTTCTGATAAAATTACAATTTGATATTTTTCTCTCCCCATATAAATTTTATTTATCTCCATTGATTCAAAAGTAATGTCACATACTTTGTATTTAAATTCACTTTTAAAATCATGTTGCTTACCAAGATGAATAAGACTACGAGCTCTTAGAGAGCAGGGACTGTCTTTTCCCTTTCCTTATATCTCCAGGATTTAGCACAGTCTCTGGCAAATCATAATAATAAGTGTTTATCGGCTGGTTGACTAAAGAGAATTTAAAAAACAAACAACCTATGAGTTCATGAATGAATTATATTCAATGAAGAACAGAAACTGATCAGGTGCTGCTTTCAAGACAAAGTCTGATCATTATGAAGATGGAGAAGCTAGTCATGGTAGTTTTGCCAGAGAAGAGAGAAGGCCATGTGATCATTGGTTAACTTAATGAAGACAGAGTAGCAGATTAGGGAGAAGTGTTAGCTGCCAAAGGAGACTCCAAAGCCTTCCCATGATGAGCAATGAATATATTGGAAAAACTAGTTCACTGACTGCCACTATTTGTCTGGCATAGACTTTTACCCATTTCCATCCCTTAACTATAAAATTGACAATGGAGGGGCAGCTAGGTGACTAAATAGATAGAATGCCAAGCCCAGACTGGGGAGGACCTGTGTTCAAGTCTGACCTCAGACACTTCCTAGCTGTGTGATGTAGCCAAGTCACTTAAACCCATTCACTATCCCTTACTGCTCTTCTGCCTTGTATTGTATTGATTCTAAGACAGAAGGTAAGGGATTAAAAAAAATTAAACAACAATAAAAACAGCAACAATAGCTAGCATTTATATAGTACTTTAAGGTTGGCAAAGCACTTCATAAATATTTTACTTTATCCTCCTAGCTATCTTGGATGAGAAAATTGAGGCATGAAGACAAGAGACTTGACTTGAACACACATTTAGTAAGCAGCTAAGACCAAATTTGAGTTTGGGTCTTCCTGACTCTAGGTCCAGTGCATTTACCTAGCAGCCTGAAAATAAGGGAGGTCACATTAGACAGGCTCTAAGTGCCACTTTAACTATAAAACTCTATTAATTTTTTATGGATTTTAGAACCATCAATGTGATGACATCTGAAGGATCTCCTACTCATAGATATCCCAAAGAAGGAAAAATGGATTCAGACCAAAACCACATTAGCAATTCAGTGACTGGTACATAGAAAATGCTTAATATTTGTTGACTGATTAAACACACCAATGTGATATTTTTCTTCATTCCAAAGAAGAATGGAAGACTTCCTTTTTGGCTACTGTATTAATATAATAATAGTATAAAAATACTAGAATTCAGAGCATACCCTACTGTTTCACATATGTGTAATAGGTGTTTATAGATAGGGATTAGACCTATGATTTTACTAGTGTACAAGAGTTCCCAGAGGGAAGCTTCTCTACCAAATCTATCAATGCAGGCCAGCATTTTTTGATTATATAGCCATTCTGGATCATAGTCAGAAATTGGGCTTAGGTCTTCTAGGTTATGAGGCCATCTCTCCTTCCATTGGACTATGGTGACTCTCAATAATATATATACTCACATACACGTATACCTTTCACATTTCTATTGTGCCTTAAGGTTTATATACAAAGTTCTTTTCTCATAATGTCACTGAACCTCAATCAACAATGGAAGCAGCTAACTGTGAGTGCTCCCCTCTAACCTATACATTATTTATACATTCACCTAATACCTTTCAACTGATAGTTATTTAATTTTTAACAGTGTCTACACTAAGATATCAAGTACATTTTATCTTGTTTCTCCCCAATTAAAACCTAGACCCCATCATGTACCAACTATTATTTAAACTATGAGCCATTATTTAGTGTTACCAGTGGAAGGTGGAAGCATTATTGATGTACATTTTAAATATGTCCGTGTTATAAAAAATAAAAATAAATATGTCTGTGTTAATAAGTACTTTATTAATATTTTATGTCCAGGAGATATGGATCATGGCATTGTTATCAAATATATTTAATTTTAAAAACTTGTTTAGCTCAAGTTTAGGATAATCACATGGCATAGGTTGTGGCTAGTCTTGTAATACAATAAATAGACAGAGATCAGGCTGACAAATTTTAGAGATCTTGTATCTGCCTGTGGAAGACATTCTTTTTTTTTAAACCCTTACCTTCCATCTTAGAATCAGTATTGAGTATTGGTTCTAAGACAGAAGAGTAGTAAGGGTTGGGCAATTTAATAGAGCTAAGTGACTTGCACAGGGTCATATAGCTAGGAAGTGTCTGAGGCCAGATTTGACCCAGGATCTCTAAGTCTGGCTCTCTATCCACTAAGCTTCCTAGCTGCCTCAAAGTACTCTTTTTTTTTTCTCTTTATAATGAACTTACAGAAATCCATTTACAAATAAGTTACACTGATCAATGAGGAATGTTTTCAAATAGGATCATTATCACTTTCTATTTGTGGTCTCAGCAGAAGGAGATAAGAGCATTTTGTCCTCCCATACTGAGATGCTGCTCCTTCCAACACCTCACTAGTGTCTTCTGCTTGACTACTTTCTGTGACTGATCTCTTTGAGATCTAATAATGGCTTTTGTTTATAATAACTACAAAGAAATACAATACTGATATTTTATGCAATATAGTAGAAGCTTGGCCTATATTTTTAGTCCCCAGTGTTCATGTGCTTTTCCTCTTCCTTGTATTTTTTTTTCTCTCCCAAAGGACAGCCCAAGTTTACCCAGTTTCCTTTTATTTCTGAGTTTGGATCCACAACAATGCATAAGCTCTCTTTTCAAAAGGGATTCATTTCAAGGTCACTTGAAATATATACCCTTTTATTCCTTCACAGGCAACCACCAGGACTCAGGTTGGGTTCTAGGATTCAGGACCACCAAAGATAAGCCAAGAAGATTAAAGTACTAAAGAAGATTCAGTTTTATTTGAGAGACATGTCCAAACCATCAGGATCCATGAGGACTCCCTTTGCTCTGCACCTTACTAGAAATGTCATTATTCTAGGCCAAGGGAGAGAAGAGTGAATTCTACTCCTTACTCAATGATTTCACAAAATCAGTGCAAGACAAAGCCCTGAAAGACAGAAGCTAGAAAGCAATGACCACCAACATGCAGGAACCCCAATCCACTAATGACAAAAGAAATAGGCAGCAGCAAAAAAAAAGGAAAAATAAGCTTCTTGAACCTAGATAATTTCTACAGAGAAAAAGAGCAAAATACAGAAGGAACAACAGAGAGTGACAAACAAGCAAATACATCCAGACATTAAAAAAATTGAAACTGGTCACAAACTCTTGAGGAACTCAAAAAGGTGTTCAAGAACCAAGTAAGAAAGCTAGAAGAAAAATGGGAAGAAAAGTGGAAAAAAGAAATGAAAGTAATGCAAAAAGAAAATAGCTTCAGAGACAAAATTGCCCATAAGGAAAAAGAGGCATAAAAATCAAATTAAGTAATAAACAAATTGGAGACCAAAATTGACCTTCTGGAAGCCATGAAAAGTTGGATAGACCAAACAGAAAAAGAAAATCAAAAGATTATAGCTGGAAATCAGCCATTAAAGACTAGAATTTGGGCAAGTAGAAGCTAATGATCTCACAAAACAACAAGAATTAATAAAGCAAAATCAAAAGAATAAAAAAATAGAAGGAAACATGAAACATCTCAGTGAAAAGACAACTGACATAGAAAACATATCTAGGAGAGACAATTTGAGAATTATTGATCTATTGGAAAGCTTCAAACAAAATAAAGAGTCTTGACATCATATTACAAGAAATTATCTATGAAAATTGCCCTGATGTTCTTGAACAAAAGGGCAAAATAGACATTGAAAGAATCCATAGATCATCCCTTATATTAAATCCCCTAAAGACAAACTCACAGGAATGTTATAGCAAAATTCAAGAGCTTCCAGGCCAAGGAGAAAATATTTCACGCAGCCAGAAAGAGACAGAGAATCAGGAAGGCCTAAGTTCAAATTGGACTTCAAACACTTACTTGCTGTGTGACCCTGAACAAGTTATAACCTCTATTTTCCTGTTTCCTCATCTGTAAAATGAGGCTAATAATAATAATACCTATCTCCCAGGGTTTATGTTGGGAAAAAATGAGATACTATTTGTTGAGAACTTTGCCCATCTTAAAACCTTAAACCTTGAGCTGTTAATAAGATTTAGGTTTTATAAAGCACTTTCATGGCAAAAGCATGCTGAGTTAGGATGTCTAAATATTATTAACCCAATTTTACATTAAAATAAAGATGACAAGGAATGGTCTATCTAAGAGTACACAGCAGAAGTGACAAAAGACTCAAATACAATTTGCCTAACTTTAAACCCAGTTCTTGTTATGTTTATCCCCCTCCCCTCATTTTACCAAACTAAGCATAAGAATGGACCAATCAATCCTTCCCCAAATTAGAAAAACAGTAGATCTATCCAAATCCAAGTAAAAGACCAGCCTGTTGTCAAAAAGGCTACTAGAATTTCAGAGATAGAGTTTCCAGCACTTGAGAAGAATACCATTAATAAAACAATGAAAGCCATTCAAAACTGAATGTTAGACATTCAAGCTTCAAGAATTTGGATGTGATAAGTAAGAAGGCACAAAAAACAGGACAAATTCTCTTGAAAGTAAGTCTGTTTGTCCTGTTTATCTGAAGTCAGAGCCAATAGTGCCACTGGTTTCTGAATGGCCTCAAATGTTTACTAGTCTTTCCACAGGAAACATGCTGTCACATTTGCAAAAAGACACTCACTCCTGTCTACAAGTGAGCCAGCTTCCTCCTTTGAGCCATAACTTTGACATCTGAATCTAAAGATCACATTTCAGATTACAAAAGGTGTGTTTCTTTCTTTCTGGCACCTTTTACCATTTGTTTTCAACATATCAATAGATGAAGATGAAAAGGCATTCAGACAAGAAGACTTCTGAGGTCCCTGCCAACCCTGGAATTCTGCAAGCCTGTAAAGTACTCTGCTCTACACCCATGGAAGGCTGTAGATAGAAATTATTTATAGTACTAACTCCATATTAATGGAGAGAGAATACCTTCATATCTACACAGAAGAATTCCATGGTAGTGTTTGATTATTATTATTTTTTAGTAATAAGGCTTTGGTTTCTAAGGGACTTGATTTACAAGCCTCTGTTAAGCTTCAGCAATTGAGAGAGCTGCCATTTATATGACCCCTTAGGTTTACAAAGGACTTCATATACATTATCATTAGGCAAGTCAAAGGACTTGGATTCAAATATTGCTTCTGACATTTACTAATCACATGATCTTGGGCACATGATTTTGATGGGTTTCAGTTTGCTCATACAATGAAGGAGGGAGGGACTAGATTGTCAATAAAGTCCCTTCCCTCTTTGAGCCTATGAGATCCTAAATGGAAAGACTCTTTATAATGGAGCTAGTTAAGTGGCAGAGATAAAAGGAACCCAGGTTTTCTTACTTCAAGTCAATCAATCAATAAGTAGTAATAACAATAACAGTTGATGTTTTTATAGTGCTTTAATGTTTATAAAGCACATTATGTACATTATCTGACTTGAATCTTACATCGACCCTGTGAAGGAGATACAATATAAATAATAATCCACATTTTTGAAATGGGGAAACAAAAGCTATTAAGGATCTACTATTTAACAGACACTGTGCAAGGTGTTAAGGATATAAATAAAATACCCTTTCACCACACCATGCTCTAGAAAATGTATTAATTAAGTAGAATAATTAGTAAAGTGCTCAATAACCAGAAAAAGTCTGTATATAATAAAGTAATAAACATTTATTAAGAATATACTATGCTTTAAGCTCTTTGACTATATACTATGATATATATTAACATATTATAGACAAAGTTCCTAAATCAATTGTTTTCAAAGCATAGAGAGAAGTTCAGTGTAAGGAGGAGGTTCAAATCTCTATCACAAATGTATAAAATATGTCGTACTTGGTGTTGATACTCACTCTGTGGCTAATAATTGTGGTAAATATGGCTGTCTACTTGACATGAATGAAATAGAAGTTGTACTCTAATGTGAGAGACCACAGAGACAATTTCCTTGGCTCTGGGTCATGATGGGAGTTGGAGTTTGGCCAGGGGGTAGGGGGTTTGAGAATTACTTCAGAATGTTCCTGAGTAATCTGATCTTCATTCATGCTCAGAATGTAAAGGCCCACTGGGAAAATCCCTATGGGATGCTGAGATATACCTTCACTAGGTAATTGAAATAGTATTACTATGATCAGAAAGAAAAACTAGCTATAGAACCAAGAAAATCTCAGAAAGATTGTTGATGAGTCAAAAAGACTTTTAACAAAATTGACAAAATGGTAGAATTGGAAAGAAACTCAGGATCTATCAAATCCAAAAATCCAATTCATGGTGAAATAAATACTCAAAAAAAATGAAATGACTTGCCCTTTATCATGCAATTCTCATGGCAGCAACAGGCTTTTCAACTCAGATTTTCTCATTCCAAGTCTACTGCTCTTTTCCTTTATTCAGAATTTTTTTAATGAAGAGAAAGGAATGGGAACTGCTTTGGTCAGCATTATTCTAGGGATGCAAAGTTCTGGTAAGACGTGGCCTCTATCCTCATGGAACCTGAAGTTTAATAAGGGAACATAACACATTGCTCTGATAACTACAATATGCAATAACAAGTATAATGGAATGATAAAAAAGAAACTATCTTGATCAACCTGGGAAATTGGCCTTAAAAGATAGGAATTCACAAGAGAATTCCAAGGGGAAAATACATTCTATGTTTAATGAACTTGGTGAGCAAAAAGCAAAAGGAGAGAAAAATTCAATGGTTTAAAATTAATAATACATCTTTTGGGTGAGATAAAGGAGTGAACTAGATGACCCTCTCAGGTGAGTTTATTGTGTTTTAACCATCAGTAGGAGATGTAAAAAAATTATACCCAATATGTCATCTTTAATTTTTATTACAGGGGTAAATTGAATTTATGTACTTCAAAGATATTGATTTCTATTATCTGATTCAAAAGAAATTAGAGGCCATTTGAATTTGTATTTAAAAATGATTCAAGGTGCAGAGGATTAAATGGTAGCCCCTCTTATAAAGCTGACTATTCCATTCCATTAAAAAAAAATAACTATAAGTTAACTATTCAGTGAAGTTGCCTTGGAGAGAGTAGGAAGGGATTAGTATGATCAAAGCTTATTATTCAAGTGCAAATTCAGGATGAAACCATTTGTCAAAGTCTGACTAGGTTATTTCAAGACAGAAATGTTGCACTTTCAAAAGCTTTGGCAAAAGAGTGCCAATGATGATCACAAAGAGCTTCACAGTCCTATTACAGATGTGACTTGAAATAATAACTACAATATAAGGCAATTTATAACCTCTAGCCAACCTATAATTATTGATACTATATATATATATGTGTGTGTGTGTGTGTTTATATGTATAATATACATGTGCATATAAACATATATAATATATGCTATGTTTTATCGTATGTGTATATGTCATATAATAACAATATATATGTATTTTGATAACACTTTGATATTTGTAGAGCATTTAACAAATATCCCATTTTATCTGTACAATAACCCAGAGAGATAGGTGCTATTTTAATCCCCATTTTACAGATGAGGAAACTAAAGCAGACAAGGGTGAAGTGACTTGCACAGGGTCACAAAACAAGTATCCAAGGCAAGATTTTGACTTGTCTCCTTGATTTGAAGTCCACCATTGACCACTGTACCACCTTAACTTCCTAAATTGCTAGAAGATAATCCAGACCAACAACAATAATTTATTTCCTAAGACCTATTGCTTTTGGACAGGCAGGAAAATACACATAGAATGGGACTGAATGTAAAATCAATAGATCTGGGTTTGAACACTGCCTGTGATACTTCCTTCTTGTGACCTTGGGCAAATGAATTAACCTGTCTAAGCCTCATCTGTAAAATGAAGTGGTTGGCCTCAGATGACTTCTGAGTTCTGTTCCAACTCTAGGTCTATAATAATAGAAGATCTCCCTATTGATTATTCCTAGAGTAAATTGTAATTAGAAGGTCAAATAATGTTAATTCTTCTCCTGTTTCTAAAAACTTCAACATAAGAAAAACAATCTGCTTGCAAGGTTCCTGTGGATAATTTATCATTTCATTTATTTATAGATGTATTCATTTATTTGTGTTAATTTATTTGAAATCAGTGGTTTCCTCAGCAAAATCGGGGTATCTACCTGCCTCATTATCTTCCTCCTACATCTTCATTAAGAGAAAGTTCTAGGCTAACATGTAGTGGTGATGCCTTTAGTTCCTACAGCTGGGGAAATGGGCTGATGGATGATTTGGGTACAGGAGTTCTGAGCTGTAGAACAGCTAAAATCAATGGACTATCTGCACTAAATTCAGCATCAATATGGTGAATTCTCATAGTAAAGGGACATCAGTTTGTCTAAGGAGGGGGACACCATCCGAGATTGGAAAAACTGAGCAGTCTAAAGCTTCCAGGCTATTCAGTACTGGGATAGGGCCTATGAGTTGCTGTTGTAGTTTTTAACATGGTAGACACAGAAAGACCTAGACTCCCCCCAAAAAAGAGGAGGGGAGGAGAAAGAGGTAGGGAAAATGAAAGAAAGAACAGACAGTGAAGGAATGTCAGAGAGAGAAGAAGGAGAAGAAGGGAGACTAGAGAGATAAAGGGGGGAAATGAGAGGCATAGCTGGGGGGGATGATGAAGAGACAGAAGAAGGGAGGGAGGGAGGGTGAGGGGGAGATGAAGACAGACAGAGTTCTATAACATAGGTGATGAGGCACTCTACACCAATGCCAGTGTTTGAGGCTATTCCTTAGTGAAATAAAATTATCTTTTAGTGATGTCTACATAATATCTGGTTAGTTATTGGGCTGAGTCAGGAAGTTGGGGTTTCTATATCAGTTACTGCTTCCAGTGTAATGTCTTAGGGCAAATATTTTTAGGGAAGTCAAAGTGCCCTCTCTATAAAATGCCTTTCTAGGGTGGTGCCCGATTTAGCTGCCACCATTTCACCTACACCCACTGGCTCCTAAATCAATCCACAGTCACCACTACTGTATACAACCAGAACAGACGGTGACCCTCTCCTGCTAAATACTAAGGTCTCATCTAAGGAAGCCACAAATGACAGAGGTAAATAGAAGGAGTTTCAGAGGGTGGAAGCTAAAAGAGGAAAAGGAAGAAGAGGTGCCACTGAAAACCACAAGAAAAAATAGCAATTAAAAATGGATGATGAAATAAGAGAAGGAAAAGAAAAAGAATAATTGACATATCTCATCCCCATCCCAAAGAGAAGAAAAATGATCCAGGAAGAAGAATAAGGATATGAAAAGTAATTTTAGGGATGTTTTGAAATTTTTATGAAGTTTTCAGATTATACTAATGTTTTAATCTTTCTTTAAAAAATTCAATTTCAGGGCAAGAAAGCCCTGTAGAGATCATCCCTGTCATTTTTTTATAGATGAGGTCAGCAAAGGTAAATGATTCTATCAAGGGAAAGTTTTAAAGACTTGCCTGGCAACTAAATATTAGAAAACTAGACTGAAGCTGAGTACGGTGACATGTATCTGTAATCCCTGCTGTATTGGGAAGGTGTAGGCAGATGGATTGCTTGAATTGGGAATTCTGACCTGTAGTAGCCTAAGCATATTGGAAGCCTATACTAAGTCTGGCACCAATATAGTAGATCTCTGAAACTAAGGAGCCACCAAGCTGTCTGAGGAAGGGTAAACTGACCCAATCAGAAACAATCTTGCAGATAAGCAATGAGATCTGCACTTCCAGTGTAATCAAGACAGAAAGCCCAACTCCCAAAACAAAAATAAAAATAACAAAGATTAAAACAAAAAATCAGACAGAAAGCAAACTAGCCAAAATGCTTGGTGTTACTCAGATAAGCAGATTCTGATCATCAGCCTTCACTGGAAATCAAAAGGCTAACTTTCTATTCTCAATCTGGCAAAGTAGGAAAATCAGATATACACTAAAAAGCTCTTCCTTTTTGTAAGAAAGGTGGCTAAGCAGAACAAGGGGATTTAAAATAGAATTGTTATTCTGTGAGGTATCATACAGAAAGAAAGAAACTTAGCATCCCTTAAGTAAAGATTAGCTTTTGATCACTACAAGTAGAGGAACATAGGCCTTTCCCAAAGAAATCCATTAGGAAGTGGCTATGCAGCTAAGTATCATTTAAAAAAAATGTTTTTACTAGTGCATATTAAAAGCAGTCCTAACTTAAAAGAGGCCCCTCCTGAGCTCCTTGTAATGTGCCTTACTTTTCCTGTTTGCAGAAAGTTAATACCATTGGCTCTAAAAGTGATGATCAAGGGCAGCTAGGTAACACAGTAGAAGAATACCAGGTATGGAGTCATGAGTTTCCAGGTTCAAATCTGGCCTCAGATATTTCCTAGCCATGTGACCCTGGGCAAGTCACTTAACTTCAAGTGCCGAGCCCTTAAAAGTTAAATCAATAATTTCACCATTTCCAATGTATTTAAACTTGGACTGAGAGAAAAAAAATGTTATAAGCATGTGGTCTGGCAGCCCATCTTCAGGAAAATAGATACAGTCATCCTAGTAAAATGACCTTATTGGCTAAGAAAGAGCCTACTTTGGCAGAAAACCTAATATCTGTTACCAGACTAGGTAGCTTCCCAAGGGACAATTTTTTTTTCTCCCTTTCTGACAAACAACTTGTCTTAATTATCTGACAAAGTTTTGTTGTTGCTGCTGATGCTCCTATAAAAGCATTAACATTCTTTCCGTGTCCAGTGTTTTAAAGGGTAAATTTGCTTAGCTCTGTATTTTGTTCTCGATAATTACAGTAGAAGTTGGACATCTACTGGAGGTGCTTGTCGGTGATTGGTACACAGTTAGTTTCAAGTACTCCCAATAATGCGTAGCTTCTCTTAAGCCTTACTCAGGAATTGCTATTACCCACATACCTTCCTAGCAAACAGAACTAACCAAATGTGTGCTGTGAAGGAGACTGCAGATTCAAATTGTAGCACTCTGTGTTTTCAAAGAGTACACTTCTGTTTCCATATAATTCCACTTCTATGTTAGTCCCAACCCCTATGGGAAGTTTGCCTTCATTAAAAGATACAATCTGTCTCCTTGGTTTGAACTTCATAATGTATGTGTGTTGGCTATGTTATCCAGAGAAAACATATTTAAAGACAGCACAATGGTGACTGACTAATCAAAAAAGAATTTCCTAAAGAGATTTTATACTTTTTAACCTTTTCATTACACATAGGGTGTGTCCCCAAACAACTCCACAATACATCCTTTTCAAAATGACTCATTTCTGGGTATGACACATGTTTTCCTACTTATGTACTTCAACTGGTCATATATTCTAACAATTTGACCTGGAACATAACTAAAGAAAATTCACTAGTGGTGGGGCGAGAGGTTCAAACTTGAGGATATATTTGCATGTCTATTGATTTTTAAGGTCCAAAACCATAATTTTCTACGTTTAGGGACCTCCCGGTATAGCAATCCAATCCACTAATGTGTAACCAGCAAGTCATCTGTAATTTAAAGTCTTAGAAAGGTGTGGGGGAATATAAGGGTTAAATGACTTGCATGTGGCCACATAATCATTTGGTATCAAAATATTAACTAAAGTCTTCCTTAACCCAAAGATGACCCTCTATTCATCAACCCACACTGCCTTAAATACACATATTTATCTATGTATCTATACACATATGCAAATACATATATATATATGTATACACACATATATGAGCTCATCTGCTTACATTCTTTCCTGTTATTCCTGATTCTAATTTGTGTTTGGATTTGGGTAGAAAAATTATAACCTTCACTAAGAAACTCAGTCATGCAATCATTCATTTAGATTTCAAAGGGACCTCAGAGATCATCTATTGGGGTAAGAAGAGTAAAGAAGGCAAATAATGTAAGAAAGGTCACATTGAGAGAAAAATTGACTAATCACATTATTTCGCTCATGAATTGATACTTCTAAGAGTTAGGCATGGTAGAGGAAAGGGATGATGGGACAAGATCAACAAAAACAATAACAGAAATTAGTTTGAGCTACTTCTAAAGCTTTAATCTGATGAGGTGACAAAGAAATTAAAGAAGTACAAATAAGGAGATAAATCATTAATCAGAGAATAAAAGTTCAAAGAAAGCAGTATGGACATAGAACAAATGAAAGGTACAAAGGAAAGAAATTTTAGAAAATTGTGGCAGAAAAAAAAATTAAAAAGCAAATGCAACTGAGGATGGGGAAGAAGTGATGAAATCCTGAAGGAACTTTTTAGCTGAGAGAGGGAAAACAACAGAAATGAGAGGGGAAGAAATAGATATTGATAAAAGAAAAAGAAATTTTAAAAATTAGGAATATAAATAAATATCAAAGAAAGGAAATGTTTGGTAAATGAAAGAAGGGTTAGGTGAGGAGAGAATCTGTAATTTGAGTAAAATTAAATGTATGACAAAGTATTGACTTGAAAATGAGACAATCTTATTTTTAATGCGATATCAGAGACACAAATGAAGCAAATGATGAGCCTACCTTAATATGACATGTAAATGAATTAATGCAATAAAATGAAAAAGAAAGGAAGAATGGATGAGAAAATAAAAATTATCTGTTAACATCTAAAAAGTAAAGACATACACAGAATCAAAATAAGAAGCTAAAAAACAAAATTTCCAAAAAATAGACATTGCATTCATACCTTCAAAGCTAAAAGGAAAATTCACTTAAACAATGAACATAGAAACATAGGCAATGAACGAAAATTAACACTAAACTTATCTGCTTCGAATGGTATAGGATCTACATTCATAAGGAAATGAAATCACCTGATTTACAAAAATAAAAAACAGTAACAATAATTATTGTTGTTGTTCAGACAATTTCAGGCATGTCCAATGCTTCATGGCCTCACTTGGGGTTTTCTTAGCAAAGATACTGGAGTATATTTCCTTCTCTAGCTCACTTTATAGATGAGGAAACTGAGGTGGGCAGGATTAAATGATTAGTCCAAAGTCACACAGCTAGTAAGTGTCTGAGGTGAGAATTGAACCCAGGAAGATGAGCCTTCCTGACTCCAGGTCCAGTGTTATATTCCACTGTACCACCTAGCTTTGTGCTGGCAAACCTATGACATGCATGTTGGAGGGGGCTGCTCCCTTCTCCCTCTCCACACATGCCTGAGGGCATTTTTCACTTCACCTGCCCTTCTGTCCAGCAGCCCAATGGGTATACTTCCTCCCTCCCCTGTTTCAGGTAAGGTGTGGGGGGGTGTTCACATGCAGCATGAAGGTTGTAGTTTGGGCATTAGGTCTCTAAAAGTTTCACCATCACTGACCTAGCTGCTCTAATTGAACACTGATAGGAGCCAAGATGGTAGAGTAGAAGCAGGGAATCCTGAGCTCTCCCAAATTCCTCTTCAAATAACATTAAAATAACACTTTGAAATGAACTCTTGAGTGACAGAACCAACAAAGGGAAAGGATGAGGTAATTTTCCATTTCAAACCAAGGGAGGTATGACATGTAAAAAAAATTGGAAATATACACAGGAACCAGGTTTTTCTCTTGCCTTCCCTCAATGTCTGCCTCAGGTTGACAGACTCTTTGGTTTTCTTTCTGGTGTTATTATGTATCAGGTGTATATATTCTTCAGTGACTATATCCTTTCTTTCCTCAAAACCATACTTATTGATTACATTCATTGAGTCTTAATAGAAGAGCTGAATTCTTGTGTAGATGTGTATTTTGTAAGCAATGGAATACAGTTTATTTATCATTAGATGTAAACAAAAAGCTTAAAGAAAGGTTCTCAATTTTTTTTTCTATTAAGACAATGTGGTAAATTTTATGAATCTCTCTACAAAATAAATAAGGTTATAAAGGAAACCAGAGCAGTTAAGAAGCATGAATTTTGATGCTTACTATCTGTGTGGCCTGGGAAAAAAAAGTCATGTAACCCTGTTTGCCTCAGTTTCCTAATCAAAAAAATGACTCGAGAAGGAAATAGCAAACCACACAAATATCTTTGCTAAGAAAACCCCAAATGAAGTCACAAGTTGGGCATAATTGACATGACTAAACAAACAATGCAAATAAAATCAATTATGGTGAAATACAATTTTTAAATTCATAGAATGCACAGTTAACAAGAAAAGAAATTATAAAATATGCAGTTATCAAAAAAAACTTCAAGGACTACAACTTATAAATTCCTCTTCTAAACTCACAAGACATGAGATTTAATGGTATACATTATGAATTCAATAAATATCTATAAGTCCTATTTTATGCAAGTAACCTGCCATTCTAGATCCTAAACAAAAAGCAAAAGCAAAAACAAGCCTTGTCTTCATGAAGCTTGACTTTCACTGGAAAGAAAACATGTGTATAGATGAATAATTATAAGCAATTCTTGAGAATTTCAAGTAAAGAACAGGAATTACTGGGGAGAGGGGGAGGGAACAAGAAGGGACTTATAAAAGAGGAAACAAGTGAGCTGTGCTTTGAAGTTAAGATAGGGATTGCAAAAGGCTAAGGTAAAGAGGAAATGCATTCTAGGCGTGTAAAGGCAGGGAATGCAGGCGACAGGGTGTTACTCACAAAGAATAGTTAGTTGGACAGTTGAAATGAAATGAAGAATGAACAAAGGGGAAAGGAAATTGGAAAGTTAATGGGAGTCATGTTGTAAAGAGCTTTTAATGATTGCTTGAATTTTTTTCTTTTTATCCTATGATAAAATAATACCATAGAAGGCTCTTGAGCATGATGAGATCTGTTTTTGTTTGTTTTGCTTTTTTTGGATATGCTCATTTGGCATCAGTGGAGGAGAGTTAAGAGGAAAGAAAAAGAAAACAGGGTCAGCCATGAGGAGACTAGTGCAATAGATGGCAATGAGAAGCATCCTGGTGGAGTGGATGAAGAGGTGGTCTGGACCTCTGGAAGTCCTGAGTTGAGTACTTTCTCTGATGCTAAAGCAAATTCTTCAAAAGCTTGCTTATTCAGATTTTTGCTAAGTAAGAGGTAAAATTGCTTTGTTGTTTTTCAAGTCTTTCTGTGCCAGCTCCAAAAGGATTTGGGGAGATATAACTAAGCTACCCATTGAAAACTGTCTCTATATGATCAACCATAATTCCTAGTGTTAAATTACCAGGGTTTTAGTTTAAAAGAAACTGTGAACAGTGTTCAAAAAGTGAGGCCTAAGAAAAAGATTAAAAAAAAAACTCTAAATTTACATTAAGATACAAAAACCTGACCCTCAATATCTATAATTTATAATAGAGATGCAGAGTTGTCATTTTAAAATTATACTACATGGAATTAGGTACTTTGTAGAGGAGACTCATTTATGGGGCATATTTCTTATACAATAGATATGATATGGAATGTATAGTGGGCCATTATGATACAAAGTCTATTTGTTTTCAATTATTAAGTTTATAATTAGCAACTTTAAATATGTGATAATGAGAATGATAAAAAATAAATTCATTTCCAAGCCACAAACTTAAATCTTGACACATTGATTTTTGTATTCAAATAGAGCAGGCAGTTTATTCCTGCCTGGAGTGGGGTATGTTACATAAGGTGAAAAGGCATAGACTAGAATTTTGTATTGTTTCATCTTCTCATGTTACCCAACACTGTTTTATTTCCTCTTGATTATAAATTCCTTGAGGGCAATGACTTTTTTTTCTTTTCATCTTCTCACTAGCCTGAAACAGTGTTGGCCATAAAAGGTGTTTCTGAATGAATTCAAATTCATACTGTAGTTACCTGGACCAAGTGAATACTAGTTTTAAGCTCTTCTAGATAATACTATATGATAGTTGCATCATTGTACACAATAAACTTATAAAAATGTAATCAAATTATTTCAGGAATATGGGGGGAGAAGAGGGGTACAGATCTGTGATTTCATTACAGTTTTGTGGGGAATCACAACACATAAATTCCAAGAAAACAGACCAACAATTTATCTTTAACTTGTAAGGGCACTGAAAGCTTAAAGTGAAAGTCAGTATGTGCCAGAGAAAGATTTGCCACAGGGCTTCTTAATTCTACTCTGCTATTCTATTCTACAGTTTTTCAATCAAATCAAGATAATGATATAAAAATATAGCATTATATATTTCTCTTTCAAACCATCACAGCCACTACTTTAACATATTTTAGATAAACTAATCATTATGATGATCCTTAAGTTGAAATCTTTCATCCTTTGGGGATGTAAATACATGGGGTCTCTTTCTTTATAGCATGTGATTTTTAAATCTCCTCCATCTTGCTTGGTCTAGCACCCAAAATTGTGCACACCCACACTACACGGGCATGTGCTAGTCAATGACAAATCAGAAATAACTAACTGCCCACCTGGGCTGTCCTAAGCCAAGCTTGAGCCACCATTGGCACGTGTGAGGCACAGGAAGTGAGGTAGAGAACAGCCTCTGGAGTTCACTCACTTCCTGTGGACAGGGCTAGGCGCCAGTTCGTTCTAGGAGCTCTAGCAGTGAGGAGACCTGCAGGCAGCTTTCCTTTAGATCCGTCAGGTGACTGAAAAGACTGATTCCCTTCCTTGCCTTGGCCTTCAAAGGCCTAAACTCCCTCTGGCTCTGTTAGAAGATTGAGTTAACCTCTTTCCTTTCCCCTTCTTTCCTTCTCTCCCTCTCCTTTCTTACTCCTGTTGTAATTAAACTACTATAGAGCTTCATTCTGACTTGAGTGTTTCATTTTAGGAATTTCATAAGTGAATTCCTTGACGACCTTAAATTAATATATATATCAGTCTTTTAAAGTGATTTCAATATCACAAGCAGTCAACAAAAGTTCATTAAAACATCCCTGCACATTATCTCTGAAATCAAACATAAACACCTGTTTTCACATATAATATCTATTGCCTTTCATTCTTTAACAAAATTTTTCTTTCCTTGGTTTCCCAGCAAATAATACATGTATCAAAGATATAAGAGGTTAATGAATTATTTTAGTCATATCTTATACCTCATTTACCCCTCATACCTGTCAATTCAGTGGTCCAACTAAATTCTCTGACCAAATTCCTTGAGTGTGATTTATTACAAACCAATGACTATTGTGGCTTTCTAAATCAAAACCATTTTGGGCTCAGTTTCACTGTTTTTAGTTTGGGATCTCAGAATATCAAATATTATAGGTTAACAACTGACTGTTAAACATTTAAAAAAATAGAAATTTATTACCACTAATAATAGATCAGTGTCAAAACCTGGTCATACACAGTAATCACATGTAACAAGAAACACGAGACAAGAACCAATAAATATTTGTGAAAGAAAATAGCATGTATTTGCAACTCTAAATGTATTTAATTATGGCCAGTGGTTTCACTACCTACCCTATACTTGAAACTGGGAGACAATCCAAAAACTAAAGAGTGTCAGAAATCTGCAAATAAATAAATAAATAAATGAAAGGTAGTAGCATTAGCCAACAGTCCTATTGGCAACAACACTACTGTAGATATCTTAAGTTACTCTGATTTCAAAGATTGTTTTGGGTTTTTTTTTTCCAATTGTTCATACCCCCAATAAGAAATAACAAAATAGCCAAAAGAGCTTATGCAAAAAGATCCATTCCTTGGGATACATATAAGTTGTTCCAAAAGTCTTAGTACCATATTAAACTACTAAGATCCAATAATTCTGGAACACCCTATATCTTTGTGTCTTTATGTATACAGAGAGAAAGAGTTTGATGTAATAGAGAGAGAAGATAAACTTTGGAGTTCAGAAGATTTAATCTCTTAGTAGCTTATGTAAGTTTCTAAGAATATAGTTGACTGATGAATTGGCTTCACCAATCAGAGGAGAGATTTCTGCACCAAGACTTGTCTATATTGATGAAATCTCAAGTCCAAAATATGTGTGTGATGTTTCAAATTTAAACACAAAATTATGCAAGATGATGAATGTTAGTAGCAGTTGATAATCTGATTGGCACTAAATAAATATTTTTATAAGGGATTTTTGAGGGATTGGTAGATGGGAACATGTTGTAACACATTACACATGGGGAATTACAGTGGAGAAGCATGTAAGGGATATCATCAGAGAAATGTATAACTAGATAAAAAGATGGTTCAGTTACATAGCGATAGTGAGGGATAATGAAGTGGGACCCTTTGTGGCGCATTGCTAGCTTCCCGATGTCAAAAGAACTTGAGGAAGTGAACCATTGAGGCCAATTAGTAGGAGGACAGGAATAGAGTTCCCCAGGATTTGTGGTCATGGATGGTCTGTATAATCTATATAATTGGAGTGAGTCAATGAAATTTCATATCCATTGAAATGTTTGAGTACTTTAGTATGTGAAGAGGTAAAAACATATAAAAAGAGAGAAAAATAGAAAATATAAAGGACTTCCCTCCATTTTTTTCCCCTCATTTAAGCCACACAGCTGAATGGAATACTTATAAATAGAAGTAGGTTTTTGGTTGCTACATGTCCACTATGTCTGTAAGACATATGTATGATGGAATAAGATTGATAATAATTGACCATTTGAAAGTAGTTCAGATGTAGACCATACATCACAGCAATACCTTTCAACAGGTTTGTATGTATGTGTGTGTATTGTGTGTGGGTATGTGTGTATGTGCATATGTTTGCATGTATGTGTGTATATATATATACATATATATATATAAACAGATTAATTTGGGGATAATAGGACCTCTCAAAAATTTTTAGATCTGAGAAGAAATTTAGACGTAAACTAAAATTGTTGTTGTCACTGAGTTGTTTCAGTCCTGTCTGATTCTTTATGACCCCACTTGAGGTTTTATTGACAAAAATACTGTAGTGTTTTGCCATTTCCTTCGACAGCTCATTTTACAGATGAGAAAATTGAGGCAAACAGCTGTGTGTGGCTGAGGCTAGATAAGTCTTTCTGACTCTTCAGATTCAGTTCTCTATCTACTATACCACATTGCTAAAACTAACTTCCTCATTTTAAAGTTGTGGAAACTGAAACCCTGTCAAGTTGAGTGCCCAAAGTCACCACATGCTAGCCAAAAACAAAGCCGGGACTAAAACCCAATTTTCCTTACTTCCAGTTCAATGATCTTTCTCCTACATCATGCTTTTGTTGTTGTTCAGTTATTCAGTCATGTTTGACTCTTCATGATCATATAGACCATACACCACACAAGTCATTCTATCCTCCATTATCTCTCGAAATCTGTCCAAGTTAACCATGCTACCTTTTAATTTTGTATTGCTCACCTCCACTGAAAGAACACACTTTTGTGACGAGACATGAACACCTAACACAATACCACTACTTCCTCAAGAGTGCTAGTAAGAGGGCAAAGATGACAGAAAGAATATTACTTTTTATCTATTTAAAGCAGTTTTCTCATAAACTAAAGGAATTCTTCAATGTATGCTTGAGAAATGTTGAATGTCTTCTCATCTTGCACTGAGTCTATTTCATTCTTGGATATCTCTCCATCTCCAGTTAATATCTGAATGCTGCCCAGATGGCATCACCATCTGTTGTCTTAGTCTTTTAAATCTACAGAACTAATAATCAGTATAGCTAGTGTCACCACTGTAACCTGAATATTTTATATCAAATACTGATGAAGTTGTTTTCTGACAAGAGCAGTCAAAATTCCTCCCTTTGTTATTATAGGAGAGTTTGTTATTATTATCTTTATTGAAAATATACGTAGAGCTGAATATTGGGCTGCTACCAGAGGAATATAGTGAGATTTTGACAGTGTTACAGATCTATCACTGAACAGTATTAATTTCTTCCTCCCCTTGCCACTAAAGAATTCTTTGATTTCTATGCTGAGAGGGAAAATCAATCAGACGTTATACCTTCTCCATCCCTAGCAACCAAAGAATACTTTGATGTTCAAGCTCAGATAAAGGGAAAAACAGAACAATTAATATTAGTGACCTTTTGCTATGCTTTTATGGTATTCTCTAGCATGCAAAAGACAGCAAAATTCTTTTAAAGAATAATATATATCTGAACCTTAAGAATGTATGCTTGTCTCCTGGAGGCTATACCTCTACTGAGAGTGACTAAAATCTTTTCTGTGCCTTAGTAAATGGTCCTTGTGAGTCAATGTTGTTAAAAAAACCCAACCCATCATCCCTGATATGGCATTGAAATTCTTTTAATTTAGCTACGCTCGCCCTCATATATGTCCTTCAATAAATGTCTCTCTTAGAGTCAGTCATTGTGCTAAAAGAAAGGCAAAATCATGCTCCCTGTCATCAAACACATTTCACACAAACACATTTAACATTCAAACATACTTCAAGGCTTTCTAGCTTAACAGAACCCCTTTCCTTTCTCTTCCCATAGGTTGTAATATATAAAGCTTCATAACAATAAGGCATTGGAATGGGAGGAAATTTGGTATTTATAGAATATCACTAAAAACACAATGAATAGCTAGTTGGCAGAGTGAATAGAGCGCCAACCCTGAAGTCAGGAAAGCTCCTCTTCCTGAGTTCAAATCTGGCTTCAGACACTTACCAGAAGTGTAAACCTGGGCAAGTCATTTGCCTTTAGTTCCTCATTTGTAAAATGAGCTGGAGAAAGAAGTGGCAAATCACTATAGTATCTTTGCCAAGAAAACTCTAAATATGGTTCATGAAGACTAAGTCATTACTGCAACAACTAAACAACAAAAAAGTGATCATTAAATCACATTTAAATTATACATGTGTGTGCATTTGTGTGTATATGAGAAAGAGAACAAAAAAGAGAAAGAGAGACAGAAAGACAGAGATAGAGACAGAGACAAAGATGGGGGTAGAAGGACTCCTGCAAGACATTGCTAGACATATAAAAATAGATAAAACATGGTCTCCAAACTGAAGAAATTTAGAAATCTAGCCACTTAATCTCCCTGGGCCTCAGTTTCTTCATTTGTAAGATGAAGCAGTTGGATTATATAGTTTCTAAGGTCTCTCAGTTCTAAAGTTCTATGAATCCTTCCTTCTCCCTCAACTTGTCCCTCACATAAATAAATAAATGATCAAGTCCTATTGATTTCACCTCTACAATATCTCTCCTACATGCCTCTTCTCCTTTCCACTACTATCACCACAGTGCAGGAGGCTTTTATTACTTTTTCCCCAAAAAAAACAGACCTCTTATTTCCTTTGCATAGTGATTTACCATGAAGAAACTCTCTTGAGCAATTGTAAATCAACATTGCTTACCAAAGATGCTAAGATATTAAGGGACTTGCTCAAGATCATACAATCAGTCTATTTAAGAGGCTGGGACTTGAACCCAGGACTTCTTGACAGTGAGCTCTCTTGGCCACACTGCCTCTATTTTCATTACCTCTGGACTAGAAAACAGTAATGCATCACTAAATCGTTTACTTCCCATCAGTCTGTCCCATCTCCAATCCAAAGTCACTTTCCATATAAGTAACCTTATGACAACACCCTTCTGTTCAGAGACAGTTCATGGTTCTCCATTGCTTATGAAATAAAGACCAAACTCCATAGCTTTCAAAACTTGGCTTCAACATCCTTTGTTGGCCCCCTGCCTTTATACCTGCTGTGATCTATCCAATCCATTCCTCACCATTATTGACTCTTTTCCTATATTTTCCTGTCTTCAGGCATTCTATACGTGCTGTCTTCCATTCCTAGAACAGTTAAACCATAACCAACCTCACTTTTCTATCAGTAGATCTTTTTCTTCCTTCAAGATCCAGTTCAGCTGTCACCTTCACCATGCAGCTTTATCTGACCCCCGTTAGATAACCCTTCCCTCTTCAAATCTGTCATACCATTCCTCTACTATACATATAACTGCATTTTAAGCTGTATTCTTTTTATTCCATGCAAATACCTTATATTATACTTCATCTCTAACTAAAAGCTCCCTGTGGGTAGGAACTATGTCAAGATTTTTTTATCATGACATCCCCTCATTGAGTATAAAACTTTTCACTTTGTGGACACTTGAGGAATTAGCTAAGTGGAAGTGAACATACGAGAAGGAAAAGGGAATTACATAGAGTAATAAAAATAGCAACTCAAATGACAGAACAAAAATGCATGTATTTTAACTTCCAGTACAGTACTCTTTCCACTCCAAAATTTATTCCCTACATAATTAAACCACATTGACAACATCTCAAGTAGCTTAAGTTTTTTTGATGGAGGTTCTCCCTCTACCAGTGATCATAAGCCCTGGACTCAGCAGATCTTCAAGAGCTGCTGGGGCCAAAAAATTGATCACCTTGCAACTAATGTAGTGATGAGTTTAGATGGGTCAGTCATCAAGTAAAAGACACATCGTCCCTTCCTGGATCTGTACTGTTGGGTCTTATAGCTTAATAAGACCTCTGGGGATTATGGGCCACAGGCATGAATTTTGAAAATCCACAGTCACATCCACATCCCCAGTGAGCCATTGAAAGAGGACTTTAGTGGGTACTAAAGTATAAGAGACACTGTGGTTCAGTAGTGAGCCTGCTGCAAAGTCAGGAAGATTTGATTTCTGCCTCTGACACACTGGCTGTGCAACCTTGGACAGTGGTAATGTCTCAGGCAACTTTCTAAAACAAATTGTTGCAGAGAAGTAAGGACTTGCGTGGACAGAGAGATTTGTCTCACCTGGGAACTCTCCACACCAATGAAACCACAGGCCCAGTTCCTCTTATCCATAATGATGCCAATCACACAATAATTTTTTAGGATCTCTATCTTTCCTCTCTTTGATTTGACTATATAGAACAACTGACACCTGAAATCATAATGTTAGAATGATTTCCTGACAAAAAGATAGTCTAAAAGTTATTAATGATAACAGAGCTACAATGAAGTTTCATGATATGACACATACCTTAAAGAAAATAATAATAATAACTCAAAGCATATCGACCATCACAAAAGGATGTCTCCAGAGCAACCTACAACTGGGTAGTGGAATGACTAGTATTTTAATTCTGTCATTCAAAATTTAGCAATCTGGAAAAAAACTTCAAACCTTAGATAAGTCTATTAATGGTATCCTAGAGAATTAAATGCAACTTTTAAACACATTTAATTATTTTCTTACCACAATAATGACTTAAGACATAGATGCTCAGAGATATACTTATTCAAATGAACAAGGATTCCATGTTAACCAAGAGCAAAGAAAAATACTTCAAAGTTGCATTGCTCTGCTATAAGCATCAAAAAAAAAAAAAGCCAAACATTTCCATATCTTCTTTGTTCTTCACAACAACACTGTGAGTAAATATTATTCCCATTTTACAGATGGATACCCTAAGGCCAAGAGGGATTCAAGAAATGGCCTGAAGTCACACAGCAGCAGGTCAGAAGAAGGAACAGTTACTTGTTTATTTTTAGTTTTAGTATAATCAAATCAATAATCTAACATAGACAAATTTGTCATTCACTATAATCCTAAAATCAGTTGCTGAATGCTGGCCAATACTAGATAGAGTTGGTATGGTCAGCTTTGGAAAACTCAGGGCTACTTGCACACCTCAGTTTGTCACAAGATGAGATTTCTTGTACTACCCGTTAGGTTAGCATTGGGAGAACATATCTGCTGGCTTCAGAATAGAGCTCTTTTTTCTGACGATACTCAGGTTTTAAAAAGAGAGAAGGGATTTTCCTCATATATTATGTTATACCAATGATATATATTCTCAAATATGAAATAGAATAGACTTTTGCATGCCAAAGGATCCATAAGGCCATCACCATAGGCATTCTCTCTAGTGGGACAGATTATGATGATGGTGGTGGTAATCATGACACCTAGAATTTGTATAAAGTTATAAGGCTTTCAAAGTCCCATTTGATCCTCATGGCAACACAGCCATATCTTTCCATTTTGTGTAACTACAATCAATGTCCTTCCATGACTCCTCTGATGGGAATTAGCCTAAAACTGTAAGGCTTTCTCCTAACATCACACCAACACCAGTATAACACATGAGCTAATCTGTTAGCCAAATACTCATTTCAAGATCAGTCAAACATACATGCTAAAATACTTGAAAGACATATTAAATATATATTTTAAATGTATAAACTTGGAAATAATAATCTCTTATGTAAGCACATGCCAGTGAAGAAGATAGCTGAGGTGATAACAAATGCAGAGAAGGGTGGGAAATTGATAAGTTGATTAGGGTGGTGAGAGAGAGGTAGAGTAGGACAATGAGAGTATGCCAATTTTTCTCTGGCATTTTCCAAGGAGGAGGATGCTCTGATTCTGGACAATGAGCCCTGAGAAGGAGAAAAATTATTTTTGAGACTACTATAGTTTGATAGAAATGCCCCTCAAGAATATCTAAACCCAAGGGAAATGGATAGGCAGTTCTCAGATAAAGAAATCAAAACTATTAACAAGCACATGAAGAAGTGCTCTAAATCTCTTATAATCAGAGATGCAAATCAGAACAACTCTGAGGTATCACCTCACACCTAGCAGATTGGCTAACATGACAGCAAAGGAAAGTAATGAATGCTGGAGGGGATGTGGCAAAGTAGGGACATTAATTCATTGCTGGTTGAGCTGTGAACTGATCCAGCCATTCTGGAGGGCAATTTGGAACTATGCCCAAAGGGCGACAAAAGAATATCTACCCTTTGACCCAGCCATAGCACTGCTGGGTCTGTACCCCAAAGAGATAATGGACACAAAGACTTGTACAAAAATATTCATAGCTGCGCTCTTTGTGGTGGCCAAAAACTGGAAAACGAGGGGATGCCCATCAATTGGGGAATGGCTGAACAAATTGTGGTATATGTTGGTGATGGAGTACTATTGTGCTAAAAGGAATAACAAAGTGGAGGAGTTCCATGGAGACTGGAACAACCTCCAGGAAGTGATGCAGAGCGAGAGGAGCAGAACCAGGAGAACATTGTACACAGAGACTAATACACTGTGGTATAATCGAACGTAATGGACTTCTCCATTAGTGGCGGTGTAATGTCCCTGAACAACTTGCAGGGATCCAGGAGAAAAAAAAAACACCATTCATAAGCAAAGGATAAACTATGGGAGTGGAAACACCAAGAAAAAGCAACTGCCTGAATACAGAGGTTGAGGGGACATGACAGAGGATAGACTCTAAATGAACACTCTAATGCAAATACTATCAACAAAGCAATGGGTTCAAATCAAGAAAACATCTAATGCCCAGTGGACTTACGCGTCGGCTATGGGGGGTGGGGGGGAGGAAAAGAAAATGATCTTTAACGAATAATGCTTGGAAATGATCAAATAAAATATATTAAAAAAAAGAATATCTAAACCACTTGCTTCTAATTCTATAATCAGCAAGCCATTGTCTGACATGGGATTTGTTCACCAGAATGAATTTCATGGCCAAGAAAGGAGCACCTTGCAGAGACAACTGCTTTTACTTCTTGGGCCAGATACATCAGAGAATCACAGAATTTGAACGTTAGAGGGGACTTCCAGGGATATTTGTCCCAACTCAACATGAAATTAATCCTTGCTATAATAAACCCCAACGAGTTGTAGATCACACTATAATTCTTCCAATTATAAACTCATACATTTCTATCCCAGCTCATAAAATCATATCTTTTAGTATGATTCAATTCCCTAGAGTCTGAATACTTCTTAATGAACTAATAATATCAAATTGCTAAAACCTGAAAGCTGAAGATTAGAAAGAATTCATGGTGATTTCACCAAAGTTGAGCTACCCCATGAGGTCCATCATGAAATAGCAAACCAACCTTAAGTATTCTTTTTTCTTCACTCACAGTTCATTCATAATTTCTTTTTTCAAAATACATTGCCATCTTGGTTAAGATAATGAATGATAAACAATAATGCCAATTACTTGCTTATAGTTAGGATTAAGAATATAGAACTAATTTGTGCTTCATTCTACCATGCCCCAGTCAGTAAATGAGCAAAGTATCTATTAAGTTCTAACTAGGTACCAGACAGTGTGCTAAGTGCTAAGGATTCAAGGAAAGGCCAAATATATATATATATATATATATATATATATATATATATATCCTAGCCCATAAGGAGTTCAAGAGGAAGAGACCATATACAAACAATTAAGTATAACAAAATAGACAGAAAATCTCACAGAGAAGATATTAGCATAAAGGGAGACTGGGAAAGGCTTCTCAAAGGTGGTGAGATCAGCTAAGACTTGAAAGAAGTCAAGAACACCCAGAAGAATGAGAGGAGGGAGAGCATTCCAGACTGGAGGGACAGGCAGTAACAATGTACGTTTGGGAAATGGAGTCTTTGAGGAGGAACAAGGAGGCAAGGATTACTGGATTATAGTATGTGAAAGGGAATAAAGTGTCAGAATACTGAAAAAGTAAGAAGAGGACAGGTTAAAAAGGACTTTTGAAAGCCAAAGCTAGGTAGCTCAATGACTTGAAAGACAGGGCTCAAGACAGAATGTCCTGGATTCAAATCTGACCTCAGACATTTCCTAGCTATGTGACTGTGAGCAAGTCACTTAACCCCCATTGCCTAGTCTTTACCACTCATCTGCCTCGGAACCAATACACAGTATTGATTCTCAAATGGAAGGGTTTAAAAAAAGTCAGTTTATTTCCCCAATAAACCATTGTTTATTGAGTAAGGAGTGAAATAGTCAGACCTCTGCATAGGAAAAAAAATTTGATAATTATGTGGAAGAAGTACTAGAGGAGTAGAAGACAAGGCAATAGACTTTTGCAATAGTCTAGGTGTGAGGCACTGAGGGCCTACACTAGGGAGAAGGTATGTCAGTAGACAGGAGAGCATATATGAGGGACATTAAAAAGATATAAGGCTTGATACTAGATTAATATGGGGAGAGATTATGAGAGAAACTGAGGCATCAAGGAAACTACCTAGCTCCTACTCACCTCACCACCTTTAGCTCTCTACTTCTTATCTGCACAAAATGAACATTCAGGCAAATCTATTCTCTAGAATCCAACCTGGCCTTACCCAGGGAGATAAAATGAAGAGATCTTACTTAGTGACAACCTTGGTTCAGTATCAAGTTCCATTTTGTTTCTGGCTCCAAGAGCCTAATATTAAAAAGTCATGGTTACCTCGTTACCTCTGGTTTATCAAAGGTTTTTAACCTAAGATCAGGACCTGAGCTGTGAATCTTTGTTTTCCAGGGTCTAAACTTGGGTGCCTCACCACTGTTTCCATAAATCATTGGATCAAGGACATTTTACCTAACTAAGGACAAATAATCTCCCTGCTCTTCCTATCTGTAGTTGGCTTTGCCAAATTCTTAACTAGTTGAACCCTATGCCATGGTTCAGCTGGGTCTCCCTACTTGCCTATTTGAGTGCATTTGAAAATATAGGTTCATTCCATCCTCACAACAGCTATTCTTGTTGGAGTGAGAGGGAAGGGAAGGCAGCGTTACTTAACCTTCTGTTACAGATGAGCCAATTGAGACAAGGAGAAGGAAAATGGTTTGTGTCACAGAAGTGACAAGTACTGGAGTTTCTGCTTCCAAATCCATGAGTGCTTCCCCTATATCTCCCTTCTCTCTTATTAGAAAAATTAAAAATATGTCATGATTTTTATCCCTTTTTTATCTCCTCAATATAGTTGCTTCTGTTTTAAAATATTTTATTTTCCCCTAATTACATATACAAAATATAATTTTTAACATTTTTTATTTTGAGTTTTAAATTCTCTCTATCCCTCCTTTCACACTCCTCCCTTCTCCCTGAAACAGTATATACTTTCTTCAATTGATTGAAATGGAATACTTAAACACAGCAAATTATAGGTTAGGTCATAATGATAGAAATCTGATTTCCAGGTTTTGGACCTGCAGCAGCAGCACCAGCAGCAGCTTCATCTAGATAAATCTTCCCATTACTGTGTAAGTAACAGCAGCATGACTTGGATTTTACTTTTAACAAAGACGTGGCATCTAACAACTAGAGTATCCACCTGGGAGTCAATGAACTCAAGTCCTTCTCCAAGTTCCACCAGGCATTTGTTTGATCTAAAACAGTGGCTCAGTCTATCAGTTTAATAAAGACAATAACACTGACAGACAACTTACAATATTGAAGTTCCCTTAAGCTCAACATGTTACTACATGCTTGTTTGTTAGAACCTTTGAAACTCTGACCTCAAAGGTAAATATATTTATAATAAAAACTTTCAGTAAAAATATTTTTACTTTTATTGCTTCTCCAGAATATTTGGAAGGAAACCTTAATATTACTTATGTTATAGGATGCAAAAACATATTTACCTACAACTTGTTTCAGTTCCATATTTAGTTCCTACTATATTCAAGTACTATGTGCAGAAATTGAGTGAACCACATTGAATTCCTCTTGTGACTTTCGCTAAAAACCAAGGATACAAAAAGAGCTATCATAATGGTCCTATTTTCAAGGAGGTTACAATCTAATGGGGAAGATCTGGAGATACATGTACACAAATAATAGGACAAAAGGAGGCAAATGATAAATAAAAAAAAGAGAGCCATCATCCAAAGATTGAAGAGAAATCTGGGGAAGAAGAAATGACTTTCAACTAGAAAGCATCCAGGAAGACTTCATGGAGGAGTTAGCTGCTCAGAGAGTAGGCCTTGAAGAGACAAAAGAACTTTAACATGTGTAAATGAGGAGATTGGAAGGAGTCCAATCTAATCCTAAATGGCAATAGGATCAAAGGCAAAGAGATGAGAGAAAGCTGACTGAAAACAGTGAATGAAGAGTGCTCACATTGGTGAGATTTAGGCAAGAATCAAGAGGGGAATAGTATGAAATAAGGCTAGAAAGGAAAAAATGAAACCATACTACAAAGGGTCTAAAATGCCAGAATCAAGACCTTATTCTTTTTGTCAGTAAAAAATGGGGTTCAATAGAAATTCCTGGGTAGAAGAACTAGGTTGTTGGAATAATGCATTAGCAAAATTTCTTGGACAGCTTTATGAAGGATGGATCAGTCTAGAGAAAGGAATGTGCCTGAAAGAACATTTAGAAGCCTATTCCAATAAATTGTGGGAAAAAATATAAAGATCTGAATTAGGGTAAACATAATCCAAATTAGAAATAATGAGGGTTTGAATATATAGGAATTTCAAAGAAACATTAGTGGTCAGTACCTGTAAATTAGAGTTATCTTGGTAACCTAATCATAAGAAAGACAATCCATGCACAGAAGCTTATAAAACTAGGTAATGTGTTGACAAAAGAGGGTTTTTCCCCTTTCTTTTTATCAATTTCTCCAATGGCAAAATATGGAAAGACTCATAAGTAAGGTTTCATTTTTCATAGTCATTTGGCATGAAGCAAGGGAACAATTCCAGCCACCACCACCCCACCCCCAGACTATCACTGGATGCAGTTCCAAGATGGAAGCAATAAGATGAAAACAAAAGCAAGCAGCCTGGCACCAGGGTTATATGAAGCTGCAAAGGCAAGAGAAAGAAGTTTGAATTTCATACAGGAAACAAGAGAACTCTGAAGAGGCAAATGATTTAGTTCAAGTGCCAAAAGAAAGGTGGTTTCTAAGTACCAATACTCTATCCAGAAAAAGAGGAAATGGAGAGGCCAGAGAAGAGAATGATTCAATAGAAGCCATTTAGAAGCATTTGCAGAACAAAGCCAAACTGGCTCTTTAACCCCAACCCAAATGAAGAATAGTAAATGCTTGTCTTTTCTCTTCTCTGGAATTTCTGCCCCAGGACCCTCACATAAATGAGTTCTGCAGAAACTCATTCTGGCTAGCTGGTTGAATGTTCAATAAATAATACTATAGTCACTGTACCACAGTTTTGGTATATAACATGCCTAACCTTGACCAGAAATAGCCATCATAGATAGTTTCAAAATAATTGTGAATATTGATGATTAAAGAAGCATTTTTGGCTAAAAAGTCACTATTGCAACTTTGGAGAGAAACGAAGAAAGCAATTTTATTGGACAAAAATGATCATTAGTATTTCTCTGTTATGTTTCTATATCAAGTACCTAGAATGAATTTGACTGGTGGGAAAAGTCCAATTTGTTTTTAAAGAATATAAATGGAGCTTACATATACCATGATTCATTAAAAGATTCAGATTAATCAAACGAAAATTATACTTGGTGGAACGATAAATAGATGTTGCTAAATTAAATAATAATTATTACCTCACCTTCCTCTTCTTGTCCAAAAAAAGGTGAGATAATGTGTAGCACAAAGATTGATTGCCTGGGAGTCAAGAGATCTACATTCAATGTATATTTCCACTATACACTCTGTATGGCTGGACCAATTTCAGGATACCTGTCTTGTAAAGAAGAAAATTAATTAACCTGCTTATTCACGATAACTGAGGAAGGTTGAAATGGAATTTGAATTTGTGGCTACTTCAAGGCCTATGTCCATAGCTTTAATTTGAATGGTAAGTCACAGGTGATAAACATACTGTTTTCTAATGAACAAATTAGGGCCATTCCCCAAAACATATCTAACTAGTCCCATCTTTAAAAAAATGGCTATTTGTCCTCAATGCCATGGCTAATATGAGCTCTATATTTAATCTCTTCACACTTCCTCCAGGACTTGGCTCCACCAATCAATATCTCTGTCATCTATTGGCCCCCTTTTCACTTTCCAATGTTCTCAGGTGTTCCCTGTCCTTAAAAACAAAACAAAACAAAAAAATCACTCCCCTTGTCTTGCTATCTTCTTATCTCATTCCATTCAAACTTCTTAAAAGAATAGGATGTTTTAAAATGCATAAAAATCATATAGGATTCCAAAGGAAGACAAAGTTATCGAAAATGAAGATCTACTTTTTACTATTTGAATATAAAGACCCTCTGAAATCTCCCCAAAGACTGAGAGAGAGGGAGAGTTAAGAATCCCCACATTAGGAAGTCCTCCTTTAGCCCCTTACAGTCTGGCATCTAGCTTCACTATACTACTGAAATTATTCTCTCAAATGATAACAATGATCTCCCTTTTAATAAATCAAGCCAACAAATTTTTCTCAATATTCACCTTTATGGACCTATTTGTGGTATCCGACACTGCTGACCAGCCCAACTTAAAAAAAAATACTTATTTTGAATATTTTTCCATGGTTACATGATTATGATTCTCTCCCACCCCCCACCCTTACCTGCCCCCTCCTGGAGCTGACAAACAGTTCCACTGAGTTATACATGTGTCATTATTCAAAACGTATTTCCATGTTATTTATATTTGCAGTAGAGTGATCTTTTAACATCAAAACCCTAATCATATCCATATCAAACTATGTGATCAAGCATATGTTTTCCTTCTGCATTTCTACTCCCACAGTTCTTTCTCTGGATGTGGATAGTGTTCTTTCTCCTAAATTCCTCTGGATTATCCTAGTACATTACATTGCTGCTACTAGAAAAGTCTATTACATTTAATTGTACCACAGTGTATCAGTCTCTGTGTACAATGTTCTCCTGGTTCTGCTCCTTTTACTCTGCATCAGTTCCTGGAAATCATTCCAGTTCATATGGAATTCCTCCAGTTCATCATTCCTTTCAGCACAATAGTATTCCATCACCATCAGATACCACAATTTATTCCAGTCCTACTTTTTAAATTTTTCTTCTCCTTTTTGAGCACATTATGTTCTTCCAGTTGTCTTCCTGAATTCTTTCCTCTTCCTTTATCACCTTCCTTTGAAAGCTCCACTTCTTATTCCAACCACTGAAATATCTTCATTCCTTAAAATTGTTTTACCCACTTTTTTTTCTATAATGTCTCCCAAGGTGACTCTTAATATCTTTCAAAACTGTACCTCACATATTTTAGTCCCAACTTTCCAAAAACCCTCTTTTGCTGACACTTTACCTAGTCCTTTACTGGACCACCTTGCTAAATCTGACTTTTGAATTATTTTCACCCTTGGCCTCCTCAGCCCCACTTATTGTTACTCACATATTGCTGAATGGAAGTGGAGGAAGTCCTGTAGCCAAGCTGATTGTAACTACTACAAATCTCCTATCTAATCTTCACTAGTCCCTCAGAGTACCAAGGTGATCCTTTCCCTCCTCCCTCATTAATTCTCTTTCCCAGTATGATTGGGGATAGAGACTCTAAATGAACATCCTAGTGCAAATACCAACAACATGGAAAGGGGTTCTGATCAAGAACACATGCGATACCCAGTGAAACTGCGTGTCAGCTATGGGAGGGGTGAGGGGAGGGGAAGAAGGAATAGAAAATGATTTCTGTAACCAAGGAACAATGTTTGAAATTGAAAAATAAATAAAATAAAATAAAATAAAATTTAAAAATTCTCTATCCCAGTCACTGTCATAATAGTAACGAAAACAAAACCTTCTCATTTCCCCACCAAGGTCATATTCACCCTCCCCAATGCTATCAGAAAAGAACTCTTCCTCATAATTTTTTTGGAGATAAAAAAGCCATTCACTGTAAGCTCCCTCTTCTACCCTTCTCTGTATCTCAACACCCCTTAACATTATCCCGTAATCTGTTCTCCTTTATATCAGTCTCTGGGAATGTTCATATGAGTTAAGTTAAATGCTTGTACCTACTATATATGTAGTCAATACCAAGCTAACTTCATACTTGTTTGTAGAATCATAGATTTAGAACTGCAACTAACTTTCTAGTATTAATTTTATAGAGGAGGAAAATAAGTCCCTTAGTAGTTAGATAACTTGCCAAATGTCACAGAGGTTATATGATGCCAAAAAAAAAATGTGGTCACAAAGACTTGCACATGACTGAAACAATTCAACAACCCTGACTCCAAATCCACTCCAATGATTTCCACTATAATATACAACCTATTTGGTTATTTACCACCTTAGAATTGTCCTCCAGTTACTTCATATGTGATATATGTTTAAAATCCCTCACCAGGGTAGATCTCTTCTTCTCTCGTGGCTCCTTTGTTGGACACATCAGGTAATGGCAAATTTAAAATGTTCAATGTGTTCATGAATGTCAAAAAGGAAAATTCAAGCAAAACACAAAAATATTGAGATTCCCATTCTATTAAATCCCTTTTCCCACCTTTATAATCACTAAAAGTCCAATTCTTTTCTGATTGCATTTCCTTTCCTCCCTTCAACTCCTGGTACAACTATTATGGAGATGGTGAAATCTACTATTTTCCCTCCCTTTTCATTATCCTTTCTTGTGTTATAAAAATATAAGTTTCTTGAAGGCAAGAATGGCTTTCTTTCCCCTCGTATTTTTTTGCCAGAGTTTAGCACAATGCCTGGAAGATAGTAAGTGCTTAATAAATGTTTGTTGATTTGAGACATTCAAGTAAAATAATGTCACAATAATTGACTTGAAATCCTAGCAGCAAAATAATCCTTTCTCCCTAGGGCTGGATTAGTAACTAGTAATAGAGAATAAGAGGAAGATCAGTTGTTGAAAGTTGTTGAAATCCTTCTTCTATACATCTATCAAGGGTCTCTGATTCACCATTACTAAAGCAACTTTTAGGTGGAAGCTCAAAATTCCTATGCTTTTGCATCTTTCTTTTCATTAATGGAATTATTACTATATCATTACATTATTTTCAGGATGAAAAGTCTTCTTTTGATAGGAGGGGAAAGAAAAAGAGTGCCGTTTCCCTAAATGTAGAACTGCTAAATTAACCAATCCAGTTTATTCAGGCCTGAAAGTGGAAGAAATAGAAAAGTTATTAGAACTCAAGGCCAAGAAGAACATCTCTTTTTAATGTGGAATTGATGACTGTTGTCAAAAAGTAACTGCAATACTTAGTATTCTACCACTTATCACCTTAATCTACCCCATGACTAATCACAGTAGTAGATGAATTAATAACAAAACCAAGGATCCTGAATAACAAAATTATCATTTATTTTGCTGGTAAGTCTAGTTTGGAATTATTTACTGTGCTTCATATGATATCATTAAATGTTGTGAATTCTTAATACTATCAGTCTTCATTACAATTCGCTGGCTGTAACCACCACCGGAGAGGAAGAGAATATTTTTAAATAGCCCTAATTTCAACTAAGTGAGTGTGGGAAGAAAGAAGGAAGGTCAGTAAGTAAAATATTCAAAAATCCTGTCACACAATGAGAGAAAGGCTACACAGAAAATAATAATAATAATAATAATAATAATAATAAATAATGCTCTTTCAATGAACACCCAGATTAATTAAATGGACATTGCTGACTCTTGGGTGCAATTTCATTTTCCTCCCCCACTGACATGGAAAGCACAACCAGTTTTCCACCTCATCCCCCACTCCTCTTCACCAAATGGGATAGATATGTCTTCACTTTGAATAAAGTAAGCTCACATTTGTGATACTCAGTATCTCTCCATAGAACAAGAGATCCCTCAAAAACAGCTAGTGAATTTTTTATAGTTAAATAGTTACAAAGTAATTTTTAAAGTCAACACTATTGAGGCTACCTCCTCTGGGAGATGATAACAAATCATCCACATGATCTATTGGTTGTGGGCTTGAAATAGTAGCCATTTTTTTTAAACTTGGCATTTCCTATCCAGATTTAGATAGTGACTATTCTGCTACATGAACGTAGGGAACCTGGTATGTTAGGGTGGTGACCTGGGAAGTCTATTAAGACCTTCAGGGCAGAATTCAAGGCTAAGAAGGAAACTGGAGATCTTTGAACTTAATATTCCCAAAAAACTAAGATATGGGATTCCATTATACCCAATGTGCAATTAGTAAAGTTCTTAAAGTAAGTGTTCAGTTGAATAAAAATAGTAATTAGAAACTTGAATTATATGGACATCCATATACCGATATACATACCAAATATACTTGTAAATATAGATAGATATGCACCCATGCATTATGTATACCGAGATATAGAGATGGTTGGAAAGAACTGCAGAAAAAAATAACAACTGGGCAATACAGTAAGTGTATGAACCAACTGGAAAAAAAATCTATGTATTTTCACCATCAATCCAAATGTATCCATGCATGATTTCAGTTCAGTAAAAGGGACACTATCACAAGCATCAACATGTTCTCCCCAAACATCTATGTTTGACTCATGGACCACCAGGATACCATAAAAACATGATCTCTGAAAGCCTGGCTTTTAGCTCATTATGGCTTCTGTTGTCAAAACCACCCAGACTTTTGAAAGAAAAAGTAAAATAGTAAGAAATGCATATCAGCAAATTTGTTTGTATTTTGAAACTTTTTGTCCACCAAAAGCATGAGATCTGTCATTTGGCAACAAAAAAACTTCATGCCAAATCACCTCTCTGTTCTTTACAGCTACATAGTATGATTCTAATGATCAGATCATGATACAATTTACAAAGAGAACAGTCACTTGTAAGTATGCACACTGTATCTATGCACATGTATGTAATACATAGATAAGAATACATGTGCATGTATGTACATATGTATGGAGAAAGACAGAGAGGGAGAGACAGAAGGAGTAGAATGATATATGCAATAAAAATGTTATGTAATCCCATGATATTGTTATATTCTATTCAGATTTAATTATGAACAGAATGTCAAAAGGCTCCCATAACATAGATACATGTCAACAAAGACAACAATGTATATATACAAGGTATTTTCTGATCAACACTTGAATATGTGCTTACATATGCACATATACAATATATAATAGTATATATAATCATATAATGTGTAAGTCGATATTATAACATAGTAGATATTATATTGTACAAGAATATATTATTTTTATATATAATAATATAGCATATGTCATTTACCTAATATATGTGTGTGCCTATATGCATATAGATATCTATAGATATAGGTAAACATAGATATACAGTCACCTGAGAAGCAATGCAGTGTACTAGATTCAGAGCTGACCTCAGAGCCAAAAAGAATCGGTATTCAAGTCCCTTCTGACAAATACTGGCTGTGTGACCCTATGCATGTCCCTTAATTTCTCAGTCCTCTAGGTAGGTGATCACAGAAACCATAAGATGCAGCCAAAATGCAGACCACAGGACAAAGGAGTTTCCTCATCAAGGTGGGTGCTCCCTAAATCCATGAAATGGCAGATCCTATCCCATATACATAGATATACATGTCTCTGTGTCCATGTACATGTGTGTATATGTATGTATAGACATATAAGCATGCATGCATATCATTGGTGGGACTTTAATAATTAAAACAAACGCTAAATTAGAAGCAGCAATAAAGTGTGGATTGTTTAAGATTTTGTTTTGTTTTTGCCATTTTTTTCACCAGTCCTTAAATTCTGAGTGCTATAAAATCCCTAAGGCATTGAACACAACTCCCTCACCCCCTCACCACCACCACTCCCCATAAAGACTGTCATAAAAGCTCTTCAAGAGCTTTTCTTGTAAAGTGGTTAAGCAAAGGTGTTGTTTGCCTTCCTAAATACAAAAGCGGCATTTCTAGAGGTCCAGGTTGGCAGGAATGTGAGTCACTCCCTCCTCCTCCTCCTCTCCCTAATGGGGGTCTAAACGCAAGCTGATCCCAGAAGGAAGAAACTTCACCCTGAAAGTGTTCCACAAATACACAGGCTACAGTATGAAAATGGAGACCCCTGAACTTAGAGTCCCGGGAATAATGAGTGCAGAAGCAGAGTTCTTAAAGTTACCCAAGTTCAGTTGAATAAAAATCATCATTAGTAATTGCAGCAAGAGGATAAGTTCTACCATTTGCCTACTTTACAAGTAACTACAAAAATAGGGAATATCCTTCACTTTTCCCTAACTAGTTCAAGGCTCCATGTGACAGAGGTCTCACACTTCCACAGAAAAGAATAAGTAAGCATGGGAAAAGAGAAATACTTAACTTGAAACAATTCACATTTGCATCTGAAATTTTACCCTGTAACCACATAACTACCTCTTCAAAATGTTTCAAACAACCTCTCCTTGAAGTGGCTTTCGCTTTAGAAATTTGTGGCTTTCTTTATTTTCTCCAGTAACAAAAATTTGAACATTAATTTTACAAGGCATAAAAGTCTTTAAGATAAGGGGAAACTAGTTCCAGTATCAAGGTATTCCATTTTAGTTTTTTATATTTTTTCACTCAGACTTCATAGAACATTTCCAATGACATCTTTTGGTGTCTTTTTCCTTTTCTTAAGTTCAGAATTTATCCTTTATTATTTCCATTTGTTGGATTATTCTTGAATGCAATAGCAAATCAAATGAGGATAAATACAGTGATAAATAAAACTTCATTTCTTATCTAGGGCAAATGTGACCTTGAATGTTATTTTCCCCTCCCTTTGCCTCTGTTCTCTATCTGTAAAAAGGGAACAATATTATCTGCCCTTGAGCTTGTACTCGATTTTCCAGTCTACAGATGATCTTGGAAAATTTATCCCAAAGAGATTTTAAAAAGCATAGTATTATAACTATGTGATTACTTCAAAAACATATGCCCATGTACCTTGGCTCCTCCACCTCCAAACCAGAGGAGTGAGTTAGTAAAAGATATACTACAAGAATGCATAATGTTATTAAATTTCAAATGTGATAGGACTTATTTAAAATTTGAACTAACAGGTAAGTGACAAATATACATGTTCCTTAAATATACTAAGAAACTTATTACATTTGCACAACATGTTTAAAAATTCTTGCAAATCTTATCTGATCCTCTCAAAAATTCTGTGGAAGAAATAAGATATTCATTATTATCTCTATTTTTCAGAAATGGAAACTGAGGCTGAGAGAATAAGTATACATGTTATCTAAAATTCCACATCTCCTAAGGAATCAAAGTCTATTGGCTTTACCAATGTATCTCCATGGCCTTGCTGCTGTAACATTCCCTTGAAAACAATTACTTTCTGATGGAAAAAAATAGTTACATAGAGATGTGATATGTTGTAACTACTGGCATTTAATCATCTAGAAATTTACTGGGATTTAACTTTGAAGTCAATTATAAGACTTAGATTTGTTCTATACTATTCTCTTTATTATGCCAAAATACATCTAAACAATAAAGAAACTTAAAAAATGCTTTGTACTAAACCATGGTTTCCTTCAAAGTGGCTTCAAGAATTTTATAATTATTTGAAGCCTGATAAATGGGAAATATTTTCATTTAACATAGGCTGAAATAGAAGTCAGTTAACTTCTTCAGCTGGTGGCCCATATGTGATCAGAATCAAGAAAGCAGTTATCAAATTCCACTGCTCTTGTATTCCAATGAACCTATTATCTCATTGAGTATTCCCTCTCATGATATATGCTAGAATCCACCCATAGCAGTCCATTCTTTACAATATGTGCCTCCTTCCTCCCTTAAATTTGCAACAGAAGGGAAACAAATATGCTGGAAGTTTTCTATGAGTTCTCTTGTCATGGCAAAGATATTATTAGTACATGTTTACAGTCTATTTCTAATCTCTCACACTTGTCACACAACATCTCCATATTTTGTTTGGTTTTTAATGATACATTTATTTGATGATATCCTTACATTTCTGCTTCATACTTTCTGGTGTACACTATGGTTAACATAACCATGTCCACCATATGCCTCCCCATTGTCCTATGATTAATCTTCAGTTTTAAATCTTTGGAGACCATAGAGTTCCATGACTTATAAGAGATTAGGGTTAACAAATTAACTCAAAAAAAGGCTGAATATGTCAAATAATATGTCAAATGATTAAATCAATTAAAACATCAATAAGATGTTAAAAAATAGAAGAATGGGTTAAAATGAAGAAGGTGACATTTAACATGAAGAAATATAAACTCCTACAGTAGAATAAGAAATCTGTATGAATACAGGTCAGGGAAGAACTAAATTAATTCAAGTGAAAAAAGTCTAGTTCAATATATGTCAGTTGGGTGACATAGTTCCTACAGCTGCTAAAAAAAATTATAATGCAATCCTGGGCTGAATTAACAGAAACACCTACACTGAAATGTCCAAATCAAGGAACATTATAATCCCAGTATACCCTGCATCGATTGGACCACACATTTTAAATACTGTATTCACTTTTTGGCACAGCATTTTAAAAAAGCAATGAACAAAACGGAGCATGTCTAGAAGGCTATCTGGATCATGAGGTTTTTGTCACATTAAGAAGACTTTAGAGATGACCCAGTGGATAGAGTCAGGCCTAGAGATAAGAGATCCTGGGTTCAAATCTGGTTCAGATGGAAGGTAAGGGTTTAAATAAAAGAAAACAAAGAACTGAAGATGCTTATATTACAGAAGGTTCCAAGATAACCTGAGCTGATTTCAGACACCTGTCATGTCAAAGAATCGGTAGAAGGAAATAAATGGCATAGATTTTTGTTCAGTTTGAAAAGTCACTTCCTGAAGATTAACATTATCCACAAATTGAGTAGGTTTCTTTGAAAAGTAATGAACTCCCTATGTGATTATCCAGAAGAATTAATCAGAGGCTTATGACAATCGGTTTGAGACGCCATCAGTAAGATTCCTATGTTAAGGAGCTGGATGAATTTGGAGACCTGACCCTGGAGACCCTGAGAGCAAAACTCTACAATTATATGATTCTCTGAACTTTTTGGCAGGCTGGACTTGACTAGAGAGAAGAAACAAGAAGTGCATAGGAAATTAAAATGTGGAGGTGATTAAAAGATTCAGCATGCTTCAATGGATAGAGAACTTGCTTTCGAGCCATGAAGAACTGGTCCAAGCCTCACCTCTGATACATATTGGCTCTGTTAACCTGGTCAAATCACTTTATCTCTCAATGTTCTAGGCAACTCTTTAAGCCTATAAGTAACAGTAATAAGAGGGAACATTTATATAGTATTTTTTAAAACCCTTACTTTCCATTTTAGAATCAGTACTAAGTATTGTTTCCAAGGCAGAATAGTAAGGACTAGGCAACTAGGGTTAAGTGAATTGCTCAGGATCACACAGCTAGGAAGAGTCTAAAGGCAGATTTGAATCCAGGATCTCCTATCTCTCAGTCTGGCTCTCTATCCATTGAGCCATCTAGCTGCCCCCATTTATATAGCAGTTAAAAGTTTGCAAAGCATTATACAAATCTTATTTCATTTTAACCTTGCAACAACTCTGGGAAGTAGGAGCACTTGGAAACAAAGGCAGAAAGTTGCAACGTGAATTGTCTTGGGCCACCTATCCAATAAGTATCTGAGTTCTGATTTTAAATGGGTCTTCCTAACTCCAAGACTCTTATCAATGACATGATCTTGCTACCATCTGATTAAAGAAATGGTTCCGACCTTCATTGGTAGAGTGAGTTCCCTCATCTGGGAGTTTTCTATAGATAGGCACTCAATAAATATTAAATGTTTAACTTAGCTAAGGGAGGGAGATTCAAAGAAAGACCAAAAAAAAAAGTCTCCATTCTCAGTAATTCACCTTCTAATACAGGAGACAATATCCAAATTTCTGTGTACAAACAAGATGTATGTGTACATAAATATCTAATCACATATTTACATACAATCATATATATATAAATACATAGAATCAGATATAAATATGATAAAATGGAGATAATTAACAGTGGGAAGGCAGCAGCATTCAGTGGGACCTGGTAAGGCATGTTTTAGAAGCTGAACTTTGAGAGGGGACTTGAAGGAAGCCAGGGAAGTCAGGAAGTAGAGGCAGGTCCAGTCCCTATCCTGGATTAACATAAAGCAAACAATCTTTTCTTCCCTGCCAGAAGCTGGTAAACTAAGGAGGATATGCAACAACAAATCAAAGAAATCTACCTGGCTTTCCTTGACAATGTCTAGTTAATAACTTATTAGTTTAAATGGCAAAAAGGGCTGGGCTGGACTGTACAATAGAGTAGTTATGATGACTAAACTCCAAACTTGGCCCAGAACAATTGTATTATCATAGAAAATCCTTCTGCAGTAAATCACCTGTTGGCTAGCAGGGTTGGGACATAGATGTTTCTAATTAAGCCACTATTTTGATTAGTAGAGTTATCATATAGGGCAAATAATTATCAAGTAGTTGAAAAAACATACGCTAAGAAGACTGAAGCTTTACTGATTATAACATGCTTCTTTAAATGATTCAAAAGGAATTTGAAATTTGGCTACATTCCAGGTCATATCTCAATAAACAGTAGCTATCTCTATACTATACATTATGAAATGTTTACTGATTGCCTCACTGAAAGAAACTGCTGCAGATGAGGGAACTTTCTCATCAATGGAGGTCTCTACCTTCTCCGTGATGCAGAATCATGGGGGACTAGAGGCTGCTCTTACTGGCTTTGGGAGGACCAATTGGCAAATTTCAGTGTTAAGTATTTACTTAACATCTCTACTAACTTTGATGATTGTCTAGACCCATGATGTCAACCTCAAATAGAAACGGACCCCTATGAGCTTGCATCCTGATTTAGAAAACCACAAATTAATAGTATCTAGGTAGTACTGTAGTTTTATGTATTTTGTTAAACATCTCCCAATTAGGTTTACTCTTGGTCTACTAACACTTAGGATTCTTGCTGGCCATATGCTGATCTCCTCCCCCTCTCCATCCCTTTTGAGTTTGATACCTCTGGTCTAGAATGTGTTGGAGAAAATGATGCAGATTAACCTTAAGTGTTCCCTATATACACTTTCCTCTCTCCCCTCCTTCTACAAAGCTTTTTTAAAAACAATGACAAGCTCATCTCTGTGAAGGTACTACCGTCATGCCACCAGGCTAAATGTACACAACACTTTGATCTAGGCATGCCCTAAAAATCATCCCTTGAAAATATTTATTTGCTTATTTGATTCTTTTACATAAATATATAGTCAGTTGATGTATATTTCTAACTGCAACAATGCCAGACACATATAATTGATTTTATGTAATGTTTTATGTTTCACAAAGTAGTTTAATTAGCAGTTTCCCCTGGGTCTCACTCTGCCAGGTAGATATTGCAAATATCATTATCCCCATTTTACTGATGACAAAACTGAGATGGAGAGAGCTCATATGATTTGATCAAGGTCACATAACTAATGGTTAAGAGAGACAAGTTTACTGACTATAAATCTCAAGCTGTTTCTACTACACCACAATTGCCTGGTGTTAACTAATTTGTGCTCTGAGCATATTTTCTGCTACAAGGAACTGAATGGGAATGGAAAAGAGAAAATCAAAGAGGCTCATTTTATTTATTATGCTGACATTTTTAAAAGTCCAATTCTACTAAACCAATGCTAACATACATCAGTTACTGGCTTCCTTCATCATGAAAGGAAAAATGTGAGATTCAAAGATCATAGATTTAGGCCTGGAAAGGAATTTAGAGATTATTTGGTACAACTCTAATGTCAAAGCCAAGGCCTACAGAGATTAAAGTACTTCCCAAGGTTCTTCAAATAGTTAAATGGCAGAGAAAGACTTTGAATTACAGTCTTGGGATGCCAAATCTAGGATTTTGTATTTTCTGGGATAGTATTTTCTCCCAGTGCCTCGACTCCTATCTTCCTTCTTGACTGAGTAGCTATTTCAATCCATAATTTTGAGAATCTAGATTTGAAAACATGTCCTAGATTTGAATGCCTCCCCGGGGGAGGACCCCTAGTGGCAGTCCACACTCTTGGATATAAGGGGCAGGGTGGGATAGAGATGGGATAGACAAAGCCTTGGCCTCTGACCCTTCCCTCAAACAAAATCTTCATTACTAAAACCTAGGGATCAATCAGAGAGGGATCAATCTCTGTTTTTTGTCTGTTATTTTTTATATCCAAATGCAATTAATAAATTTGCATAAACTGAAGATAATTGGGCAGCACACTCCAGGGTAAGACATTAACTGTACAATCAAAGACTATGCTATTCTAAGATTACAAACTGAAATACTGCTCCAGTCTAATTCTGACCTGCTGATCAGCTGTTTGGAAAAGAGTAATACTCAACGAATATCATGTGCCGTGTTCAATTATCTTCAATTAACATTATACCAATTCAAAATCTACTCTATTAGACCAGAGTATTATTGGATAGCACCAGGAGAAGTTACACTCATTAATTCAATCAATCAATTGGTCAATCAAGCTGGGGGCCCAGAACTATGGGAGGGAAGTATAATATATAATATCAATAGGCTAAGTACCTATACTTTTAATGTGTATTTGAGATATACATAGCATTGCATTTTGAACCTCAGACAGGTCTTAGCATTGTTTTTTCTATTTGAATCCTCAGTACTTGTCAGTTTTGTTATTATTGTTAAGTTATTACAGTCAAACCCATTTGAGGTTTTCTTGGTAGAGATACTGGAGTGGTTTGTCATTTCCTTCTCCAGCTTGTTTTACAGATGAAAAAATGAAGACAAACAGAGTTAAGGGACTTGCTCAGGGATCCACAGCTAGTAAGTCTGAAGCCAATTCTGAACTCAAGATGCATCTTCCTACTGATCAGGCGCTATTCTCCACTGCACCACCTAGCACACTCTTAAAACTGCTTAATAAATATGTTTTCATTGATTCCTTCCTTCATTCACCACGTACAACCTGCCCACCTTACAAGTCAGGAAACTGAGCCACAGAGAGGTTAAGAGAAATGTACAAATTTAGATAGCTCATTATTAGTAAAGGCAGTATCTGGTTTCAAGCATTTTAAGTCTTAATGTGCTGTTACTTTCATTACATTATGTACATTAAAAGTTAGATAACAATATAAAAAAATTTATGTGCAGTACATTTTAAAGTCCTTGGAGCAAGTAACATCTTCCATCTCTGAATGCCTGGCACAAATGGTAGAGAAATTAGGAGTGGAGGAAAGGGAAATATCTCTGGCTTAACATGTGAAAAGCTTCAAGAAAGAGGAAGAGTTAAGGGAAATGAAATCTAATGGTCTGGGATACCATCTAGACTACATTTTCTGGCAAGATAGTAATAGTGTTGTATTCTGTGTGTTGGGTTAGAGTAATCACTTCATTTCCAGCTAATTCTTCTCTGTGGCATCTCCCTCCTATCTGCTTTGCCCATCTAAGGATGATATTGATCTAGGGCTTGCTTATTGATAGGTGTGCCTCTAGCTGAGATCATCATACTTTGAGCAGCCCCAATGACACTGACCACTTCTTCACTTTCAGCCCATCCTTAATTAGGCAAACTCCCTTGCCTTGCCCATTTGGGTACCTTTCTTCCCTTTACTTCCTTCTGCTGGCAACCCTTTAGGTTTTTTCCTCCCCATTATTAAATAAGGTCTTAGAGAAGAAGAACCTTTTTTTTTTGTCTCCTCAGCATTTAGCAGTGTCTGTTCTAGAATAAAGGCTCAGGAAATGTTCAATCAATCAATTGATCAAGAGTCATCAGTTTTCAGTTACATTCTTTAGAATGTCTTATATTGATAGTAAAACTAATTAAAAATTTTAAGATTCTTTTCTCTATATTTAGAGAGAAATAAAGCTTTGCCTTCCAAATCATTCATTTCTTATATGGAGAAAGCAAACAAAAGAAATAACTGAAGTAGTCTTGCAAAAATACAAAAGTTAATTATCCATTCAAAATATACAAAGGGGCAGGTATAACTTGGCTCAGAGAAGAGGGAACTTTCCCCTGAGAAAGAGCTGTCCCATCCCAAATCCCAGTCTGTTTTTGACTTGAGTGACCCGGAGTAATTTAGCTTTCCACTTCCATTTCCTTAACTATATTAAGAAAGGGGGTATTGGGTGGGGTGTAACTTTGGAAGGACTTCCCAGAAAGAATAACTAAATCACTGTTAAGCACACTAGAAAGTTCTGTTTATTCATTTCATTGTCCAGGATAATTCCACTGATGTTACCACCATGTTTATTTGATTAACTAAACCAATGAAGATGTAAAATAATATTTTTGTGGAACTTTCAAAAGTTCAATTTAACCAGACTCACCAAAAAGTGACCGCCTTTTTTTCCATTGAGGTCACTTCAAAATTCATTTTCCTCTATTGGTTTTATAATTAGCTTCACAAGAAATTTTATAGTTAACTAGCTTATTATATATAGGAAAAGGTAGACATATTATTAAAGCTAGTAACAGGGATTCAAATAGCACAAAAAAGGCACACACAATATTTATAAGTGCAAACTCTATTATAATAAAACCTCATTAACCTATAGCAAAATCCTATCCTACAAAGTTTTTATATAAATACACATACTTACATATATGTATATAGGTATATAATATTTGTGTGTTTGTATATATATATGCATACATATGTATATATATGTATAATTTTATTTTCCCTTCTAGCACCCTGTACAAATCCTACCCTTTCATCTTGGCTAAACTTTAAGTCTACCTCTTCCATGAAGCTTTCCACATGCCAGACCAGAAATGTATCACTTTTCTGCCAGATACTCTGAGATAAACAATATTCCTTGCTTCAAAGATTTTAAAAGGTACTGGTACATAAAATAATTTATATTTTCTAATTTTTTGTGCATACATATATATATATACATTCATATATTTATATATAGATGTGTATCTAAATAGAGGGATTATAATCCCGATATAGTAAACACCTTCTAATATGAAGGAACTGAAGGGAAAGATTAGCCTGAATTATTGAAAAGTCAGAATTATAGGAAGTTCTAAAAAAAACTAGGAAATTAATTTCTAGTGCTCCTGAGTAGGTGGTCTACTTTAATAACTAAATCGGATTCATCTGTAATTATCAGCCTTCAAGGATATACAAACAAGTATGCTTAGGTCATTATAAGAGTTTATTCTCAAGTACCCCAAAACTTTACCATAGTCATCTAATTTGCAAAATTAATTTTATCAAAAAATCATTTCTTCTTGGTATAAAGGATAGGAACTCTTGAATTTTTATACATCTGAATCAGTTTCCCAATGAATGACTTTTTTGTAATATACAAATGCACAGGACACATACAACTAGTTTTTTGTTGTTCTTTGGTTTTTTGTTTTTTCAACCCTTACCTTCCACCTTAAAATCAATACTGTGTATTGGTTCCAAGGCAGAAGAGTGGTAAAGGCAATTGTAATAGATGATATTGGAGGGAGTATATTTGATGGATAAATGATAACTAATGGATCAAGTAGTTAGCTTCCTTTTCTCTGCCCTCCTCCCTCTTTATCTCCCTTCCTCCCTCTTCCAATCTTCCTCCCTTCTTCCCTTCAGTTTCCCCTTCCCCCTTCTTCTTCAGCCTCCTAAGTCACTCAGGGTGAGCTATGATGTTTCAGAGGAAATACTCCTTTCTCTTCTTTTATCTCAAATAAGGGTTTACTGGGGGAAACAGGAAAGCCAGAGGATGAAGGTAAGAGGGTTGGGTTTTCCCTATTATCTACAATAAGTCTTAGGTTGGAGGATATTGAGAGAAATGGCAATTCAGTCACTACCATGAAACAGAGCTAGTCAGAGAGAGATAGATGGGCTATTGTCCTTCTTCTTCTTGCCTTCAAATCAGCCAGGCCACCTCCAACTTGATTATTCCAAGTCCCAGAGATAAACCCAGCTTCTTCCTTCAAAGTCACCACCATCAGTCAAAAGCCCAGAAATCCAGTTAGTAGTTGGCTCTTGCCTTCAACTGTTTCCCAGTAACATTCCAAATGGAATCTTCCTTTGATTGATAGCTGATCAATCTCCAGCTTCTTGTCTTGCTCCATGCCTTATAATTTCTCTCTTTTCCACACTAGGCAATGGGGGTTAAGTGACTTGCCCAGGGTGACACAGCTGGGAAGTGTCTGAGGCCAGATTTGAACCAGGACCTCCCATCTCTGGGCCTGGTTCTCAATCTACTGAGCTTCCCTGTTGTCCCACATGCAACTAGTTTTGACAAAAAAAAAATAGTAAAACAAAGTTCTTCCAATATTCTCTCCCCTACCAAAATGTGTCACATTATATGTTTAATGCCAATTACATGTAAATGTTATTACTTATGTGATAGACTGTCTTATCCTTCTTTTTGGAAAAGAGCCATAATACAAATGGTTTAGCTAAAAAATCCAGAGCACCTTTCATAAATACATTTATTACATTATAATTGACTTGGTAGCTCTTGCCTTATAATTGTTTCCTGATCAATTAATTTACATGGGATATCCCAAAAGTCTTAGTAAAGTTGTAAAGCCAACTTCAAACTGCACTAAGACTTTGGGGATACCCTGTGGATGTGTATCTTATCCCTGCAACTTTTATATTTCAGATGATAATGAATGTATTGTTCTGAATGCCTCATGACCAAAATGGATTCTAGTTAAGAAAAACAAGCAGCTATTTACACAATATGCTTTAAAGAACTCCACAAATCCCTGTCCAAAAATACTATCTTCCTCGCCAACCTGTTGAAGTACCAGGAGCTGCCACCTTTAGAATTAGTCTTTTAGATTAAAGCAATGTCTCCATAAGGTCCCTGATATGACACCTGGGAGGATTAAAGCATCAACACCTATTAGCACGAATTAGATTATTTAATTAGCTAGCTGTCATCTGGCAGAACTCAGGGTCCTGAGGTCATGTTACAAAGGCCAGAGTTTTAATTAGTGGAAAATAATCAAGAAAGAAAGAGGAGTTAAGCCATGCACTATGGGGGCATCACTTTGGTGGACTGTGGACAGCCATGAGAGCTTGGTAGCTCCCTTCCCTGTTTGAAGTCCTTTTCCATTGTCTTCTAATAAATTCATAATAAAAAATAGCCAAATTACATCTTTAAACTCCAAAATACAGGTATTATAAATATCTATGCTACCAAAATTTCCTTCTTCAAAGCATCAGGGAATATAATTCCCAAAATTTTAATACAAAAAAATAAAAATTAAGAACTGTATTTTCCATTTCTATTTGTATCATCTTTCTAAAAAAGTCTTAAAGAATTGTTTAATTCTCCACTGCATCATTCTCTTTCATTTATAAATTTTAAAAGAAGATCAATGCTCTGGACCCAAAATAACTCATGCAACATACCTCAAAAAGAGAAACACTGCATTGTGAATTGTTAACCTCCCTCTCCAGAGGCTTATCATCTTATTACTCCAAACAAAACCACAATTTAGCCCTCTTATGTTTCTGAATAACACATTAAAAATATAAAGTCAGTTTAGTTTGAATAGAGCAAGACAAAATGGGTAGATATACCTTAAGCCTGGCAAAGTGCCGACATGTCAATCTCCCAAGTAAACACTGACATATTGCTAAACATTTAGTAAAATACTTTTTGAAGGGGAGAACCTATAATCTCAACATTGTGAAGAATCCTGAGTTTGAACAACTCATCTAACTTCTCTGTTAAATGAGATGCCTATAGAGTTGCCTTGGTCCAGTGAAAAGGAAAAGTCTTACATTTTGGCAAACAGGCAGTATGTGTCAGAAGCAAGGCCTGAACCTTGGTGTACAGGACACTGCATGGTCTCTGTCTCTCTGTCTCTCTGTCTCTCTCTCTGTCTCTCTCTCTCTGTCTCTCTCTCTCTGTCTCTCTGTCTCTCTGTCTCTCTCTGTCTCTCTCTCTCTCTCTCTCTCTTCCTCTTTCTCTCTCTCTCCCTCCCTCCTTCTATCTCCCTTAGTCTCCTCCCCACCTATCTTCTCTCTCTTTCTCATGCTTCTAGCTACATAGTAAATCTCTAAATTTTTCATAGAACAATCAATAATCATGGAATCATGGCCTGATGAATAAAAACAACTAGGACCATTAAGGAAGAGTTTAAACTACATCCTAGAGTAAAGCCTGAGTTTGTTGAGCTAAGCGTTCACTTAATTTTCACAAATATACCTCTTTTTTGTGATTTAAAAAAATAAGTATATTGCCTGTCCTAGGAGAATATCTCATAAAAATCTGATGGCCTTTGTACATATTTAACCGAAAGTGAAATAGGTTTAAAAATCATATGCATGAATTTTGTTAAGCATTTTTTTTTAAATCAAAATGCTTACAGTGTCTTTTAAGTCAAGAGTAGTATAATTCCAGGAGTATACCTACCAAAAAGCTTAACTATAGCAATCTAGAGTAACTTTTTGCAGTGGTCTAAAAAAAAAAAAGTCCAGTTAAATTAAATACAAAATCAGATCTTCTAATATAGACACATAAAGTTTCTAAAGTTATATTAAAGTAAACATAAAAACCAAATTTTCAGAATCACAGGAATGGATACAGGCAGCTAAAACAAAAAAAGATACTCATGTTCCAGGACAAGACAATTAGTTAAGAAATGACTGATATCATATCCTATGAGAATTACAAGCAATAATTAGTATCCCATATAAGCAAAATAAAATTGTCTTTATATTGGAAACTACAAAAATCTAAAAGGCCAAAAAGTATAAAGTGAATCTAGGCAATTTGCTATGAAAATAGAAAGTACAGTTTATGGATAATTACTTTTTTCGAGATGGAGTTTTAAATAGTATATTGACATTGATTTTGACTTTGAAAAATGTTCAACCAAGTATGAAAAATAGAAATGAGCACAAACTTTATATATTAGAGATGTTGGTCTCTAATATTCTTACTAAAGAATAAAAGGTTGTTTTTTTTTTTTTTTTAATTCAGTAACTGCCACCATGATAGAACAGATAGCTGATATAACAAATAGCTGTGATGTTGAATAGCTATTTATACAGCTATCCTTAAAAATCTTCTGTACTGTTTCCCTAAGAGTCAAAATCTACAAAGAAAATACCAACCCCTTACCTATATTCATATTTGAGTTACTTGCAGACTTTCTCCATATTTTAACAGCTCTATGAATACAGCAACTATGCAGAAATGGTGCATACAAAAAACCCACAAAAATGCCAATGAGAGGATTTTTGAAAAAGAAATGGCACAATTTTTCCCCTCTGAAATGGATCATTTTGAAAATGGTGAGGGCAAAACTACTTTAAGATTTCTCATCATCTTATATGCAATGCACAGTCTTTTTTGTTTTTGTTTTTGTTTTTCTTATTCGGTAAACTTCACTTTCAAACAGATTCCCAAATCATCAATAAAAAAGAAATGAATACGGGATACATGACTTTATTGCAGAGCTCTGTATTTGGGGCCCAGTGTATATTACATACCTTTTCTTAAGCTTAAAACGAAAACAAAATAAAAATAAAACAAAACCTCAAATCTCAACCCACTCAAGTCAACAACTGGGCTAATTATGCAGTATTTCACAGGCCGGTTCCCTCAGTACCCCCAGGCCCATAGAGGCAGGATCCCGATTCTCAGCAGGCAGGGTGATGGAGAAGGGGGCGGGGTTGTCACTCTCTTCGAATGAATTTGCCGAATGCCTTATCCTTCCAAGGATTCCCAGGACGGTTTCTTCCGCCCCTACTCGCTTTCCTTCCTCCCCTACCCCCACCTTTAACCGTGGGCTAGATGAAGACCGTGGATTCCCTCAGTGAGAAAACAGGCTGCGAATTGTCATTGCCCCTCCTCCCTTCCCCCTCGTACCTCAGCAGCAAAACCAAGAGCAATCATCATCATAAAGCTATACTGTGGAGGGGGGAGGGGAGAGGGAGACAGACAGACAGACAGACAACCCCGTTAGATTCGATAAAAGGTAGCAGAGATGAGGAGGGGGGCAGGAGGCAGGACAGACCCAGCTGTCAGCCCGGAGATTTCCACGTATATTTCTATATGCCAAAGGAAGCTCCTAAGCAATGACAAATTGTTGGTTTTGTGAGGTGGGTGGGTCTTATTTTAGGAGGGGGATGATTTTGATCATGGGGGTGGGGGGACTGGGCCCGTGGGCTGGCCGACGAAGGCGGCGGGAGGTACGAGGACCTCGGGGCTTTCCTCGCTACTCCCTGCAAAGGCAGCTCCTAACCCCCTCCTCCCCGCTGGCTTGTCCTTAGCCACCAGCCTCCAGCCTCCGCCTCCACTCCAGCGACTAAGGAAGCCGGGGCTCTCCCCCACTCTCCCTCTCCCTCTCGCGAGTCCTGTGCAGTCACTTCAAGAGGGTGGGAGGAACTGGGTGGTGGGAGGGGAGGGGGGCGCCAGGGAATTGCTGCAATGTAGCGCGCTGAGAAAATACTTCCAGAGCAAGACAGTGGAAAGCCACGAGCAAATAAAAATGTCATATTAATTTTTTAAAAGCCATAAATCATCTCCCACCCCTCCCGGTGCAAAAAAGAAAATGCATAAACTCGATCCCATGGCAAGGCTGCGCTACAGCCACCCACTTCCTATTTCTGTCACAGCAGCTACACCCTGCCAGCCACCAACCAACCCCCCACTGCCCCCCCCCGCCCCCTCGCCGGCCGCCCACACCAGCCTCCGCCTCCGCCTCCGCCTCCCCACGTCCCATCCATTTAACAACTGACGCCCCAGTAAATAAAAATACCCAAAGCTGGGAGGGGGGAGCCAGGGGAGGAAGGTACCAGGAGGAGGGGGCTGGGGAGGTGGGAGGGTTGCAGGAGATCCTAGAAGGACCGCGGCGGCGGCAGCGGCGGCGGCGGCGGCGGAGGGGAAGAGGGAAAGGGAAAACAGGGAAGGGGGGGTGGAGGTGGAGAGAAGGAAACCCACACCCGGTTGCCTGCTGCGGTACACTGGGGCGTCCGTGCCCTGCCAACTTACCTTTTACCACCCTGTCCGTCGTCGATAACTTCGGATCAATTGCCTTGTGTTCGGACATTTCCAGCAGCTGGAGGAGAGCTTCGCGCTGCTAGTCCGATTGCACGCACACACACACACACAAGCGCGCGCACACACACTCACACACACTCTTGAGGAGACACGACGTTGCCGCTGCCGCCGCCGCTGCTGCAAACCACTAGGCTGTAGCTCTCTGTTCTGGGCTGGCTTTAAAGTTACTGCCTTCTCGCCTGCGTTCCTCCTCCTCCTCCTCCTCCTCCTCCTCCTCCTCCTCCACCTCCTCCTTCACTCCTCCTCCACCACCACCTCCTCTCTAGGGTGTTTAAGGGTTGTTGTTTTTTCTTTTTCTTTTTTTTTGGTTAATATATTATTTATTTATTCTCAAATCACGCCTTTCTGTTCTTTTATTCTTGGGGAAAGAGGATGGGAAGGAAAGCCACACACATACAAAACACACACACACAAACACCCACCCAGCTCAGAAGACTGGGTGCCAGTATAAGGAAATACCCACATACACACAGGCGCGCACACACAGACACACGCACTCACACACACACACACACACACACACACACACACACACACACACAGTTTTTTGTTTTTTTTTTTTTAATCACATGGAGGGAGAAGAGGGAGGAGAGAACACAGTCGTAAATGTCAAAGCCAAAACAGCCTGGGTTTCCCAAGGCGAAGTGGTGGCGGGGAAAGATGCAGCAGCAGCTGCTGCTGCTGGTTCTTCACTGTAACTGAGCTGCTGCTGCTGCTACTGCTGCTGCTGCTGCTTCTGCAGCTCTCACAGCCTGCTGCTGCCGCCGCCGCTATCACCGCCTTTTGGATATGTCTCTCTCTCTCACTCTTGGGTTTCCAGGATATCTCCTTTCACTCACAGAAGCATAACCACCAAGCTCTACATACACAGTTCCAGGAGCATCCTATCCTCTTCCTCCTCTTCTTCTTCTTCCTCCTCTTTTTCCTCCCTCCTCCTCCTCCTCCTCTTCCTCCACCTCCTCCTCCTCCTCCTCCACCAGCACCAACACCGCCGCTACCGCCGTCGCTGCCGCCGCCACCGCCGCCACCAGCTCTACTACCTCTGCTTGCAGCCTTCTCCTGTTCCTCCTCCTCCTCCCCCCTCCTTTCCCCTCCCCTCCTCCACCACCCACTTTCCCCCTTCTCTCTCTCTCTCTCTCTCTCTCTCTCTCTCTCTCTCTCTCCGCCCACTAAGTTCTCCTTCCCCTTAGCCTAGATCTGTCTGGGCATTGGCTCAGGAGCACTGTCACTCACTGTCTGGTAGTAGCTTCCTCTCTTGCTGGTTCTTCCTCCTCCCCACCCCTTTCACTTCTTTTTCTGCCCCTTCATTTCTTTCCTCCTCTCTTTCTATCCTGCCACCTCCACCTCCTGGTCCCTGCTCAGGTGTGAGTCCCTGCAGGCCTACTTGGGAGAAGGCGAAAGGCCAGGGAGGGGTGGATCGGAGCGAAAAGGCAGGAGAGAGAAGGCCTCTTCACCGGGTGCAAACATACACCCTCTCTCTCCTTTTGCAAGCGTGCATTCCGGTTTGGTTGAGCCGCAATGTGAGCAGCTAAGGGCAGTAAGTGCGCGTGTGTGTCTATGTCTGTGTATGTGTGCTGAGGGAAAAAGGAGGAGGGGGGGGGGGGGTAGAGAGAGAGAGACACAGAGAGAGAAGCAAGAAGGAAGAAGGAAGACGAAAAGGAGTGCAAAAAATGAGGAAGGAAGGAAGGAAGGAAGGAAGGAAGGAAGGAAGGAAGGAAGGAAGGAAGGAAGGAAGGAAGGAAGGAAGGAAGGAAGGAAGGAAGGAAGGAAGGAAGGAAGGAAGGAAGGAAGGAAGGAAGGAAGGAAGGAAGGAAGGAAGGAAGGAAGGAAGGAAGGAAGGAAGGAAGGAAGGAAGGAAGGAAGGAAGGAAGGAAGGAAGGAAGGAAGGAAATCCAGGGACCTCTCGACCTCTCTCTGGTTGCACCCTGTCTCTGCAGTTCTGAGGGTAAGCACTGATGGATAAATAAACCAGTTACTTTGCATTTACTGAATCCCTGCTCTTTATTGTTTGGTTGGCTCGTATTTGTTTGTTGTTTTGTGTAGACAGTGTAATCGTTGTTATGTTATTATGGTGTAAACCTAGGCCGAAACACCCCCAAGGCCCCAGTTTACCTCACTAATCCAGAAGCTCACACAATGATGCTCCACCTGTATCACAGGTGGATGAGGGGAGGACCAGTTGAGCAGAGTTGAAGGAGAGAGAGAAGTTGAATGGAAACCCTAATCTTATTGACAGTCACTCTGAAGAATCCTCTTCATCACAAGGAAATCAAGATAAGAAAGGGGAATGAGATTTGATAGTGTTTCCTGATCCACCCATCCCCATCAGCCCAGGGGACCACTCTTGGCCTTTACCAGACTGAGAGGTAATAAAATGGGATATCTCCATCTCTCTGACCCACCCAGGGGAGAAGTTAAGAAAAAAGGTTTGAAAGGTATAGAAAAGAACGTGGAAAGAGAGGTAAATTGCCTTCCTACCCCCACTCTATTCCCAGTATTGCAGAGATGTGAAAGCACATCCCTCAGTTTGCTACTGATTTCAATGTTAAGGAATTCTGGAAAGAGGTTGAACCTACCTTGAGATGAGTAGCAGGACATTGAATAAAATAAGATAAGGAACACCATTTATTCCAGATTTCCATCTGATAGCAGCAATGGCAAAACCATTAAATAGGTTTTCATGAATTTGACAACATAAACTTAAAGGAGTTGTTGTAGATCTAGGTATGGACTACAATAAGAAACACTTTCGGGGATGGTTCTTGGAGGAAGGTTAACCTTTTAGAATCACAGAGAAAACTCTGTACCACCTTCTACAGGAAGCTTTTTTCCTAATCTTCCCACAGTTGCTAGTGCCTTCCTTCCTCCAGTTACTTTGTTTTCATTTTGTACGCACATCTGTATCTGTACAGGTTATCTCCCATGTTAGAATACAAACTCCTTGAGGGCAGGGATTTTTTCTTCATTTTTGTCTTTATAGCCCCAGTGCCAAACATAGCCGTTGGCATACAGTAGGCACCATATAAATATTCCTTGATTTGATTGATTCAGCTTGAAATTTTAGTGAAAAATGTAGCAAGTCAAGTATGGCTGACCCATGAGGAAACAAAGCAGACTTTTCTATGAAATATAGTCATCTTTTCTATTTGAGGTACATGACTACCTATGGCTATTTCTTTGGGGAAAGGGGGAAGAAGTGGAGCCAACTTTGTAAATGATCTTGAAGACACACTAAATGTTCCTGGCTTAGCAAGTGCTATAATACATAGTTAGAAGTGCTAATACCTTGCTTGTTATAATTAGATGTTAGGGTGGAAATGAACTCTGAGGGCAGTGAAATCTCAATTGATTTGGGAAGAGGAACACTCTACTTAAGATAACTCCCTGACAATGGACTTGGTTAATTGTTATGGCACATATTTAATGATTAACTCCAAACCAGATGTATTGCAGAACCTGAGAACAGGACATTCCTTTAAATATCTAGTCCAAGAGTTCTCAAAATGTGGCTCAGGGATTCCTTGTTGGCTCCATTCTACTCTTCCCTCCATTCCCAAAAGTAATAGCCATAGGTAGTCATGTTCTTCGTATCATTTATTCCTCACTCTGATTGGCCTATAATATCCACTCATACTTTTTGAAATGATATCCTTTCTTCTCTACAAAACTTTTACTTTTTACTTACTTTTTAAATTTACTTAATAACTGCTCAGACTAACCTTGCATCATTTTGGATTGTCTTTAATTTCAATACTTTAAAAATTATAGTGTTCCATCACTGACTGCTATATCATATAACAGGAAGATAAATTATATATATATATACATATATATATTGATCAACTAGTAAGAATTATTAAGAATTGTTAAGAACAATAGAATATTGATGGCCTTTTATTTCAAAAAATATTTTGAGTCATGAAAAGAATTTTGCATTTTCTCAAAGAGATTCTAGACCATTCTATTCCTTGTTTTCAATTCTGAAATCAATTCTTGTTCATTTGTAGTGTTTGTCTATAGGTGACAGGGAATTTGTAGTTTTTATATGAAAAGAAGATAGACAAAGAAGTCCTCTGTCTCAGTTGAAATAATAATCATTCTCGGACCCCTGCCAGCTGAATTATTGCTAACATCTACTCAGCCAAGGAGTGGAATTACCCTGGAAAGATGAACTCTCTACCTACAACCATCTAGTGCCTAGTGTCATGTGTGACAAGCTAGGTTGAATATCATGTAACAGTCTGGATAATAACAACAACAATAATAGCTAGCACTTATGTGGTATTTTAAAATTTACAATGCACTTTACAAATATTATTTTAGTCTCACAGTGTTCCCAGAGGTAGGTGAAACTAAAACAGCAGTGAAATGATTTGTTCATGATCACAGAGCTAGTAAATGTCTGAGTCTGGATTTGAACTCCATTCTTCCTGATTCCATTTCCAAAGCTCGATCCACTGTAATACCTGACAGTACTCTAATTAGGCTCATTAAAGTCCACATCCATAATGGAGTCAATGATTGTGGAAGGTCCCCCTGAAGTCATTCATTTCTTAATTTGAGCAATTGGAAAGAAAACGTTGATCAAGGGATTGCATTCTAATGGAAGAGAAGAGAAGGCTTTTTCAAAAGACTTCTTGATTCAGAAAACATGCCCTTATATGGATTCATTTTTGCTACCATGCTTTGTCATATCTCAGTGCTCTCATGATTCAACCTTAAGACTTCAGAAAACCACACAACACACAACTTAGAACCTCTGCATGCATGCATAAGCATGTATGCACACATATGTATATATTCATACATATGTCTATGTGACCTCCATGTATACATACATGATGGGTGGGATGGGTGTATGTATGTGTGTATATAGTACTGGAAAGTAAACATCTTTCTATTTAATGCCTTCTTTGATACTAATAATCAGAGCTTTTTAAACACAGTTATCTCTGATTTGTTTTAAGGACTCATACAATTCTGACATATATACAGGGACACTTGGAGGAGAGACTTTAAAAGTTGTATAGACACAAACACACATATATATGTGATAGTGATATATATATGTGGGGGGAGGGTATATCTATGTGGTTGTATATAACACACACACACCAGGATAATGGTTATTATATATATTTATATATATATGTATTAATTATATTATTATATTTATTATATATATTTATATATTATTATTGTTGTTGTTATTATTATTATTACATATAACAAGATAACAAAAATGAATGGGACTCCAATCTTCAGATGCAATACTCCATTTACCTGCATCAGGAAAATAAGAATTTTTTTATCTACTTGCCTTTTCTGGGTGAACCATTAGGCAAACACTTTAAAGTTATTATTGATTTATTGTTGATCGTTGGGAGGATCTACAGTGCTAAAGAACATGATGCAACCAGGAAAATGTCATCACTGATGGAGAACCTTACCCTATTAATAAAAAAATTCAACTTGGACTCAGTACAGAATGGCATATATGATAGTGGTAAATACCATTGGAAAGTAAACATCTCACTGTTTCATCCCTTGTTGGATATTAATAATCAGAATGTTAAACACAGTTTTCTCTGATATTGTGTTTCAAGGACTTGTATAATTCAGACATATGCATGGGGACACTTGGAGGAGAGCCTTTATTTACTCAACCTAGTAAGTCCTTTTTTATGTAGTCAACAAACAGTAAGCACAATGGGATATTAGAATCTCTATATCTTTTATTCCATTGAGTGATGGCGAATTTGTTATCTATTGGGGTTTATGGGTAAGATGGTGATGGGAAATGTCTTAGCCAGCTCAGCTCTCCTGATAAACATTATAAGGAAGGATTTTTAAAGGACTGACAGGGAAAATGATCAGGAATCACCATAAGGAAGTCATAGTGAATTCTTCCACACTGTCTAAAATAACAAAAGAAGATGACCAAAAGTCTGCCTATCTCCTATGGGTAAAGAGTTGAATCCTCAACCTTGGCCCTTATGAGACAAGAAATCAGGCAGTGAGTATGTAGCTGGGAGCCACTACTCTACCTAAACTATGATAAAGGTCCTGGAGGAGCCCAAGACAATTAAAATCTCATACATTTGAATGGAGCCCATCAGAGTAATGGCAGAGAACAGAACAAACTCCTTATTATTGATGAACTAAGGAGAAGAAGACAGAGATGGGACAAAGACCAGCACCTATGTTAGGCTACAAGAATATAGAAGAAGTCAGGAACTGAGATAAAGTCATCTTATCCACAATAGTTGGAGCAGTGCCATCTAAACTTCGGAGGGAACAATATAAAGTAAGGGCCCCTTACTCCCTCCAAGAGTATAGAGGAGATAAGTAGAGTACGGCCTTGACATGAAGTTTAAGTCTAATAACTAAGACTGGAGATATAAAAAGAAAACTCTGAATGCAATTAAGAAATGCTACAGACTAAAAGTACCCCCAAGAGGAGAATCTGGGGTGGGAGGGAGAGAGGGAGTTTGGTCATTAGGACTTTTAAGTTGATTAAATGAAGCAAAGTTATTTTTAAACAGAGTTTTTGAGGGGAAACTATTCAAAGGACAATAAATATCTTACGGGGAAAACCTTACTCAAGTAGGGAACTCTCAGAAAAAATAGAAGGGAACAATGAAGCATTAAGAACTATTAAAGTTGAAACACTGAAAAATTAGAAGAAAATATAAAGGACATCTATTGTCAAAAAAAAAAGTTGAGAAAACCTACTTTCACAAACAAAATCCCTGAAAACCATGACCAAGCAAAAAAAAAAAAAAGATTTCAAAGAAATTATACAGTTGTGACGATCTATGAGGACCTAAGGACAAGACTCTTCAAATCAGCATTTTAAAGAAACCTTAGTTTGGTATAAAAATATTCAAAGATCTCACTTCGTATTAACAAATTGGAAAAGATGACAAAAAAAAATAGCAAGTCAGCTATTGGATTGTGGGATGATAGTCCTATTAATGTATTGTTGGTGGAGTTGTGAATTGGTACAACCTCTTTGGAAAGAAATTTGTATTTATGCAAACAAAGTGACTAAAATGTCCATATTATTTGACTCAGAGATTCTATTCCTGGGCTTATGCTCCCAAGAAAACCATCGAAAAGGTGAAAATCCTCATATATGACAAAGATGTATACCAGCACTTATTGTGAAAACAAAGGATTGAAAACAAAGTAGGTGTCCATTGGATGAGGATGAACTAAATAATAAACTATAGTGTTTAAATGATTGATTATCTACAAGAAATGATGGATGGATATAAGGACTACAGAGGAACATGGAAAGTTCTTTCAGTGTGCAGAGCCAAGAAAATGTACACAATGACAAAACAATGTAAATAGAAAGTACTATCACATACAAGAAATAAAAAATGAAAGCATCAAAAAATATAAAGATAAGCATGAATCAAAATAAGAGAAATGAGAGGATTTCACCCAACTCACTCTTTCATGTAGGTGGGAGGTCCATAAGTACTATACATTGCACGTGTTTTCAGATTTTTTCAATATAATAATGGATTGTACTGATTTTTCCCCTTTTATGGGAGTTGAGAGAGTTTTTTAAAATTCTATTTATTATATAGAATAACTCTCTGGGGAAACAAAAGAGGATGTTGGGGGAAATAACTAGAATATTAAAAATGATGAACATTAATAAAATCTTTTTTCAAAAAGAAAATAGTAAAAAAAGGCATAGCCAAAATTCAGTGCTTCCAAGACAAAGAAAAAATGTGGTAGGCAGTCACTATAAAAGGATCAGTAGATCTTTAAGATTACATAAGACTTTGCTGCAAGTACACTAAAGAGAAGTTGTTGGAATAAGATATTAAGAAAGACAAAATATAAAGGCTTGCAACTAAGGATAATATCATTTATCTCATAAAAGTGCACATATAACTATATGAAAAATGAAACTTTAATAGAGAATTTATCAATGATTCTGAAAAGAACAAAGTTGGGTAAAACTTTTGAAAAATGGATATAGGACACAATAGAAACCTCAATATAGAAATATGTTTTAGCAATTAAAATGGTGATTAAGTGCTTGAATTTTAATGGTAATGAAGAGACCCTTCCTTTGAGAATGGGTAGGTTATGAATTGAGAGTCAGGCCCAGAGATGGGAGGTCCTGCGTTCAAATCTGGCTTCAGATACTTCCTAACTGTGTGACCTTGAGCAAGTCACTTAACCCCTATTGCCTAGCCCTTACCACCCTTCTGCCTTGGAACCAATACTCAGTATTGATTTCAAGACAAAAGGTAAGGCTTTAAAAAAATAAAGAATGGGTAAGTCTTCAATGATTGCCTGAGTAAAGAATGACAAATATAAGATGATTTTGTTCCTTTGTTTGGCAAAAAAAAGAAAATAAAAGGAAGCAGATAAACAATATACCAAAGAAGAAACACGGAAGGAAAAACATTACTATTTCTCCTCTCATTTTTTATATTTATGAGTCCTTTTTAATTTGATTTTCTGTGCTATACTATTTTTTACTATTTTAGTTTTGACCATCATTTCTATATTTCTCTTGCTTTCTAATTCATGGGATTTTTCCTCTGATCTTCAGTATCTTCTATAATTATTTTGCATTTATTTATTGGCTTTTAAAAATTTTCTAATATATATTTAGTTTGTCAGAACCAAAATGCAGAAGAAAAACATATGATTGATCATGTAGTTCAATATGGATATGATTAGGGTTTTTATGTAAAAAAAAACTCTACTGCAAATATGAATAACATGGAAATAGGCTTTGAACAGTGATACATATATAACCCAGTGGAGCCTCTTGTCAGCTCCAGGAGGGAGGAGGAAAGTCGGGGAGGGAGAGGGGAGGATCATGAATCAGGTAACCATGGAAAAATATTCTAAATAAAAAAAGAAAAATATACACATATATATTTAGTTCATTAATCCTCTCTTTTTTTTCTTCTGATAATTTGTGTTTTTAGGGATAAACCCCTCCCTGCTCAGGACTGCTTTTGCTACATCCCAGGAAATTTGGTATGATGTGTCATCATTATCATTTTCCTTCACATAACTATCAGTTGTTTCAACCATGATTTGATCTTTAATAAAATCTCATTATTTTTAAGACTCCATTTGGGTCTGTATCTTTTTTTTTCTGTTTCTAGAACTGATTACTATTTTTATTGTGTTATAGTTTGTAAAGAACGTGTTCAATGTTTCTGCTTTTTTGGCATTTATTTTCAGGACTTCCATGCCATTTTTCGGTAAAAGCTTTATGTGATACTTAGAAGTAAGTATATCCTTTAGTTATCCCATTTGGAAGATGCCATAAGTCTTTTAGCTTCAGTTCCTTTACCATTTTGTTGAATTTCATATTTCCTTTCTGTTCATCTTTTTGTTGGATTTTTCCAGATCTCATGGATATTAAAGTTTACATTATTATTTTTGTTTATTTATTTTGTAAGTTAGTTTTTAATGAATTGATTAATTTAGCTGCTATGACATTTGGAACATGTACATTTAATATTGGTATTTATTTATTGTCCAAGGATTCTTTCAGCCAAATTTAATTTCCTTGTTTATATCTATTTATATTATGATCTTTCTTTTTTCCTTTGTCTAATAGCAAGATTGTAACTTCAAATTTGTTTGTTTTTTTATTCACTAACAAATTATTACTCATAAAGGGATAGATGGTTTATTCATGAAGTTTACAGAGGACACAAAGCTAGGAGAGTTTGGTGACATAGCATATGACAGCTTGAAGAACTAGAGGGATGTTATAAATCCAGATTACTGGCATGAATCTAGTAAGATGAACTTCAACTTATCCTATTTATGAGACAGCTAAGAACCAATAACAGGGATCAATGACCTTACTCTTGCTAAGGATGTGGGGAAACAATAGAGGATACAATGGTCAGAGGAGCAATAAATTTTTTAGAAATTTATTTTAAAAAACTAACATCAACTGCCTCTTTCTGGGCTCCAATCTAGAATATTATTTTCAGTCACAGAGAATCTATTCTACTTGTCGCTAGTTAAAGTCTGTGAACTGGAGAAATCGTTCTTTTCAATGGATTCAGACAAGAGTTTCCCCCGTTTCTATTAATTTATATATAAAATCATTCATGTTTTGATACTCATGAATCGGAAAAAAATAAATGTGAAGCCTCTTTGATGCATTGTAATACTCTTTATCAAAGATGCCGTAGGTGAATGTGAAGATAATTCTCATAAAATTTTGTTGAGTTTGGAGAGTAAGCATGTATGAATCAGCAAATATTAATGGTTTCTCAGTTTCCTTCTTTGGGTAAAAACTCAGACACTTTCCATCTTAGAGTACAAATGAGATGGGTCTGTCTTCATTGAGGGTAAAAATAATTTGTTATAAAAATATTTATAGATACTTTCCATCTTTCATCTCCTTCCAACTGCATCCATAAATGAATGCCAAAAAAGCTTTGCTTATAAAACTTTCTCTCTCATCAAACTTTCTTTAAATGGATTTGGTTTTGCCAACATTCAGAACTTCTTACCATTTTATCAGACAAAACTGCATTCTCATTAATCTTCAAACATAATTCTTCACAAGATTTTATGAATGAGTTTTTATTTTAACCCAGTGCTTTTTTTTTTTTTCCTTCTGGCATCTCTGTGCTTAATAAGTCAAGTATTTGGTGACCAAACCAGTTTTCTTCCTTATGACAAGTTTGTTACATGAGTTAAATTTAGATAAGTTTTTATATTTAAAATTGATATCAGATCCTCCATATACGTCTCTTTTTAGAATTAAGAAATTTTTTAAAATAGGTTTTAACTTGGAGATTTTTAATTGCATACTTTTTTCCATTTTTATTCATCTGACTTTGTATTAATTTTGATATTTCCTCTAAGTTGATTCTCTGACTATATAAAGATAGCTTGTTTAAAAATTACACCCACATAAAATAATTGTTTTTTGTCATTGAAAATTTAATCAATTTCATGTTCGTATTATTCAGTGATTGCCATAGTCTGCATATTCTGATTCTTTTCTCAAAGAATTTGTTCATGATATATGGGCATGAGGTTCCTTTTCCACTATGTATTTGGTTCCTATTGGTCCTTATTCTAAGAATCATATTTTATATATATATGTACAAATATATGTGTGTAAATGTGTGTATAGACATATACATTTTCTTAGTCCCTAATGAAATTATCAAATAACCAATAAATATTGATTTAATTTCAAGATTCTTATTGATTGGTTTAAGAATTTCTCTACTTCATCCTTTGCAACAAATATTAGTAAATAAACCATGGTTATTTCCAGGGTGGTCTTTTCACAATTATTTACCATGAGTACCATAACACAAAATAACCAAATGTTCCATGAAATATTGTTCCTTGTTACCCATGGGTATAACATAAAATCAACTCTACCACTGACTTTAATTACCTCTCTAAGGAGAACCTTTGAGCCATACTTCCTTTTAACTGCAATCAGTACGTCAATAAATGTTTATTGAGCATCCACTTTGTGCCAGGCACTGTGCTAAATGCTGGAAACTTCCTTCTGCATTCTGGTTTCACTTATAACAGGAACATCAAGATTAATATGATTCACTTCCTCTAAGAATATGTACAAGTTATTGCATAGAAATCTCACCTTTCGAAGATTGTGAGCTCAGTTAACATTCCCGAACAGTCCGTAAATTATAAGCAACATCTTCCCTCTTTTTCATTAATTAATCTGTAGCACTAAGGAGCTGTAGAGGACTAGAGGCCATTCTGTGTTTGTCTTTGCTTCATGGGTTCCCTAAGACAAAATCCTATAGATGATGACCATCTGCAAACTCTCAAGTTATCTCAGAAAGCATATACCATTGCCAGGCGATACGTGAAGTGTTTCCATAATTATAAAAGGTACCCAAGTCTGGTATTCACTGGCACTGACTTTGATAATCCAGTTAAAAGGATTGAGAAATTAGAATAATTCTTTGTGGACAAAATTATCTGATCACTGCATATATACAGCAAATTAATCCTAGGCCCTTGCCATCTTTGAAATGTGATGGATGTCCAAAGTACTTCTGCCCATTACCAATGCCGCATGTTCACTGGTAGCTGCCAATGGAATAAACCTCCATTTTTCAATCTCTCCAATCTCATACAACCCCTCAGTCCTTCCCATACCACATCTTCCTGATTTACAATTATAATTAAGGAAATAAATCTTTGGACCTGATCTAATGAAACTGGGAGGAAGAGAAAGAAACTCTGGATATTTCTGGGTAGGGTCCGCCATTATTAGTAATTTAGTAATCTGCAATAATTAGTAATGGGTCTGAGTGTCTGCAATCATTAGTAATAGTTAGAAAGATGCCAACTATGACTCAAAAAATGTAGGAATGGAGGTGACAGAGGAAGAGAAGAGAGGAAGGAGAAAAAAATGTTACCCTAATCAAAAGGCAGCAGAACCCTCTCCCCATCCCATTATACTTGGAAATATACAGCACCCTGATGGTACAACCTCTCATTCCCAGGTCTGTCTTCAGCAACAAGGCAACAATGCCATGTTTTTGCCAGCTCTGTTTATATTAATCACCTGTAGTTACACAATTAACAAATACTGCCCCCACCTCTGTAGCCTTCTGGATCTTAAAAATTGGGAGGAGCGTTCCAAGGAAGAGAATCCCTAACAAAGTAAGAGTTCTATATTCATCCCACAACAATACTTTGGCTCAGGAAACTAAACTAATAAAGGAACCAAAGATATTCATTATTCCTTTAGGAAAATGTGTTATGTATTCATTGATAGCTGCCATTGAATAGAATTTTACTCCTATTTTAAGAAAGCACAATGCCCTCCATTTCAAAGAGAATTCCTAAGTAGATCAGAGGGCAAATGACAAGTCACCCTTTGGTGACCATAGAAAATGTCATATACCAAGGACAAGACAACTGTGAATCTTAAACTGAAATAAAAGAATTAATGAGCTCCAGAATCATACATATATCTCTTAAATATGCTTCTTATTTATGTATTTTTATCTTTCATTTTTTTTATTTCTACCCATTTTATAAAGGACATGACATCTCCATAAATCTATACCAATAGGTGATTTCACTAATATGGGTATTATAGTTATACACGTGTAAAACTGTGTACCTTCTTAGTCTTGTGATTACTATGTCTTTCCACAAGTCTGCCTTAGATAATATACTCAACATCCTAGAATAAGGATTCTTAACCTGATGTCTACTATGTGAATAGATTGCAAAGGAGTCTATGTACTGGGAGAAAATGATGAAATAGAAGATAATTATTTTCACTAAATTCCTCCTAAAACTTCCTTCAATATGAATTAGTAAAAAAATTAAAATTTAAAAAATTAAAAAAAACCTTCATTCTAGGAAGAAGTCCACAGTCTTCACCAGAATGCCAAAGAAGTTGGTGACATAAAATATTAAAAACAGTATCTGTAGAGATTTTTTCTCTAGCCCTTTTAATATTTTGATGTATCCATTAACACTTAAACTGTTCTGCTGCTACCTATTTTCTCTTATATTCATACGTGTCTTTTATTACATTACTTTTCATATAAACGTAAGTAATAAGAAAATTCAGTAGTATTGATTACTAGAAGGAGTGTTGAACTCAGAGTTGAAAATTGGATTTAAAATTCCCTTTTCTGACATTAGCTATGAGACAATGGGGAAATCCCATATTACCTGCTTCACAAAATAGGAGTGAATAGTTCAAAGCATTTCTAGTCCTTAAGGGCCAAAAGGCCAGTAGAGCTGCTCACAATTTCCTGGTGTGGAATAACTAGAAGATTGTGTCCAATAAGGTAATATATGTGAAGTGGTTTGCAAACTTTAAAGTGCTACATAAACATCACCTATTAACACTGGTGACATTCCACTGATTTACAACCTCTAGGAGTCTCTCCATTTGCCATTGCATTACTGGTGATTAGAATTCTTTTTTCTTCAAAATTTACTTGTTATGTTTAAAAATCTAATTAGCTCCCTCCTTTCTTTGCCTCCTCCCATTATAGAGGGTATCATTTGACAAAAAAGTGTCTGTGTGCATGTGTGTGTGTGTGTGTGTGTGTGTGTGTGTGTGTGAACTATGCCTTATTCTCTCATTTTTTGGGTTTTTTTTTGGAAAATTTCATTTAATTAATTAATTTAGAATATTTTGCCATGGTCACATGATTCATGTTCTTTTCCTCCCCTTCCCCTACCCATCCCCATAGCCAACACACAATTCCACTGGGTTTTACATGTGTCATTGATCAAGATCTATTTCCATATTATTGATATTTGCACTAGGGTGATTGCTTAGAGTCTATATCCCCAATCATATCCCCATTGACCCATGTGATCAAGCAGTTGTTTTTCTTCTGTGTTTCTACTCCTACAGTTCTTTTCTTTGAATGTGAATAGTGTTCTTTCTCATAAGTCATTACATATTTTTAATTTTAATTTGAGGTGGACATGCACAACTCATTTTTCAAACAATATTTTTCTTTTGTAAGAGTGAAAATGATGAGACTGACCATAAATTAACAATTTTATTAAATCAAAAGGAGTTGGGGGAAAAGATGGAAAAATAGGAGAGATATATAGGTTAAACTTATCTTTGCTGCTCCATTTAGCTTGCTATTCTATGGCTGCCATTAAGGCTCCCTAGCTACACTAACAGGGAAGTCCAACCATCAACCAACACAGAAGAGAAGAGTGAAAAATCCACTCTTACCTCAGTTTATCAAATGTTTCTCCATCCACTAACTCTCACACATCACATCTCAGGAGCCAACTGTGACTATCTATTTTGCCTGGGTCTCCCAGGGGAACAGTCTAGGGGTCAGTGCTGGGGACATCTGCCTTTCCCTTGTCTTGTGATCTCTTGACTCTATTGCTGCCTTTTTCTGGCTGCAATTCTATTCTCTTGACCCAATCCACTCAATGATTTCTTTCACACAAGCCTCTCCTCATGGTTCAAGCCCAGGCTCATGCCAGGTATACAGGTAGTTGACAGGATATTATTATGGGGTTCAAATGTGTGCCCCTGGGGTTTGGGAAGGATACCTTTTGCAAGAATGCAAGACTCCAAAACTTAGCTTAAAAACAAAAGGAGAAATTTATTAATTTAGAAAGTAATGTTGAGAATGGCCAAGAGGATAGCAAGGCGGAACAGCAAGATGGGGAGCAGTTCCTTGGGAGGACAGCATGAATGGAAAGGCTGTTCCCAATGAAGACAGCATGGATGGAAAAACTGTTCCTCAGATGACATCAGTTCTGGGGATTTTATACTTTTTACAACAGAGTGTTAGTCACCCAGGCATTAGGTGAAGTGGGGTGATCCTCTGCCTGGGGACATAAAGATTCCTTAGTTTTAGGGAACATACAGATGTCTGATGGGATCGAGGTATGGCCTCGAGGTGCCTCTTCCTGTCCATCTTAAATCTAGAGGACGATCAAAAGAAGATAGTCATCTCAGGACCCGAGAGGGGTCATTGGGTGTTTTTAGTCTCAGAATCACGAGGATGTAAGGGAGCAAGGGAGGTTCCCTGATAATAGTTTGCCTGGGTTTCTGGGGGTACAGTGCCCATGTCAGAGATGAGGTCACCTGTGAGACCCACAAAAGGTAGGGAGGATAAATTTCCTTTGCACATTCTAAAATAATATTCCATAATTCATAACCAGAGAAAATCTTTGGAAGGACACTTGCATTAAAGTCAATGTGATGGAGTGAGAATATGTGAAAAGGCCAAGATCACTTGTCCATTCCCTGTCCCCACTTGTATGAATTACTAAAAAATACCTTCATGTGTGTGTTCATGAGTGTGTACATATATACAGGTTATACATATACACATATACATGTATGTATTGTGTGTATTTGAAGAAACAAAAACTACAAAGGATAGAAAAGAAGCGGGGGGAAGGGGGATAACCCCAGAGCTCTAATGAGAACAGCAACTCAACTTAAAAGAAAATGATTAAGCAAAACAGAACAAAATTGTCCTACCTTGATAAACAATACTATGTGTTAAAAGATCTTAAAACAGGGTTTACTAGAAGGTAAAAAGATAACAATTCTTTTCTACCGCCTAAGAAGTAAAGAAGGAATTAGATCAAAGCCTAGATGAATAAGGTAAGATAAAGATTTATAGTAGGGGTCTTAATCTGGGTTCCACAGATACTTTTCAAGGGGACCCTGAACTTGGTTAAGAAAAAACACATCTTTATTTTCATCTAATTTCATTTTGGATATTCCCTCAATTATGATTCTACAAACCATGATTCTACATGGGTTCAGCCAAGGGGTTCTGTGTCACAATAAAGGCTCAGGAGACCTGCTTTCAAGGGATAGATGAAAATCTGTATTGGTAAAGCAAGATTTGTCATTTATAATGAGTGCTCTATCATGGGTTAAAAGGGAACAAATGAATAACAAAATGTCAACAGAAACTGGCACAGAATTTGAATAAAAGAATGGAATCAATTTGAAAAAAAATTCTCGAGCTGTAATACAAACTCAAAAAGTGTCAGAAAATACAATAGAATGAGTTAGAAATTTCTTGAGCTAGAAAAATATTTGAAACTCAGACAAACAAAACTGATGAAATGAGAAGACAGGCCTCATATAACTCATCTGATTAATCTTATCCCCTGGCCACATTCCTTTTTAAAGAAGTAGTCTATATAAACTTTCCAAGAAGCCACTAAAATTAATTCCCCAGAAGTGGCAAGATCAAGACATAGATGGCTATAAATGTAGAATGTACCAGATGCTCTTTGAGAGAAATGTCATATTCAATTCATCCCAAGTACACTGTCCCCAAATTTCAGAATTTCATTGATAAGGAGAAAATTCTGTAAGTGGCCTGAATTTGAAATGCATAGGATTATTCATCTACCATAAGAAAACTCATAAAAATCTAGAACATGATTTGCAGAAAATCAAGGTATTTGATTGGTCTGCACCTGCAGAATCTTCTACCCAAGAAAACTAATATTCAAAGCTTATATTTGTATTCCCTAAGATATTTTTAAAGGGGAAAAATATCATTTTGGGATGTGACAGTCCAGGAATGTGACTAGAAGGAATAACAGCTAGCATTTACCTGGTGTTTTAAGGTTTGCAAAGTGTTTTACAAATTATCCCATTTGGTTCCCACAGCAACTCTCTTAGGTAGGTGCTATTATTATGCCCATTGTACCTATAAATAAATTGAGGCAGGCCAAGGTTAAGTTGTTTATCTAGGTTCACCCAGCTAGTGACTGATGCAAGATTTGAACTCAGTTGTTCTTTGTGACTAGTTACATCTAATTCCTTAAAAAAAAAAAAAAAGCAAAACCTTATCTTCTCTCTTAGAATCAATACTATGCATTTGTTCCAAAGCAGAAGTATGCTGAGGGCTAGGCAGTGAGAGTCAAATGACTTGCCCTGAGGCACACAGCCAGTAAATGTCTTGGGCCAGGTCTGAAGCTAGAACCTCTCTTCTCCAGGCCTGTCACTTACTGTCCTCCAAACAATTTGATTAAAAAAAAAATTCTAACCAGTGTCATTCATGGTTCACATCTTTTGATTTGGAAAGGAGAAAAGAATGTTTGCTGACTGCTATGTTTTTGTTTTTTGGGGGACCTTTATGGGATCAATTTATATTAGGCAAATCTCCTTGGGAAATATTGATATAATCTATGTATTGATGTCCTCTCTCTCTCTCTCTCCCCATCTTCTTCCAGTAGTAATTTACTTAAATCATTTAATTTGAAAGTCTCTCACCCGAAGATGGTATTTTCTCATTTCCATTCTTCTAATTTGGTCTGGATTTCCATCTTAGATATTTGTGTACAAATTAATGATTCAAAATTAATTCTTGTGTTGGCAAGCAATCATTTCCTGAAAACTAAAATGAAATCATTTTAATTTTTTCAGATGTTTACCTTGGTTATTCACTCCCAATTCTTTTCTTGAACAAAGATTCATGATACTTAGGCACATTATTTTTGTACAATACATAATGCCATGATCTGATTTGTTTCTTATTAATGTTCCATGCTTTTGAAACTATTTTTTATATTCTTTCCTGTGATCACATGCATACTGAAGATATCAAATATCAATATATGTATTTATATAAAATCCCTGTTTATGTGAATATTCAGTTCTTATATTAGTTATCCAGTTTTATATGTATTTTATCTTTTTTTTTTTTTGCAACAGATGTTGCTATGGAAGCTGAAATTTTCCTGAGTCTCATAATTTTGCTGAGTAATATCAATGCCCTTAAATTTTGAGAGAATGAAATGTCCAATGCAAAATTTCTTGTTGATTTGGGATTCGTGATAAAATCATTTCTTTCACTTTGGTTTCCTATCATAGGAAAACCTATGAGATATCCCCCAATTTAGACAGAATTTCCCTTTGCCTTCTAGTTTAATTTATGATAAGAATGTTAAGATTAATAAGATTAATTTGCTCAAGAAGTCTTGTGGAAAGGAAACTAAAACAAGTTCTGGACTTTCTGCCACTGTGTTGGAACAAGCAACAATAGGAATATTAGAAAGAGAAGAAATTGACAAGATTGACAGTTGGTGGGGAAAGGGGCAACTGGGAGTGGCAGTGGAGCACTTGTGAGGAGCACTTCCTTCCTGGTGTTGGAAGTGTGATGAACTGTTCTTCCAAGTCTCTGGATTGAAATGCCTCTATTTTCTTCAGCCTGAAGAGACAGGCCTAAACAGCTCTGAAGGTCAGAACTTTTCTCGTTGCTTGCTGTCTACTGCTAAGATTTTGAAATTAAGAAAACTAGCATAGATATAATGTAGACAGGCATAAGAGAAACCCTCCATCAGCCTGTGAGGCCTGGCCTCAGTTCCAACGCTGAGAGAGACTCAAACCTTATCTAGAGAAACCCCCCTTCCCTCTCCCCCAATACCACTCCAATCCAAACTGGTTATAAAAATTTATCTTATTTGAATATCTCAGTCAGATTAGAGGACTATCTTTTCAGGGGGTATAGAGGGAGCTGAACCTCAGGACAGTCATTCAACTATAAACAGTCCTTATCAGATCCCTGCTGGGTGACCAAAGTCTGGGGAAAGGCTTATCCCTCAGGAGGGTCTGTGTTTACCTGCTCTGGGGCATCTTCGACATCATAAGTGACCCATTTCTTAGATACCCCATTTTGTGTAAAAAAAAAGCCTCTCAGCAGGGGGCATCTCTCTCCTTTTGTCTCACCAGCAGCAATATTCCCTCTCTCCCTTCAACTCCTCCATTCCCTGCTACAAACCTTCCGTATTCCCTGTTCTTCATATCCACCCATTATTCCCAATAAATATTACAGTCTGCCTGGTCATTCGTTGCTCACCAGCAATCATCTCACTGTTAGAGAACAAAGAATTAAATGAATGTTTTTGAAACTTGGACTCTTGGCACCTCTGTTGCTCCATTTTCTGCCACAGATACCATTGCCAGAGAAGGAGATGAAGTATGCACAAAAGTGAGAAGTACTTTGTATTTCTCTTTTTCTTAAGTTACCCTGACCAAAGAATCACCATTTATGACCACTTACCATAGATGAGGCTGTCCATGCTTAGCTAAGCAGATCCTTAGGCAGTAGTCATGATCCTTTGCCAAGGTGATACTTGAAGCATTTCTGGCATGGTAATATCTACTAGAACTTGAGGCACAGCACAACTTTTGAGAATTACAAATCCTCTGCACAGTCTTATGGGAAAATAAAACATGATTCTGTGAAGCATGATATCAGACATAATTATAAAGTTCACAGAATAGAAATGGTCAGCAAATCAAGCCCAAAGAACAAAGCCAGGGCACCTTTTCACACACACACACGCACACACATACACACACACACACATACACACACATTTTGTGCTTGGAGCTAATAATTTCTTTTTTTACACTTTGAAAAGTTGTATTGCATTTTAAAATGTAAAAATCATTCTCATCTCCTGAATCCTACAAAAATAGACTGTTGTCTGGATTTGATCTTCAGATTGTAGTTTGTGACTGTTGGGCTAGATCACACTAATCATACATATGGTGGTCTAATTGATGGTCAATAAACTTGATAAACTTAAGATTAATTTCACAAACTTCAGAAAATACTGGAGAAAGTCTCTACTATTAAGAAACATTGAAAAAAATGAATATTAGCTTGTGAAATAATGGAAGATGACCAAACTAATCTCCCAAAGATTCTAAATTATTCTCTGAATTGACACATGTATTTTTTAAAAATCACCATAAAATCTAGGGGTAAGGGAATGATTATAACTTTTACAATTGGAGAGAAGAGATAAATTCTTAATAAGTTTCAAATTAAAAGAATTTATAAAAGATTTGAGTGGAAATTTGATTATATAGGAATAAAAGGATTTTGTATAACAAAAAGTATCTATGTTAAAAATGAATGAAATGAACCATGCAAAAACAAAATCTTTCCATCAGAAACCTTTTCTATAATAAATTTTAATTTTTTTCAGATAGCATGTCAATACAATTTTTAAATATTTGTTTTCTGATATTTTGCAATCCATGTTTTCCTTCCCTCCCCTCCCTTTTCCCCCTCCTCAAGAAGGCAGGTAATATGATATAGGTTATATATACATTATCATATAATGCATATTTCCTTGCTCATCATGTAATGAAACAAGACATATTACCTACACTAGAGAAAAATTAATGGAGGAAATGAAGTAAAGAATGGTTATGTTTTTTGAATTCAGACTCCATCTGTTCCTTTTTTTGTCATGAGTCTCTTAGAGTTGTCCTGGATCCTTGCCTTGTTGCTAATTGTTAAGTCATTCACAGTTGATCATCATACAGTGTTGCCATTACTGGGTATAACAATATTTTCTTTGTTTTATTCACTTCACATTCCATCACTTTCATATGCCTTTTCTTTCCATTTTTCCTTTTTTTTTGCCTCAGACTTATGACCAAATTAGGTGATATCTAAAATCATTGCTTTATTTGTGTCTTCACTACACAAAAGCTTAAACTGGCTCTTGAGATGTCTCTTGCTTTTCTGTGGCTGCCCTAAGGCCAATAGTGAGAAAAGGAGAAAGATTTCTTCATCTCTATCCCAGGAGATGTCACCTCCATGAGGGCCTTCTGGGTCTTTACTCCCCTGGAAGGCCAAATTCTTATTAATAGAAATAAGGTTTTTGTCTTTCATTCTGTTATATAAATGAATTCACAAAATTAACAAAATGTGAATAGATCTTTACAAATAGTTCAACTCCTCATATTGTGTTCATATTCTAGGATTTATGGGCTAAGAGTTAGGCACAGATGAACTGCTATCTTTCCCCTAGTCAAATATTATCCCCAGAAAGTCAAATTTCTAGCAAAGTTGACTGTTTGAAAATCTGAATAACTTTCTAATTGCTTGGAGAGGCTAAAATATTGTCCTTTCAAAAGCTTTCCCTAGGGCTATATATATATAGTGTTAAAGATACCCAGAAAAGTCAGTGGTAGGACTATATGTTTATGGAAGAATGTTAATAAGGATATAGAACTACCATACCTGGTAGACCTGGGGATAAAATGCTCTAAATTTCATCATTACATTTGTTTTACAAGCATGTCATTACAAAATTGTCATAGGTTACTGCTTTTTACTACTTGGAAAGGGTTTATGAAACCCAAAGGTAATAAAGAAAGGAAGGGAAAAAATGTTGAGACTTTTCTCTCTAAGGGAAACTTTTATCCTTAAGAGTCCCCAGAGCAAGTGAAATTCTCCTCAGAGGGAATGGGGACCTAGTATTGATCTGAAGTCAACTCTCTGCAAGAGAAACCAAATCACTTTAAATTAGGGCCTCTAATTCAACAGGACTTGGTGGTAGGGCTGGGGAATTGTTGCTTTCTTCCTGACCTACTAAATGCCCCTTTTTCCCTATGTCTACTAGCAGATTTGGTTTAGTCCTAGGGGATGAAATTTCTCTAGGAATCCCTGCAACATATAAGGAATTGAAAAGAAGTTCTAAAGTCATTTTTTTACAAGGAGAAATAGGCTAATTAAAAAAAATACCACAACCTCAGAAAAGCCTTGAAGAATTATGGGGCTCCAAAAAAGAAATTTAGCATTTGAGGTTGATCAATCAGAAATTCTAGAACTTCAAGCAAACTGTATTCTCTAAATTTGAAGTCCAAATGTCTCTCAGGGCAACAAGGCTTAGGACACTCTAAGAAAGACTGGTTTAGTCTGTTAAAAGGACAGAAAGAAATGAATGTGTGCTCTATGTGAATTAATAGACACCAACAGTTTAAAGATGTGGTTGTGAACCTATGGCACATATGCCAAAGATGGCATGCAGAGACCTCTCTTTGAACTGACCCCAGTGGAGCTGCTCACTATATCCTCTATTCTGTGCCTCCCCACCCCTCTACATTTGCTCCCTCCCATGAGTGGAGTGCTTAGACCACTCTCCTTCCTTTCTCCTACCCCTGTCTGGGACTAGGGGCTACAGGGAGTGGGGTAGGGGTCTCTTCTCCCACTACTGGGTGGGACTCCACCCCTAAAATATTTCTACTTTTGTTCCATCTTTCCACACCATTGGCCAGTCTGAGAGATGAACACACCCACCAAAGGCACCCTGAGCCCCCTGCTCCCACCACTACATAGTTTGCAGACCAATAGGCAGTCCCACTTCCAGCACTCAGGTTGAATCAGGGGTGCACCATTATTATGCAAATATAAGCAGCCTAAAAGGTGCTGAAGTTGCATCTCTACTACTGAGCAGAGCAGAGGTCAAATAAGGCTGCATTTGAATTCGATTCAACAAGGACAAGCACCCCATGTTGTAATAAGAAGCCACTTCCCCCCCAGCCTTCCCCCATATTCCCAACCCTACTGGAGCCAGGTAGGAGCCAAAGTGAGGTCCTTGGTATAATAATGTAGGACAAGGAAGACCTGCTCTGACATATGTCAAACAGCTGCAACCTCAAACCCCAAACACATTCAAGTCCTCTTATCTTGGCTCAAAATATCATGAATCTCACTGGGATTGGTTGGTCTCTTTGACCTTGTGCTCTATTGGTACTATGCAGATAGCTTTGTGCTTCTTTGGCACTGTGCAGTGGCTTTTTGTATTCCCTTCTCCTGGAATCAAACAGAATCATTAAGCAAAGTCCCATAACTTTTTAAACAATCAATGCTCATCTGGCATTATTTCTATAGTCTAAAACTTTGGTGGTATGCATTGACATTAGGGCAAATGCATATTAAACTTACATTATTGCAAAATCAAAAAAAGTTAAATAAAATCTCAATACTGTTGACATGTGCTTCAACTACAAAAAGGAGAGAAAAAATAAAACTCAAATACTATTGCTCCCTCCCATGAGTGGAGTGCTTAGACCACTCTCCTTCCTTTCTCCTACCCCTGTCTGGGACTAGGGGCTACAGGGAGTGGGGTAGGGGTCTCTTCTCCCACTACTGGGTGGGACTCCACCCCTAAAATATTTCTACTTTTGTTCCATCTTTCCACACCATTGGCCAGTCTGAGAGATGAACACACCCACCAAAGGCACCCTGAGCCCCCTGCTCCCACCACTACATAGTTTGCAGACCAATAGGCAGTCCCACTTCCAGCACTCAGGTTGAATCAGGGGTGCACCATTATTATGCAAATATAAGCAGCCTAAAAGGTGCTGAAGTTGCATCTCTACTACTGAGCTGAGCAGAGGTCAAAGAAACACAATAATCAAAAAAGTTTTAAAAATAAAAAAATAGATAGCTTACAATCAGTGACACACTGTGTCAGCCAAGAAAAGGTAGAATAGAAAGGTTTCTCAACCAAAAATGAGATTAATTTCATTTTTAACTTGGCCATGAAACACTGTGTGAGTGCAAATAATTTTCACAAAGTAATAGATTTATAAAATAGTAGTGTAAACCTTAAAATTCCTTAGACTTATAAATGTTGGAAATTTCACCATTGGGAAATTTCATACTTGGAAAATTTCTTACTGATAGTCTATTGGAATGTGAACCCCATTGGCATGGGAGGTTCCTCCTCCTCCCTTCTTAAGATTACTTTAGGACAGAAACCTTTTGCTGAACAATGGAAAGGACTTTGACCTATGCTTAAGCATAGAACAGGAATTTCTTTGAGTCATGATTGATTTTAGAATTGATACAATGGAGATACTTGGAATCAATCTCCACCCTACTCAGTCCTAACAGGATTGAGGAAGGGCTGCAGCATAGATCAAAATTTAATTATTCCAATCTCTACCCTACTCAGGTTAACAGGATTTAGGAAGGGCTGTAGCAAAGGATCAAAGATTTAATTATTTGAAAATATGACCTTCAACAGACATGTGCAAAGCCAGAGACCTCTGGGTGGTCCTGGGTTAAGCTAGAGCCTCCATTGGCACAGGGAAATTGATGGACAGTGATTGGTAGATGTGAGAACTGAGGGGAGGGAACTTGGATGGTTTCCTTAAAGATAGAGGGGTCTGAAGACTCAGAGGTGGTGGTTGAGGAGTTTGTCTGAGTGGTTGGAGTGTGCTCTGAGAAGCTTGCTCTGAAGGAAGCTGAAGGTGGGGGCCTCTGAGACTGTTTCTCCATTTTGGTCATGTGAGTAATAGGGACTGATCTCTTTTCTTTTCCCCAGCTATCTAAGGGCTTGGGCCTTTTGGCCCAGCCTAAACAGAAGGGATATTTAAGCTCTATTCCCTTCTCTCCCTTTTCTCTCTCTCTATCTCTAATTCCTTTCTTCCTCCTGTTGTAATTAAACTCCATAAAAGGTTGACTGCTGACTTGAGTTTTCATTTAGGAATTACATAGCTGAATTCCTTGGCGACCTTAAATTAATATATATCAGTCTTTTAAAGTGATTTCCTTGTCACAGTAGTCCAGTAGATAATGAACATTTAAAGAAAGAACCAAAATCCCTCAAATTCACAATAGCCCAGTTAATGAAAATAGCAAACAAATCCACTATCATATAGGATTCACATGAGTTGTATATAGCCACTTGCTGTATGACATTTAAAAAACCTTAGAACTTAATGGATGCTTGTCACGAGTTTCACAGGTGGAGCAAATCTTTCAAACTTAGCAAAGATATTTTAAACAAAGTCTATTACTGCCATTATCCCAAAATTTGGCAGAAGAGCCTAGGAAAAACACAAAGCTCTATCCTGTTAATGAAAACCTTTTGGGGTCTAAAATGTCACCAAGAATTCTAGATTGTTCTGGTGGAAGTAGATTAAACTAAAGGATTAAAAAAAACATGCAGAAGCTTACTTTGTCTTTATGCTTTATATAAAACTTTTATGGCAGGAATTTCTATTTTGTTCTCTACCTTTAATGTAACATTCCTATATGTATATACATATATATGTGTAACTATCCATTCAGAAGCTACTAAATATCTAAAAGTCATTTTTTTCTTTTTTTTTTTTAACCATTACCTTCCGTCTTGGAGTCAATACTATGTATTGGCTCCAAGGCAGAAGAGTGGTAAAGGCTAGGCAATGGGGGTCATGTGACTTGCCCAGGGTCACACAGCTGGAAGTTTCTGAGGCCAGATTTGAACCTAGGACCTCCTATCTCTAGGCCTGGCTCTCAATCCACGGAGCCACGCAGCTGCCCCCACTAAAAGTCATTTTTGAAGACCACTTTAAATTAATTTAAATTTTTAGTTCATTAAATTTTCCAAAGGTTGTATACAAGTTGTAACCATTTTTTTTTATGCAATCCATCCATTACCATCTGTGACAAATGCAACATCCCTCAGGAGTTATGGTTTTGCCACGGAAAAAAAGGTGTTTATGGGTTTTTACAATGATATGTTCTTCAATACAGGCATAGGGGAAAGGTACAAATAAAGATTATGTAACAGAATGTATTGATTAGATTAAAATATAAACTTAAAAAAATGAGCCCTTAAAGCAATCAGTAAAATACAAGAAGAATTGACAGTGAATTCAAAAATCCTTTTCTCCAATTCCAGTAGCCTTCTTCACTATTAAGGAGGGGAATAAACTCAAAATAGTTAGCAAGCAACAGATTTCCATATATCTTTAAGGTTTATTCCCCTTCCTAATATTTATCATCCATTTGCATTTCTTTTGTCACCCTTCTAGAGTTCCTCATACATGTACTGGGTAGAATCTCCATTCTACATGTTGAGAGTATTTAAGATTTTCAAAACTTTGTCAAAATATTCCAGTTTAGTCTGTAATTCAAGGAACCTAGCTTATTGCTGCTTTTTCTTAAGAAGTAAATAAAGTGGGAAATCTCCAATGAAAATAAAAACTCCCAGGAAAAGAATAAAGCAAATCTAAACTGAACTTTTTAGCTCTACCAACTCAAACTGTTGTTCCAGAGTTTCAAGCATGCTTTGAAACATTATTTAAAAAACAACAACAACAACCCTGAATGGATCTTATTTACAGGGAAAACAAACAAACAAACAAACAAACAAAAAGCCTTGACTGGAAGGTAAAGGAATTAGCTAGGAGGCTTGGAGAAGTTTTGCTTTTTTGCCTCCTCCATAGGGGCAAAACTTCAAGGGAAAACAGTGGAGTATTTCCATATGAGAGAAAGATTACTCCTTGGTGTTTTGGGTCAAGAGAAAACATCAGCCTTATTCCCCAAAATTCTGACTTCAAATCTACTGCTTTGGGCTAACTGCCCTCCTTGTGAAAAAACCTCAGTAGCAATACAGAGTCACTTAAAAAAAATCTGCTTGAAAATGAGAAGGGTGATGGGACTGAATACCTTGTTTTTTTCTGTTCCAAGCAGTAGTCCCCTGCTGGAAAAAAAAAAGAAACAAAAATGACTGCGACAGGCTCACAGCAGGGGGATCTGGTCATAGGTAGGTGAAGGTTGCAGGCTGTGTGTAGATCGCAGCATCTGAGAGGTAGGAACAGCAGCAGCAGCATTGGCAGGAGGACAGGTGGTAACAAGAGCAAGAGCTGAAGGCAGTGGGGTACTCTGGCTCAAGCAGATAGTAAATGTTGAGTAAATGTTAAATGTAATGAATTAATACATTAATGAGAGAATCAACCTTAGAGAAGTGATGTGAGAGGGATCACTTCATATTGACAGGATCAAGGAAAGATTCATGGCTTTTACTGATATTTTTGTCTTTTGTTATCTTTTCTCATTTGATGGAAGTGATATGTAAGACCTCTGGTCATAAACTTCCATTTTTTTCTTATTAATTTGCAGATTTGTTTTCATATAGTTCTTTATAATTAACATTTTTCCTTTTGAAAATTATTCATATCATTAAATGACTTATTAGGAAAATATTCATGGTCATATTCATATCTATCTCACTTCTTTATATATTTCAAATTCCAGACTTTTGTCAGAAATGCTTGATTTAAAATTTATTTGCAGTGATAGCTTCTCTTTTCATTGAAATTGCACTGATTTTGCTCATGAAAATATTTACTTTTACATAGATGAATTTTTCCTTTTTGTCTCTTCTAATTACTTTTTCACTTTGTCTTATTATGAATAACTACAGTCATAATTATAAAAGGTACCTTTTCTCATTATTTTTAACTTTTTTCTGAGGTATGAATTTTTATAATTAGATCATTATTTATCTGAAGCTTAATTGTAGATATAGTACAAAGTGCTTTTCTGTATCTGTTGAATGGCAGCTTAATATCTAGATTCCATAGCAGTCTTTATCAGATAGAATCATGTCCCTAAGAGCTTGTTCTGGGTTTATGTAATGGTGGAACATTGTGTTATTTATTTCTAAGTCTTGCAAGTAGTATTCATTCATCTACTTTTCTAGTATTAAACCAACAAAAAACAGTTTTGTCAATTACTACTATATAATATACATTGAGATCTGGGGTCCTACATTACATTTGTCCTTTATTTTCATTATTTTCTTGAAAGTATCTGCCTTTTATTTCTTCATATGAATTTTAATTTTTTTCTTATTCTATAAAGAAAACTGTCAGTAGATTAATTTAAGTGATATCATTATTTTTAATATATTGGCTTGACCCATCCACCTATAAGAATTGAATAGCTCTACAATTACTCTTTTGTAAAAAAGAATTTGTCAGGTTCATTTGAATATACTAAGGGCAAAAGTAATGATTTTTGCTAAAACTGAAATATGGCATTTATGGCTTTTCTAAGATAGAAAGAGAGTAGAGAACAATTTTAGACTCAGTAAAGGAGAACATTTTTTTCCCCTGAAGTAGCAATTTTTAAAAATTGAGGAAAATTTTATATGTGGAAAATTTAAAAAAACAACAACAACAAACAGTGGAGATTTCTATGCAGAAAACTGCTCCAACATTCTAGAACAAGTGGAGAAGGAAAGAATCCACAGATCACCCCCTGTACTTAATCCTCAACTGACAACACCCAGGAATATTATAGCCAAATTCAAGAACTGTCAGACCAAGGAAAAAATATTACCAACTGCTAAGGTGAAGTCATTCAGATACCATGGAACTACAGTGAGGATAACACAGGATCTGGCTGCATCCACACTGAAGGACCCAAAGTCATGGAATATGATATTCTGGAAAGGAAGGGAACTAGGCCTACAACCAAGAATCAACTACCCAGCAAAACTGACTATATTCTTGCAGGGGAAAGTATGATAATTTAATAAAACAGAAGAATTCCAAGGATTCATAAAGAAAAGACTGGACCTGAACAAAAATTTGATGCCCAAACACAGAACTCAAAAGAATCATCAAAAAGTAATTATTAAAGGGGGGGAAACAGAAACAAAAACACCAAAAACCTTTTTTAAGAGACCCAATAAGTTAAAATGATATGTATCCCTACAAGAAAAGAGGATATTGGTGACTCTTAAAATTTGTTATTATCACCTGGGTAGCTATAAGAATTATACTTGGAGGGAATAGTGACAAACTGTATAGGATGAAATGCCAAGACATAAGTATGTGTATAGATATATGTATGAATAAATATATATGTGTGTATATATATAAAGGAGACTTTAAAAAGAGGCAAATACCAAGAGAAATGGGAAAAGAAAAAAATGGGATAAATCTATGTGTCACAAAGAAGCTCATGGCGAGGGGAGAGAACATCAATACACTGCAAGGTAAAGAGGTTGGAGATAAGAAATACTCAATTGTTACATGCATTGAAATTGACTCAAAGAGGGAAGAACAATAAAATACATTGGGGCAGAGAATTGATTTGTGCCCTATAGGGAAGTAGAAGGATAATAACTGGACTGGTGGGGAGAGGAGCAATAAAAGGGAGGGAGATGGTGGGGGTAGTTTAAAAAGACTTTAAAGAAAATAAGAGGGAAATGAGAAGGGGGTAGAAGGGAAGTAAAATGAGGGTGAGAATTAAGGGGAATGATTAAAAACAAAACATTGGTGTAGAAGGAAATAGTAAAAGAAGAAAAGACAGGACTAGGAGTGGAAATCAAAATGCTGGGAAATAAATAGCTGGTAATTATCTTTCTGAATGTGAATGGAATGAACTCACCCATAAAACACAAGCAAGTATGAGAGTGAATTAGAAACCAAAACCCTACCATATGCTGTCTACAAGAAACACACATGAGGAAGGTAGACACATAAGGTAAAAGTAAGAGGATAGAGCCAAATATTTTAGAAATCAACTGATAAAAAAGAAGGCAGGAGTCACAATCATGATATCTGACAAAGCCAAGGTAAAAATAGACCTAGTCAAAAGAGCAAAGGTAATTACATCCTGATAAAAGGCAGTATAGACAAAGATGAAATATCAGTATTCAATATATATGCACCAAATGGCATAGCATCCAGATTTCTAAAGGAGAAACTAGTGGAGCTGAAGGATGAAATAGATAGAAAAACTATACTAGTGGGAGACCTAAACCTTCCTCTATCCAAACTAGATAAATCAAACCAAAAATACATAAGAAAGAGGTAAGAGAAGTGAATGAAATTTTAGAAAAATTTGAGTTAGTAGACATGTGGAGAAAAATAAATAGGGACAAAAAGGAATATACCTTTTTTCAGCAGCACATGGTACATTCACAAAAATTGACCATATATTAGGGCATAAAAACATTGCAAACAAGTGCCAAAGAGCAGAAATAATAAATACAACCTTCTCAGACCACAATTCAATGAAAATAATAATTAGTAATGGTACATAAAGAGGTAAATCAAAAATTAATTGGAAATTAAACAATACTATTCTCCAAAATTGGTTAGTTAAAGAAAAAACCATAGAAACAATTATTTTCATTGAAAAAATGACAATGATAAGACATCCTTTCAAAATCTATGGGATGCAGCTAAAGCAATACTCAGGGGAAATGTATATCCTTGAGTTCATATATTAAGAAATTATGGAGGGCAGAGTTCAATGAAATGGACATGAAAATTAAAAAACTAGAAAGTAAACAAATTAAAAATCCTCAGATGAAGACTAAATTAGAGATCCTAAAAATCAAAGGAGAAATTAATAAAATTGAAAGTCAAAGAACTATTGATTTTATAAATAAGACTAGAAGCTGCTACTTTGAAAAAACAAATAAAATAGACAAAGTACTGATCAATCTAATTTTAAAAAAGGGAAAAAGAAAACCAAATTGACAGTATCATCCAAAATGAAAAGGGAGACCTTATCTCTAATGAAGAGGAAATTGAGGCAATCTTTAAAAATTATTATGCCCAATTATTTGGCAATAAATATGGCAATCTAGGTCATTGGATGAATATTTACAAAAATATAAATTGCCTGTATTAACAGAGAAGGAAATAGACTACCTAAACAACCCGATGTCAGAAAAGGAAACTGAACAAGCCATCATGAACTCCCTAAGAAAAAATCCCCAGGACCAGATGTATTCACAAACGAATTCTATCAAACATTCAAAGAACAACTAATCCCCAAATTACACAAACTATTTGACAGAATAAGCAAAGAAGAAGTTCTACCAAATTCCTTTTAGGGGCGGAGTCAAGATGGCAGCTTAGCAAGCAGCAAAAGTTCAGACCTTGTGGAAGACCCTTCTTTACTGATACAGACTGAATGCTCCTAGGGCACTGAAATTCAAGCTGAACAACAGGACAGAAGCGGGGAACCCTCCTTCTGGACTCAAATCAAAAGGTACGCCCCCCAAAAGCCAGAATCCGAGAATACTCAGGGCTAAGTGGAAGGCAGAGCGAAGGTCCCAGGACCCCTCCCCCACAACTCAGAGGGCTGAGCCCCCAGCAGCAGCGGGAACCTCTGAGAGGGTAAAGGTGCTGGTTTGCAGGGTCTACCTTGTGAGCAGTGGGGTGCCGGGCTTCGAGCATCCAGCTTGGACAGCAAGGAGGAAGCCAGGGAGAGATAGGGCTGTGGCTGGGTCCCTCCATCGGGCACCAGTCTCACTGTTGCCTCGGGCACATCCGGACCAATCCAGTTGAACCTAATTCCATCAGAACTCCTCAGAGTTTAGGGAGACAGGCAAAGGCACTTGTGGACAGTGGAGAAGCAGCTGGAGAGAACTGTAGAGAGCCTGGGCGGCCCAGCCTTCCAGGAGTCTTCAGAGCCTCAGAGCTTCATATCACATACAGCCCGACCCAGTTGAACTCAGTCCAATCAAAAGCCCCCAGAGGACAGGGAGGCTAACATTCCTCCCCTAGAGATTGTACCAAGAGATCTGACAAAGCTCCAAGAGGGGAGACTGACAGCCCCAAAACCAAAACAAAATGAGAGGAGCAAGAGCACAGCCAAATACAGAGAGCAAAGAAGGGGTAAACTCAAGCAAACAACAGAAAAAGAAGAAAGAAATTACAATAGACAGCTTCTGCACAGGTAATGAGCAAAGAGGGAATGAAACAGAGGGGGAGGGATCAGCAAAGGAAAAATCAGAAATCCCAGCAAATTGGATACAGGCTTTGGAAGAACTCAAAATGCAATTCAAAACACAATTAAGAGAGGCTGAAGACAATTGGGAAAAGAACTTAAAAACTAAGATAAGTCATCTGGAAACAGAAAATAGTGTCTTGAAAGCCAAAATCAACCAGCTGGAAAATGAGGCAAAGGAGATGAAAGATGAGGCAAAGCAGATGAAAGATGAGGTGAAGAAGATGAAAGATGACCTCCAAAGAAATTCTGACCAAAAGGAAAAGGACGACCAAATTCCTTTTATGACACAAATATGATAGTGATTCCAAAGCCAGGGAGGTCAAAAACAGAAAAAGAAAACTGCTGACCAATCTCCTCAAGGAATATAGATGCAAAAATTTTAAGTAGGATACTAACAAAAAGACTCCAGCAAGCGATCATGAGGGTTTTTCTCTATGACCATACAGCTTTTATACCAGGAATGCAAGGATGGTTAAATATTAGGAAAACCATCCACATAATTGACCATATTAACAAGCAAACCAACAAAAATCACATGATTATCTCAATAGATACAGAAAAACCTCTGACAAAATACAACATTCCTTGGTATTTAAAACACTTGAAAGCATAAGAATAGAAGGACCTTTCCTAAAAATAATAAATAGTATATGTCTAAAACCATCATCAAATATCATCTGCAATGGGGATAAACTAGAAGCCTTCCCAATAAGATCAGGAATGAAACAATGATGCCCATTATCACCTCTATTATTTAACATTGTACTAGAAACACTAGCAGTAGCAATTAGAGATGAAAAAGAAATGGAAGCTATTAAAATTGGCAATGAGAAGAATGAGGTATCACTCTTTGGAGATGATATAATGGTCTACTTAAAGAATCCTAGAGAATCAACTAAAAAGCTAGTGGAAATAGTCAACAACTTTAGGAAAGTTTCAGAATACAAAATAAACCCACATAATCCAGCATCATTTCTATATATTTCCAACAAATCTCAGCAGCAAGAATTAGAAAGAGAAATTCCATTGAAAATCACCCTAGACAATAAAAAATAATTAGGAATCTATGTGCTAAGACAAACACAGGAACTCTATGAACACAACTACAAAACACTCTCCACCCAACTAAAACTAGATCTAAATAATTGAATAAACATTAATTGATCATGGGTAGGAAGAGCTAACATAATAAAAATGACAATATTACCCAAATTAATTTACTTATTTAGTGCCATACACATTGAACTACCAAAAGACTTTTTTTTACTGAATTGGAAAAAAATATAACAGAGTTCATTTGGAAGAACAAAAGATCAAGGATATCCAGGGAAATTGTGAAAAAAATGCAAAGAAAGGTGGCCTTGCAGTCCCAGATCTCAAACTATACTATAAAGCAGTGGTCATCAAAACAATTTGGTACTGGCTAAGAGACAGAAAGAAGGATCAGTGGAATAGACTTGTGGTAAGTGACCTCAGCAAGTCAGTCTATGGTAAGTACAAAGATCCCAGATTTTGGAACAAAAATCCACTATTTGATAAAAACTGCTGGGAAAAATGAAAGACACTGTGGGAGAGATTATGTTTGGATCAACATCTCACAGAGTACACCAAGATGAACTCAGAATTGGTGAATGACTTGAAAATAAAGAAGAAAACTATAAGTAAATTAGGTGAACACAGTATAGCATACATGTCAGAAAGGAAAGATTCTAAAAGCAAGCAAGAGCTAGAAAAAATCATAAAATATAAAATAAATAATTTTGATTATATCAAATCAAAAAATTTTACACAAGCAAAACCAATGCAACCAAAATTGGAAGGGAACAAACAAATTGGGAAACAATTTTCATAACAAAAACCTCTGACAAAGATCTAATTACTCAAATTTATAAAGAGCTAAATCAATTGTACAAAAAATGAAGCTATTCTCCAATTGATAAATGGGCAAGGGACATGAATTGGCAATTTTCAATTAAAGAAATCAAAACTATTAATAAGCTCATGAGAAAGTGTTCTAAGTCTCTTTATAATCAGAGAGATGCAAATCAAAACAATTCTGAGGTATCACCTCACACCTAGATGATTGGCTAACATGATAGTGATGGAAGGTAATGAATACTGGAGGGGATGTTGCAAAGTTGGGACATTAATGCATTGCTGTTGGAGTTGTTAATTGATCCAACCATTCTAGAGGGCAATTTGGAACTATGCCCAAAGGGCACTAAAAGACTGCATTCCCTTTGATCCAGCCATAGAACTGCTGGATTTGTACCCCAAAGAGATAATAAGGAAAAAGACATGTACAAGAATATTCATAGCTGCACTCTTTGTGGTGGCCAAAAATTGGACAATGAGGGGATGCCCTTCAAGTGGGGAATGTATGAACAAATTTTGGTATATGTTGGTGATGGAATACTATTGTGCTCAAAGAAATAATATACTGGACAAAGAAATAATAAACTGGAGGGATTCCAAGTGAATTGGAATGACCATCAGGAATTGATGCACAGCAAAAGGAGCAGATTGTACACAGAGACTGATACACTGTGGTACAATTGAATGTAATGGACTTCTCCATTATTGTCAATACAGTCATCCCAAAAAACTTGGAGATATCTACTAGGAAGGACATTCTCCACATTCAGAGGAAAAACTGTGGGTGTAGAAACACAGAAGAAAAACAACTGTGTGATTACATGGGTGAAGGGAATATGATTGGGGATATAGACTCTAAATGATCATCCTAGTGCAAACATCAACAACATGGAAAGAGATTTTGATGAAGGACACTTGTAATACCCAGTGGAATTGCATATCAGCTATGGGAAGAGTTTGGGGAGGGAAGGGCAGGAAGGAATATGATTCTTGTAATCAAGGAATAATATTCTATAAATATGTGAAAATTATAAAAATATGAAAAAAAACAAAAAAAGAGAAAGTTTTATTACTCTCTCTGCCTCCCCCTATATGAAAGAACAAACAGAAAAATGTAGCAGTGGGGATATAACATGAGGGAAGGCAACTGTTAAAACAAAACATAAAGAAGAATTTGCTCATTTCATTTCCAGAGTGAGGAACAAAAACCTTTATAGCCAAATGTTGCCCTAGCATAGCATCTTTCAGTGCTCTGATTTTAGTTCTGTAAAGAATACTTTCATTGAATTTATATCCTGATATATTTCCTGATAGGTTAACTATTTTTTTCTCAATTCTATAATTATTTTGGATGGAATTTCTTTTTCTAGTATATTTTACTGGGTATGGTTGACGATATAGAAATATTTTTGTAGAATTATTTTATATGTTGTTATTCCACTGAAGCAGTTAATAATTTAAAATGAGCTTCTTCACTAATTTTCTAAAGAATAATATTATCTGAAAATAAAGATATTTTGCCTCATCCCTTGCTACTCTTTATTCTTTTAACTTCATTTTTATCTCTAATATCATGTCAAAAAACTGGGAACCTTATCAAATTTATAGATGACCAAAAACTAGGAGTGACAGAAAAGATAGTGGAGAGAAACTTAGGATCCAAAAAAGATCTTGAAAAGATTTTAAATTGGACTGAATCTAATAGAATGAAAAATAATAGGAATAAATATAAAATATTATATCTTGGTTCAAGAAATTACCTTCATAAGTACATAATGGGGTATGGGGTAGACAGAGGCCAATTTTTGTGAAAAAAGATCAAGACATTTTAATGTACTGGAAGCTTAATGAGATGGCAATGAAATATAGAAAATAAAAAAAGTTAATGCACTCTTGGGATGCAATACTTTTGAAAAAGGATGATATTATGAAGCACAGTTGAAAAACTATGAGAGGGCCAAATTGAGTGCTAAAGTGGTTTTTACATTTTAAAATATAACACTTTATTTTAGAAGGTAAAGACCATTCTTAGCTCCCAACTCATTGAGGGTTATGGTTTGACCATATCTTCTCTCAGGAGTGTCTAGAGGACATGAACTGGAATGATGAAACAATTTGAATCTATTTCACATGAGGATTAGTGGAAGGAATGAAAGATTGTTAGATAGGAGAATAAAAAGATCAGGAGAATCATGCTTTCTGTCTTTAAGTACCTGAAAACTCTAATGTGGAAAAGGGGTTAGATTTTTCTGTTTGACCTTAGGCAGAAAAACTAGGATCTGTCATCACTTGAAATGGAGAAGTACAAAAGTTCATGGATGTGACTTGGAAAGAGGCACACTAAGGATTGAAAACATGCTAATGATTAAGGCAATCCCAAAGTAGAGGGTACTTCCAGGAATGAGCTGCTTCTGAATTATTTATTGATCACTGGTGGTTTTCCAATAAAAGTAGGATGGCCACTTGGGTGTGTTGTAATGGAGATTATTTTTTCAGGTATGAATTGGGCTAGATGGCTAATTGTTTTCAATTTTGTATTCCTTTAATTCTGTGTGAATAATATCTTTCATATTTCTATTTATCAGTTCTTTCTCTGGGAATAAACATTCAAAAGTTATTCTTCAAAAATTATATCTTTAGCTGTTTGTACTGTTCCTTTGATTCTACTCATTTCACTTTTCATAATTTCATTTTGGTGTTTTTTTTAATTAATATGCTCATCATTTCTAAAAGTATAGGAGTATTGCATCAAAGTCATATGCCACAGTTTTTTCAGCCATTCCCTCAACTTATACGTCTTTGCCATCACAAAGAGAGCTGCTATAAGTATTTTAGAACTATTAGGTTCTTTTCCTTTTCCCCTGATCACTTTGGTATACAGACCCAACAGTGATATTGCTGGATCGAAGGGCATATGTAGTTTTATAATGATCTGGGTATAATTCCAGATTTGCTCTCCAAAAAGTTTATATCAATTTACAGTTGGATCAACAGTGTTTAGTTGTCCCTGTTTTTAGACTCCTCTGAAACATTTGTTGTTTTGTCATTTAAACCAATTTGATATGCATAAGATAATAATTCATAATTGATTTGATCTGCATTTCTCTATTCAGTAATGAGTTAGAGCATTTTTCATATAACTACATATGGTTTTGATTTCTTTATCAGAAAACTGTTCATATCTTTTGACCATCTATCAATTGGAGAATGGCTCATAGTTTTTATAAACATGACAAAGTTCTCTATTATTTCAGATATGAAACCACTATTTGAGAAACAATCTACAAAAATTTCTCCCAAATTTTTTGCTTTCCTTCTAATTTTGGCTACATTATTTTTATTTGTTCAAAAATGTTTGACTTAACGTAATCAATATTATCCATTTTATATCTCACAAAGCATCCTGTCTCTTGCTTAGATATGATTCTTCTATTTATAAATATGATAGATAATATATTCTCTGTTTGTTCTTCTGGTTTGCCTATGTATCTCCCTTTATGTCTAGGTAATTTTTCATTTCAATTTTATCTTAGTAAATGTAGTAGTAGTCTCTCAGTAACCAAGGATAACAATTGTCTTTGTGCGCTTTCATCTGTGATGTAGATGAGTGTGCACAAAAACACTTGTGCATGAAGGAGATTTAAGTGGAAAAGTCGATGCACAGAGACAGTCCCACTCTCTCGGCATTGGAAGCCTGGGTCCAATGGCATGAAAAATCGTTACACCTGGAGACTTCCTCAGCTGCATTGGATGGCCATGTTGTCTTTTGTGCTCCAACATGCCCTAAGCACTCCACAGTGCTTTGCTGTGTTGCCATCTCAGCCGTTGAACCTTCTTATTGGTTTCTTCCATCTGTTCAGCTGAAGCAGTCTTCACATGCTGGGTGAGCAAAGCCCTGGTTCACCAGGGGTCGATGACCCGATGGCTACCCTCACAAGGTTTAGCCGGCCTGTTGAAGCTGTTGCCCAGGGTGTGGCCACTGCTGCACACTAGCAGCTACTGGGAGCCACAAGTGAGAGCTGGGTGTCGGGTGGGGGTCAGAGGCTGGAGAGCTGCCCTAGGAGGGCACGACAAGCCCTCCATACCAGAGATACTACCCCTCCCTGAGCACCCCATACATCCCATCTTAATAGTTACACTTAATAAACAGTGTAAGATATTAATCTATACTTAGTTTTTGTCAAAATGCTGTCTAATTTTCCCAGCAATTTTTTTTAGCAAATAGTGAATACTTATCCCCAAAACTTGGGTCTTTACTTTTGTCATATGCAAGGTTACTGTTGTCTTTTACTTCTGTTTGTTCCATGTCTGTTCATTCTATTGATCTATCTTTTTTATTTCTTAGCCAGTACCAGATAGTTTTGATAACTTCTGCTTCATAAAACATTTTAAAATCTGGTTTTGCTAGACATCCTTCTTTTACACTTTTTTTCACTGAATCTTTTCATATCCAAATAAAGTTTGTTATTTTTCTAAATCTATAAAATATTTTTTGGGTAATTTGGGATGGCATTGAATAAGTAGATTAGTTGATGTATTATTTTCATTTTAATTATTTTGGCTATGTCCACCAATGAACAATTAATATTCCTCTATTATTTTAATATGATTTTATTTATGTAAAAAGTGTTTTATAATTACATTCATGTAGTTCCTGGGTTTGTTTTGGTAGGCATATTCTGAGATATATTATTCTGTCTATGATTATTTTAAATGAGATATCTCCTTTTATCTCTCCTTTCAGGTCTTTATTAGTGATATGCAAAAATGCTGGTGATTAATGTAAGATCAGAAGTGAAAAAAGAATGCTTATTCCAATATTATTTAATATTTTTTTAGAAGCATTAGCAATAGTAATAAGAGAAGAAAAAGAAATTGAAGGAATTATAATGGGCAAAGAGGTAACAAAACTCTCTTTTGCAGATGGCATGATGATACATGTGGAAAATCCTAGAGATTCAACTAAAAAGTTAATTGAAACAACTATTAATTTTAGCAAAGTAGGAGAATATAAAATAAATCCACATAAATCATCAACATTTCTATATATCATTAGTAAAGACCTGCAAGAAGAAATGGAAGTACCCTATTTAACATAACCATAGACAAAATAAAATACCTGGGTTGTATTTTCTTAAACAATCATCAAGCTCATATTTTCTATAAACACTTAGAGTAATTTTAGGTTAATTATAGCTTATTTTCATCTTTATATTTAAATGTATTTCTGAATGTGGCAGATAGTAGGGTTTTTTTTTTTTACAAATAAATTTTACCATTGTTTTAACTTTTTTTTTTGAGAATTAATTTATTTACAGTCAAGAGTGTACTTGTTAGGCTGTATTTTTTTCTTCTAAAGGGATGTGTTCTTTCTCCTCATGTGGCTCTCTGCTAGACTGTCAGATATCACATTCCTTGAAGATATTTTCTACCTAGACTGCTTCATGGTCTGGCAAGCTAGTTTTATTATTGACCACCAGGGACATGATCTATCCTTGCCCAAACAATAACTGCCTGTTCTACTTTCATCTTCACACTTGGCAAAGGTTTAAAAATGTTTAGATTTCTTTTTTTGTAATTTGTTTAACACATTGATATCTAGTTGTCTCTGCTCCTTGCTTCTATGATGTCATGAGTGGGCTGATTGGAGAGAAGATGGAATCAAATGATCAGTAGTATAATGACTATCCCCCTACTATTATTTTTAACCAGGGCTTTTAAGATTTCCATTTGAATTTTTTTAATTATTAAGTAATATTTCTTCATTTTGTTGTGTCCTTTATTTTTAATTTTACTAATTTTTTTCTTTTTTATGTCATTCCTATTTTTTTAAATGAGGGGTTGGTTTATCCATAAATTTTCTCAGTCAGCCTTTTTGCTCTTTACTTTATCTCTTTTCACCATTTATCACCATACAAGTTTTTGAACTGTTTGGCCTTCCCGAAATATTAGTACATATTTTCCTTGTATCCAGACAATGGCAGCTAGTCAATTTCATATCTCTTATTGCATTAAGGGTCCTGTTGGCTATGGGTTGCATGGAATTTCCATAGGAAAAAGGCAATGCATATATTTACACTTATTACCCCCACTCCCACTCTCCTGCTGTTGCTTTTATCTCATCACCCTAGTTAGGAAATGATAGAAATGTCATGATTCAATAAAGGATATTGAGGAAGAACTTTGAGAAAATTGGGAGCAGAACCAAGAGTGGGCAGTTTCACAGATAGAAAGGAAGAAGAGGCTCCCTAGGAAAAAAGATATTGTCCACAATGCCAGAATCTTCTAGGGGCTGAAATATCATGGGAATTGGTTAGGAAGACAGAAAACTAATATAATATAAGAGGCATAGCTTTCAGGAATATAGAAGCAATATCTTATAATACTGTGCCCTGTTCAGACCACATCTATGGCTATATGTCCAGTTCTGGGTTCCATATTTTAAGGGGGAAATTGGTACCTGGGAGAGCATCATAAGGTGATAGACAAACTGGTGATCGGTATCAAACTCATGACACATGAGGTTCAGTTGGGGGAATAAAAGATGTTGAGCCTGGAGAAGACAAGATTTTTGTGGAGGAAGAGAATGATAGTTGTCTTCAACTACTTGAAAGGCTGCTGCCCAGAAGAAACATTAGACCTTTAATGCTTAGGTGCAGAGACAAAACGAGGAGTAACAAACATCTGTAGTAAAGAGGAACATTTTAACTTGATGTAAGGAAAACATCCTCTCAGGTATATCCAAAAATACAATGAGATCCATTTTATGGGAGTGGGATAGGGTGGAGATATTAATGGCTTTTCTTTCATTAGAACTCCCTAAGCAAAGACTGGGTTTCTAATTATTAACTATGTTGTCAAAATATTGCCTCAAACAAATTGTGCTGAGAGACTTCTGCTTCTGCTTTCCCATATGATCGCTATCTTCAGATGAAAAAAGTAGGAAAACCTTCCTCTGCCCAGGGGTTTTCCACCTCCTTCTGCCACTCTGACATCATAAATGTAATGTGAAGAATGCTTGTTACAAAGAGAAGTAACCTTCCTTGTGTCCTCAGTTTTTTGAATTCCTACCCAGTCTGACTCTTGATGGAAGAGGAAGAGGAGAGTTAGAAGGAAATGGGACTTCCATTTCTTGCTAGCCAACTTCCTATCTAATCTCCAGACTTCAGAGGGAAGAGGAGTAGTGAAATGAAGAAGTGAACTCTTAAAATTATTTCTCATTGTTTTTGTATGTAACTTGTTTGTACACTTTTTGTTTGCTTCTTTTCCCTCCCATTTGATGAGTTCCTTGAGGCCAGATACTGTCCATTGACTTTTTTATATCCAGTTCTTAGAACATTCCCTAGCATATAGTAGGCACTTAATAAATGTATTTTGATTGACTAAGAATTATTTTCACATATATGTGGAAAAGATTGCCACTTAGTTCCTTTCTAACCTGGGAATTCTATGATAAATGGATCCTTTTATGAACATTAAATGTCAAATTTTCCAACTCTTTTTCCTAAAGATGAACAAAATCAGGTAATATACACCTGCCATGAGTCTTTTCAAATTTACCATTTTATAATTCAATTATACAAAACATGTGAATAAATCTGAAAAAGATGAAGAGGAATGAATGTCCAGATATAGGGAAGAGTGCAAGAAAATGTATAGAGATAGGTAAGATATGGAAATATAGAGAGGAGTCTGCCTGAAATATAGAAAAGTTGGAATACGACATCAGAATGTGGATGGCCATGAATGCAAAGCACAGTAGTTTGAACTTGATAGGTAAAATGGAATCAGGGAAGATTTTGGAGTGAATGAGTGACGAGGAGATGTGTGCATAAGGAATATTAACCTAACAGAAGTGTGAATGATACGTTACAGGGAGAAAATGGAAAAAAGATATGAGTTGCAAAGACCTAATGGGAGTTGTGATAGACCAGCTGGTCATCATTGAGAACTTATACTAGGGTAACAGTGACATAGTAATGCCTGTAAGGAGACAAATGTGAAAGATTGAGAGGAAGAATCAATAGGACATGAAATTTTATAAAAGAAATGATTAAATTGGAAGAATTAAAACATAATTTCAATGTTTCTAATTTGGTAGACTGGGTGAATAGACCTGCCACCAATAAGGATAGTGGATTGAGAGAAGTGGCATGTTGAGGGTGATATAATAAGCTCATGTCATGGATACATATCTTTGATATCCATCTCAATTACACCCTCCTCTTTATATCAAGGCTAAAATATCCACAACCAATATCAAATATTTCTGTTAGAGTAAAAGAATATGGAATCCATAGAGAAAGAGACATTGTCTAGTTTAGAATTCAGTAAGGATAAAATGGATTTAATATTCACCAGGCCTTAAGCAATACACACAGCCTTTAGCAAAGAAAAGCTACCATGATTGAGTATGGGTAACAAGACTGAGAACTCTGAGAAGTTTTGGTGTGCTTCTCTTCTGTTCACTAGCCAAACACTAGAATTCAAACAATCCATAAAGATTTTGCCTTTTGAAATAAGCAGGAATGACTAATGCTTCTTTCTTAAGAGAGAGAATATGAAATAGACATATTTTACTTCCAGCATCTCAGTGGTTAGAAATCTACTGGTAAGAGATTGTATTATCAAAGTATATATTAGTATGCTGCAAAACAGGAAAAAGACTTAGTATGATCACTCGTTTCTTAGGACAATCTATAAAAGCAATTATTTTTTTGAGTATGAAATGTCTGGTGAATTTTTTTAACTTTATGTGGCAACTAAGAGCAACTGATGAGAATAATGAAAAGGAAACCATTCAGATATTTATAGCCTCAGAGCTATATTGACTCCAATATATTCTGTGAACAGAATAGAAAAATAAAACATGGAGATCTAGACATAAACATATAAAAGATCAAAAATCAGTAAAAATGCAGTGAAAAACTAGGAGTAAAAATTTTCCTTTTTATAGAAAGAACCATTTCCTCCATTGGTGAATAAAGAAAACAAACATGAAAGAATTCTAAGTCATGGTCATGGTCTCTTCAGTTTAGCAATCTTTCTCCAACAGATTTACCAAGGACCATAAATGGGATAGAGTTGCCCTTCTTCATGTCTACCTAATAATTATATTAAAAGAAGTTTATATAAGCAAATGAATCTATATTTTTGGAAATTCCTAGTAGTGGGGAAAATGAGTTTCATAAATTAAACTTTACACATTTTAGGAGATTGTACTTTTATTTGTTCTAAGTTTTTCTCTCTCCTGTTTCATATATGTGATAACTGGTCATATGGAAGAAAGACAACATGTCTCTTTCTTAATCTCTAAGGAAAGAGCAGATCAAGAGGCAGAAGTTACAAAAAATCTAAACTCTACTTCACATAAGGTAGAATTTCCTAACAGAGAACTCTCCAAAATAGAATGTGGCTGCTTATGAGGTAGTGAATTGCCTGTCCCTGGAGGTGTCAAAAAAGGACTTGGGATCCATTTATTAGAGTGATGGGGTGGGGGGACAATGGCATTAAATAATCTCTGTTCTCTTACAACTCTTAGTTCTATCTCTTTCCTACCCCACTCCCCCATTCTCACATAGTATTTGATAATGTTCATTTTCAAATAATCAGTAGCATTCACAAGTTTAAGATATCTATTGTAATGGAAGTGGCACCACATTCAGAATCGAACTGAATTTGTCTGTTATTTGTTACTCATGTAATCTGAAGCATGTCATTCGCTGAGCCTGTTTCTTCATCATCTGAATGAAGAGCTGGACAAGACAATCTCTAAGATTCCTTCCAGTTCTAGTCCTATGGAACTATATTAATTTGTTTGTATTTTGTTTTCTCTTGACTTTGTTTTGGAGACAGAAGACACATATTTCTATCATATCCTCATGATCTCATTTTTGAAAGCCTTTTATAAACATTTTACATGTCCTATTTTAGGATTCAGTTTGTTATCACTTTCTTTTTAGGTGATAAGCACACAATAGTAGATGCATTTTTTCTCTTGGATTTTTAATACACCTTTAATAATGTCTTTCTTTTTCGGGGGAGTAGTATTCAGATCCATGCTATAGACAACTTTTAAGATGATAATTTTCAAAGAAAGGTACCAACCTATATTGATAGGTTCCTTATCCAAAAATTCCCTATGAAAATTTAATCAGAGGTCCAGTCTTTCTCCCTACTCTTAGATTAAAGCTAAACATTGGATTTAATGCCTTGAGGTAACTCTTTATGGTAATTACCAAGTCTATTGCTTGAATAGTCCTGCATAGTACAATAGATTCTGTTATCTCAAGAATATGCTTTGGATTATCTTTCTCTAAGTGAATTATTTTGTACTCCACATTCAAACTCACCTGCCACTTTCCTGCTTACTTACTGATTGGAAAATATTCCTGCAATGTATCCACTTTGGCTGGGCAATTTGCTATCTAGAAAATCTTATTGTCATTTATAATCTTTGAGCCCACTCAGTTTTTCTTCTGGAGAATTTTGAAGATATTAAATAAAACCAGTCCTAGTCTCATTGTTTTGCACTTTTTTAAATACATTTAGTCCCGACCTTTATTTTTATCTATCCATTACTAAATAATTTCTCTTAGTTCCAGAGTGACTCAGATTTTATATATTTTTTTCCTGTGAAATGGTCAAAAGAATTTTGAAAATTGAAGGGAATTCCATCAACAGATTGTTCTTTACTAACATAAATATAAATTCCACTCCCTCTAAAATAATTGCAGTGAAACAAAATCTACCTTTACAGAATCAGACTTTCAGAAATGAAGTCATTTAGTACAATATGTACCTGGAATACAGTCCTATCTTCTTTTGAAAATTGTACCCTTTCCTTGAATACCTTTCCAATTCTCCACATTCTTTCAAAGATCAATAACAGTGGCTGAGCAGTCATATATACTGGTTCTTTTAGTAAACTAAGATGTAATTCATATGGATCTGTTGTCCTGTATTCATTAAAGACAACTAGGTGATCTTTTGTTATCTCCTTGCTGAAGGTTTTAAATATATAGGAATGGGTATTATATACTGTCAAAGGCTTTTTCTGCATCTATTGAGATAATCATGTGATTTCCATTGGTTTGATTATTGATATGGTCAATTCTGTGGATGGTTTTCCTAATATTAAACCATCCTTGAATAAGTAGTATAAAAACCATCTGATTCTAGTAAATAATATTTATGATAATTTGTTGTAGTCTTTTTGCTAGTATTTTATTTAAGATTTTTGCATCTACTTTTATTAAGAAGATTGGTCTGTAGTTTTCTTTCTCTGTTTTTGTTCTGCCTGTCTTTGGAATCAATACCATATTTGTGTCATGAAAAAAAAAATTGGTAAGACTCCTTTCCTTATTTTGTCAAACAATTTGTATAGTATTGTGATTAGTTGTTCTTTTAATGTTCAATAGAATTCACTTGTGATTCCAATTGGCCCTGGGGATTTTTTCTTAAGAAGTTCCTTGACGAATGCATCAATTTCTTTTTCTGAGATGGGATTATTTGTGTATTTTATTTCCTCTTTTGTTAATTTATGCAATCTTAATTTTTGTAAATATTCACTCATTTCACATAGATTGTTATATTTATTGTCATATAATTGGGCAAAATAGTTCTTAATAATTATTTTACTCTTCGTTAGAGGTGAGATCACCCTTTTTTGTTTTTGATACTGTAAATTTGTTTCTCTTTTTTCTTTTTTATTAGATTAACCAGTACTATAACTATTTTAACGTCTTTTTCAAAGTACCAGCTACTAGTGTTACTAATTAGTTTAATAGTTCTTTTACTTTCAATTTTATTAATTTCTCCTTAATTTTTTAGGATTTCCAATTTAGTTTTTATCTGTGGTTTTCCAATTTGTTCTTTCCCTAATTTTTTAAGTTCCAAGCCCAATTTATTGATCTCTTCCCTTTTGATTTTTGTTGATAGGCACTTAGAGATATAAAATTTCCCCTTAGTACTGCTTTGCCTATATCCCATAGGTTTTGATACCTTGTCTCCTCATTGTCATTCTCTTTAAAGAAGTCTGTAATTGTTTCTATGATTTATTCTTTGACCCACCAATTTTGAAGAATTAGATTATTTAGTTTCTGATTAATTTTAAAATTGCCTTTCCATGTACCCTTGTTAATTATAATTTTTATTGTATTATGATCTAAAAAGTTTCATTAATTATTTCTGCTTTTCTTCAGTGTTTGCAATATTTCTATGCCCTAGTATGTGGTTGGTCTTCATATATCTACACACATGTACAACTGAGAAGAAGGTATATTCTTTTTTTATCCTTGCCCAGTTTTCTCCAGATATCTATTAATTCTACTTTTTCTTTAATTTTATTCACTTCCCTTAGTTCTCTCTTATTTATTTTTGGTTTGATTTATCTAGTTCTGCCTCACTAGTATGGTCTTGCTATCTTTTTCCTCCTTAAGCTCCTTTAATTTTTCCTTTAAAAATCTAGATGCTATACCATTTGGTGCATAAATGTTTAGTAATATTACTTCATTATTTATAGGACTCTTTAACAAAATGTAATTTCCTTCCTTATCTATTTTTTAAAAGAAAATTGAAATTTCTACTTTGGCTTTGTTTGGTATCATGATTGCTACTTCTTAAAAAAAAAAAAAACTCTAGATGATGCATAATAAATTCTGCTCCAGACTTTTACTTTGAATCTGTGTGTGTTATCCTGCCTCAAATGTGTTTCTTGTCAACAACATATTGTAGAATTCTGGTTTTTAATCCACTCTGCTTCTATTTTATGGGTGAGTTCATCCCATTCACATTCAGCATTATGATTGCTAACTGTGTATTGCTCTCCATCATATTATCCCCTTTAGATCCTGCTTTATTCCCTTTCCCTCTGTTCTTCCTCACCAGGATTTTGTTTTTTTCATCTGCCACTTTCCCCTCCCTTCAGTTATCTCCTCCTTCCTTTGTCTTATTCCTCGTATGCTTCTCTGTAGGGTGATTTAATTCTTGACTTCACTGAGTATACTCATTTTTCCCTTTCTGAATCTAAGGGTAAAATCAATATGGTTTGATTAAATACTTAGGTGTGATTGCCAGAAATTATTACTCAAGTCAGAATGACTTTATAGCCATTTATTTATAAAATAGAGAGAAAGATTAAAAGTAAGGAAATGAAAGAGAGTGGATATTTACTCTGGCCAAGTCCAAACTGGGAAGGGCTTCAGAGCCCCAGCAAAGGGACTCAGAGGTAAATTAAACAAGGGTTCTTGTGAAGAGGCCTCCTCCAAGACAAGGGCCTCTCTGGGGCTAGTACCTCCAGAAAAGCAAGGAAAGGGAGTCAGTCTTTTTCACTCACCCACATGGTAGTTCTAAGGGAAAATTGAAGAGAAGTCTAAGGTCCCAAGCCAAAGCTCCTTCAAGGTCAAGTTACAAGACAAAAGAGCTGGTCATAGGAAGTTCTTGTTACTTTTAAAGACCATTCCTTTCATCACTTCCTATGCCTTCCTTCCACTTCATGTGGACCAATTGCAGCTATTGCTTTGCTTAGGACTGCCCAGAGGGTAGTTAGTGGGTTTCTAATTCATCATCCACTATTGCACATGTGGGTCACAGAATTCCCCATTCTTAAAGATAAGTGGGGTGTATATGCTTCTGGTGATGAAATCTAAAAATGGGCAGCAGAGAGTTAATCCCTTCTTCACATGAGACAGTTACAATCTAGAGAGTAAAGTTTAAGCATTGCCTATCACTACCCTTACCCTTCCCTCTTCATAATGATTTTTCATGCCTCTTTATGTTACATAATTTATCACATTCTATCTCTCCCTTCCCTTTCTTAGTGCAACCCTATCTTTTAGTCCGTTATTGATTTTTACATATTATTTATATGTATACATATCATACATACATACATATCATTTCATATCATCACATTTAAATAAACATCTTATCATCATATATCATCTTAGTCATGACATCATCATAATTATATTATTTCTCCACTCTCTGAGTAAATTCCTTCTATCTTCTCATATACTCAGAGTAATTATTCAGAATTACAGAAATCCTCTTTCCAGGTAGAGATATAAACATTTTGACCTTAATGAATCCCTTAAATTTTCCCTTTCTTATTTACATTTTTGGGTTTCTCTTGTATCTTATGTTTGGACTTCAGATATTTTGTTTAGGTATGGCTTATTCCTCAGGAATGTTTGGAAGTCTTTTATCTTATTGAATGATCATTTATTACTCCTGAAAGAGTATACTCAGTTGTGCTGAATTAGTGAATCCGGGTTGTAAACCCAGATCTTTTGCCTCCCTGAATAACATATTCCATGCCTTTCAGGCCTTTAATGTAGAAGCTGCTAGTTCTGTGTAATCCTGATTGAAACTTCATGGTGTTTGAATGGTGTTCAGGTAGTCCAATAATTCTCAAATTGTCTCTCCTATATCTATTTTGTAGGTAAGTTTTTTTTTTAATATGATATTTCATGTTTTGCTCTTTTTTTCTTTCCTTTGATTCTGCTTCATTGTTTCTTAATTTCTCATGAAATCATTAATTTCTAGGTGGTCAGATCTGATTTTGAAAATTTGATTTTCATCTGTCAGTTTTTGGTTCTCTTTTTTTAATTGGCCTAATTCTTCTTGCATCACTTTCATTTCTCTTTCCCACTTTTCCTCTGCCTCTCTTAATTGTTTTTTTTAACTCTTTTTTGAGTTCTTCCAGAATTTGTGTTAAATCCATGATTTTCTTTTGGACTTTGTATGTGTTTCTTTTGCTTTCTTTCACTATCCCTTTCTGTGTCTGCATATTGCTCTTTGTTTCCATAAAAGTTCTTAGAGTTAGGTGTTTTTGGCTGTTTGCTCAATTTTCCTAACTGATTATAGGCAGGCTCTGTTTTCTGGGAAGTTGGGATACTCTCAAACATCTTCTCTTGATGTTATTCTCAGCTTATTTTCTGGGTCTGAAAGCTGAGAGCTCTGGAAGCCCCCTCTCCCTGCTGATTGAATTGAACCTTGAGATGCTGATGGTTTAATAACTTGCTTAAGGCTTGGACATAAGCTTTTGATCTCATTCTGAACTTGATCAGGTCAGGGGTTGATCAAATTCTAGTCCCAGGAAAGTATTTGGTCTCACTTTGTTCTTTAAATTTTTATTTAATTAATTAATTTAGAATATTTTCCCATGGTTACATGATTTATGTTCTCCCACCCCCGTTCTACCCCATGCCCAACCCAGGACAAACTAGCAATTCCACTGGGTTTTACATGTTGTTCAAAACCTATGTGCAAATTATTAATATTTGCAATAGAGTGATCATTTGACGTCATTTTCCCCAATCCTATCCCCATCAAGCCATGCAATCAATAATGTGTTTTTCTTCTGTGTGTCTACTCCCACAGTTCTTTCTCTGGATGTGGATAGTATTCTTTATCATAAGTCCCTCAGAATTGTCCTGGATCATTGCATTACTGCTAGTATCAGTCATTGTGTACAATGTTTTCCTGGTTCTGCTCCTTTCACTCTGCTTCAATTCCTTATTATTTCTTTGGTGTAAAAACCCAGCAGTGGTATGGCTGGATCAAAGGGCAGACAGTCTTTTAGTGCCCTCTGGGCATAGTTCCAAATTGCCATCCAGAATGGTTGGAACAATTCACAACTCCACCAGCAAGGCATTAATGTCCCAACTTTGCCACATCCCTTTCAACATTCATTACTTTCCTTTGCTGTCATGTTAGCCAATCTGCTAGGTATGAGGCGGTACCTCGGAATTGTTTAGATTTGCCTTTCTTTAATTAAAAGAGATTTGGACACTTTTTCATGTGCTTTTTAATAGTTTTGATTTCTTTATCTGAAAATTGCCTATTCTATTCATGTCCCTTGCCCATCTATCGACTGGGGAATGTTGTTGTTTTTTTTTTAGATCTTTGTCAGAGGTTTTTTTAATAAAGATTTTCCCCAATTTGTTGCATTAGTTTTGTTTGTACAAACACTCTCACTGTGTTCTTGATCCAAACAGGCAAACCCTTGATGCCCTTGTCCTGGAGTTCCTCTCTTAGCTTTGGACAAAAATATCCAGTTTGACTCCCCCTTTGAATTGTGTCCCCATCCCAAACTATGGATTATATCCTCATCCCAAACCCAGACAGGAATTCCTGGCTTCTCTCTGGGCTCCACAGATGAGCCTCCTACCACCCAGATTTCTTTGGGCTAAGACTCTGGACTTCTTCACAGGTTTGAAATCAGCATCTCAGGTTCTGAATGTTAGCTTGGACTCAAGTTCAGAACCTGTGACAGCAGATGTGGGCTAGGAGAAAATGTGGTTTCCTCTTGGCTTTCTCTTCAGTCATTGCTATAGCCTATTGCTGGCTCTTCTCTCTTCTGACCCCAGTGCCCCAGATGTTGTCTGCCTAACTTTTGTTTTTTTTTTTCTTGAAAGTTGCTTCACTCTGTCTCCTTGTTGTTTCTTTTACTCCTGTATTCTTTTGTGGCAATATTTTAATCTTGTTCAGACAGAGCTGCTGCTCTAGTTACTCATCCATCTTTGCTCCACCCCAGGAAGTCATCCTGCAACATTTCTTATATTGCAATAGTTTTCCATCACAATCATTTGCCACAACTTCTTTAGTCATTCCCCTGTTGATGGACTTTTCCCAATTTCCAATTTTTTGTCACCACAAAAAGAGATTCTATAAATATTTGGGAACACCCAGGATTTTTTCCCTTTTTACTCTGATTTCCTTAGGAAACAGACACAGCAATAATATTGAACCTAAGGGTATATACAGCTTTAAATTCTCTGGGTATAATTCTAAATTGCTTCAAAATGAATTATTCAGTTCAGATCTCCACCAAGAGTGGATTAGTGTCTCCATTTTTTGATAGCTCCACCAATATTTGTGAGTTTGCCCTTTTATCATTTTATCCAGTCTTATGTGTGTGAGGTTATATCACAAAATTATTTTGGTTTTCATTTTTCTGGTCAGTTATAATTTAGATCATATTTTTATATGCTTATATATATGCTTTTATATGCTTTGATTTTTTTTATCCAAAAATTGTTTCTTCATATCTTTTGCCTATTTATCAATTGGGGGTTGTCTCTGATTCTTATAAGTTTTAAAAAGTTCTCTTTGTGTTTTATATATGAGACCTTTACCCAAGAGGCTGTTTAGAAAAAAATTTGCCCCTATTATCTGTTCTTTTCATCTTTAATAATACCAATTTGGTTTTCTTGTTTCTTTTTTATTCATTTTAGTCAATGGTTATAACATTTCTTTCTCTCTTTTATTAATATAAGCATTCAGAGTTATACATGCTCCTCTGATTACTCTTCCCGCCCCCCTTTATTCCATAGGCTTTATTATGTAGTCTCATTATTATCATTCTCCTTAATACAATGTTTTGTTCTTATTATTTATTCTTTAGCCCACTTATTCTTTAAGATTAAATTATTTAGTCTAAAATTAGTTTTTGCTTCTTGTTTCCATGATATTTTATTAATATTTGTGTCCTACATTTAAGTATATTTTGTGCCCTGCTATATAGTCAAATTTTGTAAAGATGGCATGTATTGCTGAAAAGAAAATATACTTTTTTTCTCTTCCCATTCAATTCTCTCTAGAAATCTATTATATTTAACTCATCTAAGATTCTATTAAACTCTTTGATGTCTTTTCATCTGCTTTTTGTTTAGATTAACATAGTTCTTCTGAGAGGGGAAAATTAAAATCCTTTACTAATTATTATTAATTTATCTATTTCCATTGGCAACTCATTTAATTTTTCCTTTAAAAATTTTGGTGCCAAACATTTAGTGCATATAGGGTTTTTTTTTTTTTTGAAAATTTTATTGAATTCATCAGTTTAGAATACTTTTCCTTGGTTGCAAGAATCATGTTCTTTCCCTCTCTTCCCTCCAACCCTTCTCATAGCCAATGGGCAATTCTACTGGATTTTACATATGTCCTTGATCAAAACTCATTTCCATATAGTTGATGTGTTCCCATTTATCAGTTGTGGAATGTTTTTTTTTTTGTACAATTGATTTAGCTCTTTATACATTTGAGTAAATAGACCTTTGTCAGAGGTTTTTTATGAAGATTTTCCCCCAATTTGTTGCTTTCCTTGTTCCCCAGTGTTTTGGTTACACTGGTTTTGTTTGTATAAACCCTTTTTAATTCAATGTAATCTAAATTATTTATTTTATATTTAGTAATTTTTTCTGATTCTTGCTTGGTCTTAAAATTTTTCCTTTCCCAAATATCTGACATATATACTATTCTGTGTTCACCTAATTTACTAATAGTGTTCTTTATATTCGAGTCATTCACCAATTCTGAGATTATCTTGGAATAGGATATGAGATCCAACTGGATCTCTCCAATATTGTCTTCCAATTTTTCCCAGAAGTTTTTGTCAAATAGTGCATTTTTGTCCCCCAAGCTGGGATCTTTGGGTTTATCATAGATAGTCTTGCTGAGGTCACTTATCCCAAATCCATTCCACTGATTCTCATTTCTGTCTCTTAGCCAGTACCATATTGTTTTGAGGACCACTGCTTTATAGTGCTATTTAAGAACTGGTACTGCTAGTTATCTTCCTTTACATTTTTTTTTTTTATAATTTCCCTAGATATCTTTGATCTTTTGTTCTGCCAAATGAAGTTCGTTTTGTTTTTTTCCAATTCAGTAAAAAATGTTTCTTGGTAGTTCAATGGGTATGGCACTAAATAAGTAAATTATTATGGTTAGGATTGTCATTTTTATTATGTTAGCAATTGATGTTTTCCAGATTGTTTAGATTTAGTTTTAGTTGTGTGGAGAGTGTTTTGTAGTTGTGTTCATATAGTTCCTGTCTTTCTCTTGGCAGATATATTTCTAAGTATTTTATATTGTCTAGGATGATTTTAAATCTAATTTTTCTTTCTAACTCTTGCTGCTGAGATGTGTTGGAAATATCTAGAAATATTGATGATTTATGTGGGTTTATTTTTTATCCTGAAAATTTGCTAAAATTATTGACTATTTCCACTAGCTGGTTGATTCTCTAGGATTAATTTTTTTAAGGCAATGGGGGTCAAGTGACTAGCCCAGGGTCACACAGCTGGGAAGTGGCTGAGGCCAGATTTGAACCTAGGACCTCCCGTCTCTAGGACTGGCTCTCAATCCACTGAGCTACCCAGCTGCCCCCTCTAGGATTTTTTAAGTAGACCATCATATCATCTGCAAAGAGTGATAGCTTATTCTTCTCATTGCCTATTTTAATAACTTCAATTTCTTCTCTAATTGCTACTGCTAGTGTTTCTAGTACAATATTAAATAATAGAGGTGATAATAGGCAACCTTGTTTCACTCTTGATCTTATTGGGAATGCTTCTAGTTTATTCCCATTGCAGATGATGTCTGCTGATGGTTTTAGGTATATACTGTTTGTTATTTTTAGGAAAGGCCCTTCTATTCCTATACTTTCTAGTGTTTTCAATAGGAATAAGTGTTGTATTTTGTCAAAGGTTTTTTCTGTGTCTATTAAAAAAATCATGTGATTTTTGTCAGTTTGCTTGTTGATATGGTCAATTATGTGGATGTTTTTTTTTTGGCCTTTGTCAGAAATCATGATTGCTATCGTTGCTTTCTTTGTATAAACTGAGACATAGGATAAACTGCTCCAACCCTCGACTTTTACTCTATGAGTGTTTTATTTTAAGTGTGTTTTCTTGTAAACAACATATTGTCAGTTTTTGATTTTGAATCCATTCTGTCATCCACTTTCTTTTTATGGGTGAATTCATACCATTCAAATTCAAAGGTATGATTATTTGTTGTGTTCTCCCCTCCTTTTTGTTTTTCCTCACTGTTTATCCTTCTCTCCTTCTCTTTTTGCTATGTCCCTCCCCAGATATCCAATTTCTTCTGCCCACTATCTCTCCAATTTAATACCCCTTCTAAGACACTTACCCTTACCTTTTTCCTTTGTCCTTCTAGTTCTAAATTGGCCCACCTTTCTAAAGAGCTTTCCCTTGTTCCTTTAACTTTCCTTTCTTATTCTACTTGTCTCTCCAAATGTTCCTTCTTTATTACTGTCACCATAGCCTTCTATTTCTTTATATAAGTTCAATTCTAAAAATAGCTTCTTCATCTTGCCCTTTCTTTCCCCCTCCCTCCTCTCACCTCCCTATTTCTCAACTTGTACTCACTTCTAAGTAATCCTCCTTTTTCTTGTCCCTTTGTCTCCCTTTCTCTTAATATGCCCTTCCTTCTTTTGGCAGTCCCTTTATGATACTCTTAGTTTCTCCCTCATCTTAATTGCTTTCCCTCCTGTTTCTGTATATGTTAAGCTGAGTTTGTAACAGTTAAAATTAGTTTCTCTGCTAAAGGTATTATATTTTTAGAGGTTTATTAAAGATTAAGAAATAAAGAAAATACAAAATAAGAAAGCACATGCCTAGGCACAGAGGCCATTCATAGCCACTTACTCTACATCTTGAGAAACGTGTGTGTCTAGAAGCGGAAGCAGAGAGACCCAAAGTAGGTGGAGAGTCAGCTTAAATACAATTTCTGTTCTTGGCCCAGGTGGGAATTCAGGTGGGATTATAGTGAATTCTGGGAGCTACCTAGGCCTTCTGGGAATTGAAGTCCGGGGTTCAAATCTCCATTTTTACAAATTCAACCCTTCTAGTTGTATGTGCTGTATGCTCTTAAATCCCTTTCTTTTCTTCTCTTTAGCAGTTTTGCCACTCATTCCTTTTATATTAAATAATTATTTAATTTTCCTTATATCAGATCATTATTATTATTATTTTATCACTCCATTATATTCAATTTGACCTCAAATCTTCTATCTATATATACTATTTCAAAGTGCCCAGGTAATAACTTTTTCATCTTTGAGTCTCTTTGTGCTGGTTCTTTAAAATTCTATTTTATCCTCTGGTTCTAGAATGATTGGATCCTTTTCCTTGATGATTTCTTGGAGTGTGGCTTCTTGTGTTTTATAGTTATAACTGTCTGGGAGTCTTCTTATTCTGATATTACCTCTCCTTGATCTGTTTTCCAAGTCAGATTTTTTTTTTTTTGGTGAATATGTTTCATATTCTCTTCTATTATTTCATTCTTTTGATTTTACTTTATTATTTCTTGTTGTCTTAGGAAATCATTAGTTTCCCCATGTCCAATTCTAGTTCTTAATGAATTATTTTCTTCTGAGAGCTTCTGAATCTCTTTTCCATTTGGGTGATGTTTCTTTTATAATTTTCTTGATTTTTCTCACATTTATCTTTTTCTAATTTTTTCCCCAACCTTTCATGTGGCTTCTCAGGTCTTTTTAAAGCTCTTCCCAAAGTCCATTTTGAAGTGGTGACCATTTATTGTTTTTCTTTGCTGTTTTAGAATTAGGTGTTTTTACTTCACTGTTTTCTGAGTTTGAACCAGGTCTTTTCTGACCCTAAAATAGCTATCAATAGCTGGGTGCTTTCTCCTTTCCTTACCTATTTTTTTTTTTTAATTTTAGCAGCCAAGCTTTATGTTACAGTCCCAGGGTTCTTACGGTGTTAGAGGATGATGACTCAGGTTTTAGGATTTTGTGTGGTTATTTCCTATGTCCTATTTAGTTCTTCTACTTTCTCTAATCCAGCCTCAGATATAATCTTTGGTCTCCCACTTTAGTCCTAGACCATGACTGATGTCAGGTGCTCCAACCTGAGTTCCTGAGCAGTTTGATCACTGAAAGAAGATAATTCATCTGTTCCTATGGCAGCATCAAGTAATCCACTCTCCTGGGGTAACCCAGGTAGGTAACTACAGATCATGGGACTCTAGTCCCTTAGCAACCACACTTAGAAATGTGTACTCTTTCCTCACTTTTTCTCTCCTGATGCTGCAGCCTGGGATAAAACAAGTGTCTAGCCCATATGTCTGGGTCTCAAAATTCCTTCTCTGGTTAGCAATAAGGATAAATATCCCATTTTCAGGCCCTGGTACTTGTAAATTCTGCTGCCCACTCTGTTAACCCTTAGCTGTGGGAGAATAGGAGTCTCTAGTACAGAGGCCATAGCTGCCTCCAGGTCTTTTCCCCAGAGGATTACAATGGTATCTTCTGGGATGCAAGATTACTGGATTAGCATATAAAGTAAGACTTCCTGTCTTCCCCACAGGGCTGTAAAGATTAAAATTTAGGGAATATGGGTAGGTAGAAATTAGTTTCTCTCTGCAAGGAGTATTATATTTTTTAGAGGTTTATTGAAGATTAAGGATTAAAGAAAATACAGGATAAGAAACACGTGTCCAGGCCATAGAGTGGCCTAGACACAACCTCACCTACATTATGAAAAAAAGCCACGCCTGCCCCAAAACGGAAGTCCAAGAGCCCGAGCCCCTCAAAAGCCTTTGAATCACTTTAAATACCAACTTAAATACCTTCTCGATCTCGGCCCAGGTGAGATTACAAGGCATTCTGGGGAAGTGGAGCAAAGGCTTGTGGGGATTGTAGTCCTGTATTCAAGTCTATTTTTTACAGGGCCTGTCTTCTTGATTATACTTTGTTTGCTCTGATCCTGGTATCGGGGCCTATAACAGTGATGGCAAACTTTTTAGACACTGTATGCTATGCCTGGTCCCCTCCAGACTAGGTGCTGTGACCCCCTCCCCCCACAAGACTGAGTGCTATCCTCTTCCTTAACCCCAGACAGGAGAGGGAAAAAGAGAGGGAATGACCAGGGCACTCAACTCAGGAGAGAGGGATGAGGAGGATTAGTGGAGAAGGGGAAAGGAGCAACTGTGTTTAAGTTCCTCTGCCTTTCTAGTAACTAATTCTGGTGGGGGATGGAGTGCATGTCCATAGAGAGGTTTCTGTGTGCCATTTTGTCATACATGCCATAGGTTTGCCATCAAGGACCTATTATTTATTGATTCTGTGTTATTTTTTAAAGTGAGGGATCAAGGCTAGGGAAGTCAGAGACTTTCCTCCCAAGTTGTCCTTGGCTGCTCAGATTCACTCCTGACTCATCTGTTTTTGATACTTTTAGCATTGAGTCTGTTGAGTTATTTTTGATTCTCTGTGGGAGTTATTAGGAGGGTGAAGGAGCTTCAGTCACTGCTCTACCATATTCCCACAATCATTTCCAGTTTGATGATTGTGAGCAGTAATTTCTATTTAATATATCTTCTTTTTAAACTTTTTTCTCATAGAAATAATGGAAGGCTAATATCATTGTCACATATTTTCATCTTCGTCAGTTTGATGGACAGAGCTGCCATAATGCTGATGTGATTGTGGGGGCGGGGGGCATGCAATGGAATTCAAGGACCTTAATCTTTCTAGACTACTCTTTAGGTTGGAGTTGCCTAGATCTAAGATCCACTCTGTGTTCAATCAGTAACTCCCCCAGTCCCTCTCTCACCCTCCTCTTTCCCTTGTTTCTTCTGTCTCTGTCTTTTTCTTTGTTTTTTTCTGATCTATTTCTCTTATCTCCTTCATTCATTCACTAGCTACTTTAATGCAAAATCACATAGGGGTTTGTATATATCATCAAGACAAAACACCTCAACTGCCCTTATCAAATTCTCCCAAAGCATAGGGATTTGCATATATTAAGCACTGAGTAAATGTCTTTTAATAGATTTATTCATTAATACCATGGTTTTGAAAATGAATAATTTCAAAGAGTATTTCAATTAGTCTTTTACATAGTCTACCATTTTTAAGATACCTTTCTTTTTTAAAATATTATTTAATTAGTCAGTTTAGAACATTATTCCGTGGTTTCCAGAATCACATTCTTTCCCTTCCCCCACCCCTTCCCATAGCAGATGTGCAATTCCACAGGGTTTTACATGTGTCCTTGATGAAATCCTAATTTCATGTTGTTGATGTTTGCACTAGGGTGATCATTTAGAGTTTACATCCCCAATCATATCCCCCTCAACCCATGTAATCAAGCAGTTGTTTTTTCTTTTGTGTTTCTACTCCCATAGTTTTTCCTCTGAATGTGGATAGTGTTCTTTCTTGTAAATTCCTCCATGTTGTTCAGAATCACTGCCTTGCCACTAATAGAGAAGTCCATTACATTCAATAGTACCACAGTGTATCTGTCTCTGTGTACAATGTTCTCCTGGTTCTGCTCCTCTCGCTCTGCATCAATTCCTGGAGGTTGTTCCAGTTCACATGGAATTCCTCCAGTTTATTATTCCTTTTAGCACAATAGTATTCCATCACAAACATATACCACAATTTGTTCAGCCATTTCCCAATTGAAGGGCATCCCCTCATATTCCAATATTTTTTGCCACCACAAAGAGCGCAGTTATGAGTATTCTTGTATATGTCTTTTTCCTTATTATCTCCTTGGGGTACAAATGCAACAGTGCTATAGCTGGGTCAAAGGGCAGTCTTTTAGCACCCTTTGGGCATAGTTCCATATTGCCCTCCAGAATGGTTGGATCAATTCACAACTCCACCAGCAATGCATTAATGTCCCAACTTTGCCACATCCCCTCCAACATTCATTGCTTTCCTTTGCTGTCATGTTAGCCAATCTGCTAGGTGTGAGGTGATACCTCATGAGTTGTTTTGATTTGCATCTTTCTGATTACAAGAGATTTAGAACACTTTTTCATGTGCTTATTAATAGTTTTGATTTCTTTAACTGAAAATTGTCTATTCATGCCCCTTGCCCATTTATCAATTGGGGATGTAAAGATTAAAATTTAGGGGAGAACTGAGGCAGGTAGAAATTAGTTTCTTTCTGCAAGGAGTATTATATTTTTAGAGGTTTATTAAAAATTAAGGATTAAAGAAAATACAGGATAAGAAAACGTGCCTAGGACAGAGCGGTCTAGACAAGATAATCTCACATCATGGAAGAGCCACGTCTGCTCCAAAAAGGAAGTCCAAAAGAGACACAAAAGCCTTTGCAATCACGTTAAATCTCTTCTTGATCTCGGCCCACCTGAGAATTCTGTGAGATTACAAAGCATTTTGGGGAAGTGGAGCAAGGGTTTGTCGGGATTGAAGTCCAGAGTTCGAGTCTATTTTTACAGGGAATGGCTTTATTTTTTGTACAATTGATTTAGCTCTTTATAATTTTGAGTAATTAAACCTTTGTCAGAGATTTTTTTGAAGAATTTCCCCCAATTTGTTGGTTCCCTTCTAATTTTGGTTGCATTGGTTTTGTTTGTGCAAAAATATTTTAATTGAATGTAATCAAAATTTCTTTTAGTTTACATTTTGTGATTTTTTTCTAACTCTTGCTTGGTCTTAAAATCTTTCCTTTCCCAAATATCAATTACGCATACTATTCTGTGTTCACCTAATTTCTTTATATTCAAATCATTCACCCATTCTGAGTTCATCTTGGTGTAGGGTGTAAGATGTTGATCCAAATCCAATCTCTCCCATATTGTCTTCTAATTTTCCCAGCAGTTTTTATCAAATAGTGGATTTTAGTCCCAAAAGCTGGGATCTTTGGGTTTATTATAGACAGTCTTGTTGTGGATCCTCCTTTCTATCTCTTAGCCAGTATCATATTGTTTTGATGACCATTGCTTTATAGTATAGTTTGAGATCTGGTACTGGAAGGCCACCTTCCTTCACATTTTTTTAAATTATATCCCTGGATATCCTTGATCTTCTGTTCTTCCAAATGAAATGTGTTATGTTTTTTTTTTTCTAATTCAGTAAAAAAGGTTTTGGTAGTTTGATAGGTATGGGGATAACTTTCTTTTTAATAATCATTTGTTTCTGAAATTATTTTATTGAATTCTTTTCTCAAAGAATTCTTTTGGAATTTTGAAAACAGACTTCATTTCTTTTCCTGATTTTGGGCAATGTTTCTTTGCTCTTAAAATTTCTCCTGTTTTTGCTACATTTTATTGTATCTTCAGGAAATACTATTTTTTTTCCTGAGGTTAACCATAATATTTCTTTTCTCTCTCATGACTTTTTTGCCTTTGCTTTCTTTAATCCATATTTTTTTTTGTCCTGGAACACTGACTTGATTATAGCTTGTAATGATTAAAATAGTGGAAGACATAAACCGTGGCAGTTAAAAGAGTGTTTTGCTTAAATTGTGACTGCAGAAAATATGGTTTCAAGACAGTGTCTTGTTTTAAAACAAATATAAGGTGATCACCAGGGAAAAATTCCCAATTATTAAATATACCCAAGTCAGCTGGGTTTTATAGAGATTTTAATTCATACAAATGAGGAATTAAAGAAAGAGAGAAAGAGAGAAAAAAGGAAATAATGAGAAAAGGATAGGCCAGCCCAGGCCAGCCCTGACCAACCCAGGCCCAAGCCCTAAGAGAAAAATCAGTCAGTCCTTTATCCACTCACCACAAGATTTGTCCAAGCAAGGATTCTAGTGTTCAGAGACACCAAGCCAGCTCCATCTCAGCTGACTCCACCAGCTCAATGAATCTCCCTCTCTCTCCTGAGGCCTCCTTTTAAAGCGAATTTTCTCCTATGTCACCTCCCCTAAGTTCTCACATCTACCAATCACAGTAGACGTTTTTCAAAGGACAGACCATTCTTAGTTCACACCTAAGAAGGCTTTAAATTTTTGATTAAGTTCACACCAGAAAACTTCTGAGTAAGTTTCTCACCTCTTTGCTCCTTGTAAATTCACAAGTTGCCTGACCTTTATAGGTACTTAGCACCCTTTTGTATTAGATCTAAAAATAGGCACAGCTTAAGAACTTTTGCCTTACTATAAGTATGGGTTTAAGTATCTTTCATTGTTCAGCAAGGAGTTTCTTCCCCTAAAGCAGGCTTAAGTATGGGTGGAGTAGAGATCTCACATTCCTGATCTAAGTAGAGGTCTCACATTCGTGATCTAAGTTCCTTCATTTTTTAAAATGGGAAATGGTCTTAACCAAATCTTATGAAGTAGGGTCTGAGAATTTTTAAGGTTCACAAGCTTTGAGTGACTTTAAAATTTTCTTTTTTAAATTTTTTCTTCTAAAAAATTTCTAGTAGTTTTTATAGGATCAAAAATTAGGGTTGGAAATAACTTCAGTACCATCTGTTCTAATTTGGTCATTTTATAGATAAGGATCATAATGTTCAGACAGGGGACAGGAATGCCAGGAAATCATTTACCTAGTCAATGATAAAGTTTGCATTTGAACGAACATGTCATCATTCCAGATCCAGTACATTTACTTCTATAATAGAAAACTACTATTTTACTGTTTCTATTGCTTTTAATAAGGTGGGATGAAAAATAAGGTGTTTTCTTACAATTAAAAAAAAATTCTTGCAATCTTACAAAACTCCAAATTCTACTTAGAAAAATGGCAAGGGCTTTCAAATGTTTTTTTTTTTTTTGTTCTACCTAACTTCTTGTTTCTGTAACTGCTGTTAAATATAGTCATGCCATTGTTCTACTCAATTATTGTCTAAGAAATAAACAATGATATAGTAATAAAGTCCAGGAACTGTGCCTCTGTAGATGGTAATAGAAAAGAGAAGATATCTTCACAAGTCTGCAAAGGATGTCAGCCTCTTAACATGGTCTGGGTGTTCTTGTTGATGAACCTTGGGGCTAAAATTAAGAAGAGAAATTGTGAATTGAGAAAGAAAACCACAATCACAAGTTTATACAATTGCTACATAGGAGCAGAGTAGGTGATAAAAGCCCTAAATCAGTGGTAAAGAGCATTTCTGTGGGGAAAATGTAGGGGTCACTGACCAAATCAGAGGAGAGAAAATTTGACTTTCCACTTAGGGAGATGATCCTGAGGCCCCTACCCAAAAGAAGTCTGCTCTTGTAGAAATCTATACAGCTAAGATAGCTAAGCCTGAACTTGGTCACTGAAAGATTATAAACCAGTGTGAATGGACAATACAAACATTTAAGAGACTATTTGATCCTCAAGGCCTGTGACAAATAGTGTTTAATGAGTAAGTCATCTCAAGTATATAGTGTGAATGATCATCATCATGATCTATATAGTATTTTTAGGTTTACAATGGTTATTATGTATGCCAAGTCTTAGGATTCTCCCAAAAATGCTGGGAGAGAGATGCTAATTTTTAATCTCCATTTTCTTAATGAGGAAAATGAAACTAAGAGGTTAAGTACCCAGGGACACACAGGTAGTAATTGTTTGAGACATATCATATCACTTCATAATGACTGTGGATATCACAAAATATTATTTATTTATGCTCATTATTACTTCAAAATTTGGCAGATATACTACAACTAGGTGTGTTATTCTGTTATGAATTAGATTTTTAAAAAAATATTTCAAAATTTTTCTTTTCATTTTACTATAACTGGTTTTCTTTGTAAATGTATGTATTTTATTTTATGTATTTATTTGGAAAAAGGTTCACAGACTTCAACAGACTCTCAAGGGATCCATGGCACAGAGAAAAAAAATTAATTAATATCCCTAAGCAATAACATTCTTCAAAAAATTTTCAATTTTTTTAACATTAATTAAAAAAATTTTTAAGTTCCAAATTCTTTCCTTCCTTTCTCCAATCTCCCTCTGGAGACAGCATGCAATTTGATATAGGTTATGCATATGCTATCATGTAATGCATATTTCCATTTTTATGATGTTGTGAAAGAAAACATATACCTACCTCAAAAATAATCCAAGAAGAATAAAAAAATAGTATGTTTTGGTCTGTATTCAGACTTCATCGATTCTTTCTCTAGAAGCAAATATTATTTTTCATTATGAGTCCATCAAAATTGGCATAGATCATTGCTTTGCCAAAAATAGCTTAATCATTTTCAGTTGATCATAGTATATATAATAGTTCTCTTAACATTATATAGTGTTCTGGTTTTGCTGACTTCATGTGGCATAAGTTCAGGTATGTCTTTACAAATTTTTTCTGACATGATGTTGCTCATCATTTCTTATAGCATAATACTTTTCCATCATAAATCATATACCACAACTTGTTCAGTCATTATCCCACTTGATGGACAATACCTCACTTCCCAATTCTTTGCCACCATAAAAAATACTGCTACAAATATTTTGGAATATATTTCTCTTTTAAAATTATTTTTTTCTCTTTTTGAAATATCTTTAGAATGTAGACATAATAGTGGTATTTCTGGGTCAAAGAGTATGCACGATTTTATAGTTTTTTTGTTCATAGTTCCAATTTACTCTCCAGAATGATTAGAACAGTTTACAACTCCACCGACAGTGCATTGATTTGCCCAGTTTTCCTACATTCTGTCCATCATTAAGACAGAAAAGTTTAAGAATTTTTAATAATACATTAATTTTACATATTTGGAAAATGGTTACTCACATCATGCCCAGAGCTAAGAAACAAAGTACTTCATTTTTGGAATAGCCAGAAAGCCAATGTCACTGGAACAAAGAGTACATGTTGGAGAATAAGGTGTAAAAAGACTGGTAAGGAAGGAAGGGATTAGTTTGTGAAGGACTTTGAATGCCAATCAGAGCACTCTGTATTTGCTTCAGGAGACAATAGGAAGCCACTGGTGTTTATTATCAGCAGTGACAAGCCCTTTAGAAAAATCACTTTAGTGGATGAATGGAGGATGGATTAGAGTGAAGAGAGAGTTGAGGCAGGGGACTCACTATTAGGATATTGCAATAGTTCAAGCATTAGGTTAAGAGGGCCTGAGCTAGAGTAGTGGTAGTCTCAAAGGGGAGAAGTGGGCCTATATGAGAGATGTTACAACAGTGAAGTTGACCAGCTTTAGCAACAGATTAGATGTAGGGGGATGGTGGTGAGAGAAATTGTGAGCTTGAGGGACTAGGAGGATGGTGTTGCCCTCTACAGTAATAGGAAGAGGGAGGAGGATGAGGAAAGATAAAGAGTTCCATTTTGGATATACTAAGTTGAAGATGTCTTCTGGTCATTGAGTTTGAGGTATCTGAAAGGTAGTTGGAAATGAGAGATTGTAGGTCAGTAAAGAGGATGGGGTAGGAAAAGTAGATTTGAGAACCATCAGCATAGAGATGGTTTAGTGGAGGAATTAGTTGATGGTAAAGAAGATAGAGAAGGAATGAATATATTCTCCCTAAAAGCAGGGTCCAGGGAAAATAGCTGGTAATTGAAGCTGGCCCAGAGAGAGGAGAGAGGGAGTGAGTAGTTTCCCCTTTCAGTCTTCCTTCCTCAGCTATGGCTGTTTCCCTAAACTGGCTCTTGACTTCCTCCACTACTACAGCCAAAGAGGGAGATTACCCTCCCCCTCAAGCTCTCCCACTCACACTTTGGGAAAAAGACAACTTTATTATAAACTAAGTCAGCTAGGGTAACACAAAGAAATGTCTGGCAGGAAGGGAATTGGTGAGGAAGGCGGGGGAAGGTGTCCTTTTTCTAAATACCCCTTTTTCCTTCCCTCCTCGAGTCAGGGAACCCAGGTATTGGCAGCCTTGGGCCCTCTGAGATCCTCAGGCAGGCTTGCCCTGGTCTTGGCCCAACTGGCACAGTTTGGACCCAGGGCACCAGGAGCTGTGAGGTAAGTTTGACAGAGGCTCAAAAATGTTTTCTTCAGTTGTCACTTCAGTTGGGAATTGGTGGGGGGAAAGATATCCTGTCACTAGGAGAGGAAAAGGTAAGTGTCTCCCCAGAAAAAAAAAAAAAGTTTTGGCCAGACCTCTCTCCAAGGCTTCTCAAGGCTGAGAGAGATAACTGAATCTCAGTCAGAATATTCTGGCTTCTCAACATCCCAGACTTCCTGGGGCCCCTCCCCCATGGAGGTGAGCATTCAGCCTATCACTTTCCTTGAGTGCAAAAACTCTGTCACAATGGTAATTAAATCCTTGGGAGCCAATGAGATCACCAAGTAAAGTAATATAGAGGGAGAAGAGAAGAGGCCAAGGACAGAATTCTGAAGAACAGCTATAGTTAAGAGAGAATGACCTAGAGAAAAATCCTTCCCAGGAGAAAGAGTAGTGTTTAGATAGGTAGGAGAAAAACCAGGAGAAAATGGTGTCCTGAAAGCCTAACAAGTAAGAGCTAGTGAAGGAGGATAGAGTGATATGCAATGTCAATGATAGCAGAAAGGTTAAGGAGAAGGAGGATAGAGAAAAGGCCACTGGATTTAGCAACTAAAAGATCATTTGCAAATATGGAGAGAACAGTTTCAATGGAAAGTTATTTGGAAGCGATATTGTAAGAGACAAAGAAGAGAAGAGTGAAAAAAGAGCAAGTGTATATACCTGTTGTAGACAACCTTAGCTGGAGGACAAAGGTCAGGAAAAGATATAAGATAATAGCTAGAATAGGAGGGCAAGTGAGAGGGCTTTTCAGGATGGTAGAGATATTAATAGTTGTGAAGGTAATAAATAATGCTACACTGGAAAGACTGAAAATAAATGAAAGAATGAGGATGATTGAGTGGGGCAAACTGTTGGAGGAGATCAGATGCAATGGGATCAATTGAATATATGGATACATGGATGAGCTTAACTTTGGTAAAGTGAAAAGCCACTTATTCATATGAGACAGGTTAAAGAAGGAGAGAGTGGTCTAATGTACCTGAGTAATAGTGGATGAGGCAGAATGGAGAAAAAGGATATTATTGCTAACAGCATCAGTTTTGTGACTGTTAAATATGAAGCAAAGTTCATTTCCATGAAATGTATTTTGTGATGAGCACCAGAGCTCTAGGAGTAGCAGCACCCTCCAGACTACCACTCCTGCTTCTAGCACAGCCATCTGAGGAAGCAACTCTTCTAGAGAAGGGGCTAGCTTTACCCTTCAACTCCCAAACAATTGTCATTCAGAGAGTAGGTAAATAACTCTGGTTAAAGTAGTGGGGCACCCTGAGGAAAAAACATGAGACAACATTTACCAGGAAAGTCAAACTACAATCACTACTTTGATTACCATCTCCCCTCTTATTCAAGTGGAAATAGCCTAGAATCTTTTTTTTTCAAGTCATTGGAATAGCAATGCCACCATCATTCAAAGAAGAAACCCAGTAGAGATGTATACAGCATTGCAACTGTTCCTGTAGGTTCCATAGCTACATCTATTTAAGAACCTGAAAATAAATGTGTTGCTAACCAAGTCCTTGATATTCTCAGTTTAATCTCAGAAAATGATATGATTTCCTACTAAAAAGAGGCATTGTTCCAAACTGCCCTCCAGAATGGTTGAAACAATTCACAACTCCACCAGCAATGCATTAATGTCCCAATTTTGCTACATCCCCTACAACATTCATTGCTTTCCTTTGATGTCATGTTAGCCAATCTACTGGGTGTGAGGTGGTACCTCAGGGTTGTTTTGATTTTCATTTCTCTGATTATAAGAGATTTAGAACACTTTTTCATATGCTTATTAATGGTTTCGATTTCTTTATCTGAAAATTGCCTATTCATTTCCCTAGCCCATTTATCAATTGGGAAATGGCTTGATTTTTTTTTTTTACAATTGATTTAGCTCTTTAAAAATTTGCGTAATAATAAGGAAAAAAGACTTGTACAAGAATATTTATAGCTATGCGCTTTGTGGTGGCAAAAATTGGAAAATGAGGGGATTCCCTTCAATTGGGGAATGGCTGAACAAATGGTGGTATCTGATGGTGATGGAAATCAATTGTGCTCAAAGGAATAATGAACTGGAGAAATTCCATGTGAACTGGAATGACCTCCAGGAATTGATGCAGGGTGAAAGGAGCAGAACCAGGAGAACATTGTACACTGAGACTGATACACTGTGGTACAATTGAATGTAATGGACCTCTCTAGTAGCAGCAATGCAATGATTAAGAACAATTCTAAGGGATTTATGAGAAACAATGCAATCCATATCCAAAGGAAGAACTGTGGGAACAGAAACACAGAAGAAAAACAACTGCTTGATCATCGATGGGGATATTATTAGGGATATAGACGCTAAATGATCACCCTAGTGCAAACATCAACAATATGGAAATAGGTTTTGATCAAGGACACATGAAATACCCAGTGGAATTGTGTGTCTGCTATGGGAGGGGGTGGGGAAGGAGAGGGAAAGAACATGACTCTTGTAAACAAGGAAAAATATTCTAAATTGACTAATTAATTAAAATGCTTAAAAAGAGGCATTATCATCGCCTTTGTTGCTGTACCCTAAGGACTGTGAAACCTTTATATTTACCTCATTTCTGAAAGCTTCCACATATGTTATTTCCAATATTTGAATGTAAGTTTTTCAGAGCAGAGATTTTCTTTCTTTCTATTTGTTTCCCTAACATTTAGTACAGTGCTTTGCACATAACAAATGTTTAATAAATAAATCATTTATTCATTCATTCCTTTCTTCATTCATTCATTCTTCATGAGATTTTTAACTTTCAATCAGTTGTCAAAGGAGAAAAACTATGCTTATGTTTTACCTCCTCTAGTTTTAGGTATTGGCACCATATTTTTTTGTAAGAGGAATTTGGTAGGACAGCATTTTTAAACCAATTATTCTAAATAATTTACTTAATATTAGAGTTTGATGATCTCTAAATGTTTGGTAAAATTCACTTGTAAATCCATCTGGCTCTTATGCTTTTTTCTTTAGGAAATTCATTTATGGCCTATTCGATTTCTTTTTCTAAAATATGTTATGTAAATATTTTATTTCCTCCTTTATTAGACTAGGGAATTTCTATTTTTCTAAGTATTCTTCCATTTTACTTAAATTATTAAATTTGTTGGTATATAATATATCTGGCATTGGCTAAGGAATAGAAAAGGAAATCAATGGAACAGAACAGACATACAACAAATAGCAGTAAAAAAGAAGAATAACCTTGTACTTGCCAAAAGTAAATTCCAAGTTTTGGGGACAAGAATTAACTATTGGTATGGAAAATTGGAAAGCAGTCTGGTAGAATCTAGATAGTATCTTATACCATTAACAAGTTAAGAGCAAAATGGATACATGACCTAAGCATAAAGGGAGATATCATGAGCAAATTAGAGGAACAGGGAACATAGATTAGCTCTCAGAGTTATGGATAGAAGAAGAATTTATGAATAAGCAAGTACTGTGAATTAAGAAATGATAGTTCTGAATACATTAAATTGAAATATTTTTGTACAAGTAAAACAATATAGCCAAGATCAGAAGGAAAGCAATTATTTTGGGAAAAAATTTATAGACTATTTCTCAGATCAAAGTCTCATATATAAAATATAAAGAATTTTGTTAAATATATAAGAATATGAAGCATCCTCCATATGATGAATAGCCAAAAGATATGAACAGACAGTTTTTAGATAAATAAATCAAAAGTATAATAATATGAAAAAAGTTCCAAATTATTATTGAATAGATAAATGAAAATAGAAACAAGCCTGAGATATCATCTCACATCTATCAGATTGGCTAAAATGATAAAAGGGCAAAATAAATATTGGAGGGAATGTGGAAAAAAGGGAGCACTACTATTCTGTTGGTGGAGCTGTAAATTGATTCAACCATTTTGGAAATCAATTGGGAATTTTGGTCAAAGAGTTATCAAACTGTGTATACCTTTTCACTCAGGAATACCACTATTATGTTTATTTCCTGAAGTTATCAAAGAAAATGGGTAAGAATTATATATTCTAAAATATTCATAGCAGATTTCTGTAGTGGCAAGAAACTGAAATTGAAGGGATGCCTATCAATTGGCTGTTCTCTTGTTTTCTATGCATTTAAAAAACATTGAAATGCTGAAATGACCCTCTACCCATTCCTTTTTTGGGGGGGGAGAGGTAATTAGTATTGTTATATTCCCTCTTCCAAAATTCCTTCACCAATTAAAAACATTTCACAACAATTAAGCAAATAAAAATATACATTAACCTTGTTTAGAAATGTATATCTCAAACTGCACCCCAAATCCCACTACTTCTTTGTCAAGAAGTGGATAGCATGCTTCACCATTAGTCCTGTAAAGTCTTGGTTAGGCATTGAATTGATCAGTTACTAAGTCTTTCCTTTTCAATGTTGTATTTATGGTATATTTTGTTCATCTGGTTCTGATCTTCTTTCTACATATTAGTTCATATATCTTTTTAGGTTTCTTTGAATCTGTATTATTTATTGTTTCTTATGGCATAATAATATTCCATTGCATTCATATAACTTTGTGAGTGGCTCCTCAATTGACGGGCACCTACATTTCCCCTAGATCTTGGCAACACCAACAAAAAAAAGTGATGGTAAAATATTTTTGCACATAAGTACCTTTTCTCTATTTCTTTTATTTTGGAGGAATATGTCTAAACATTTTATTACTGTGTCAAAGCATATGTGAAATTTAGTAATATTTGTGGTATAGTTACAAATTGCTTTCTAAAATGGTGTGACAAATTCACAGTTTCCCCAAAAGCATATATTCTGATGTCCCTCCAACAATTGTTACTTTTCATTTTTATGGTCATCTTTCCAAATTTGATTGATATGAAGTAGAACTTTAGAGTCATGTGAATTTAGATTTCTCTATCAGCAATTTTGAGAATTTCTTTTCATACGGCTGCTGATAACTTGTATTTCTTCCTTTGAATATTTGAACATTTATCTTGGAGGATATATTTACTAAAATTCAAACCACAGACTGAAGAATTTACAATAGAATCCTGAAGTTTTGGATCAAATCTTTAACGCATCCCACTCATTATCTCTTGAATACTAGGAATGGTAAATTGCGCTCACTATAGATTTATTAATAAGAGGTGGAGTTTAGGGACCTTCGATATTTATTTTTGCCCTCAAACTATTCACCTGAAGTCTCATTTGAAATAGTTTTTCATGTAATAATTATAGTCTGGAAATGACAATCCAATTAAAAGTGTCTCTTCAGAAGAGAAGACTAGAATCAAGCTAATAAGATTAAATTTATTAGGAATAATTGTAAAGTCACAACATTGAGTTCAAACCAAACATTTTCATGGGATTTGACTACAAACTCAGAGTTAGAAAAAATTTTGTTGAAACAAAAAGATCTGGTAATTTACGTTATTGCAAATACAAGATAAGTGAATGATAAATCTATTAGCAAAAAAGCCAATAAGACCTAAACAGTTTTATATTTAATGAAGCATAGAAAAAACTGCATAGAAAAATGGACAGAATATTAGTCTTGATATAGGTTCAAACCTAATTCATACACATATTAACTGTGTGATACTAAGCTGTCATCTAATGTAAGAGGAATATTTGAGTTGAAGTCTCACCTTTTTATACTTGTTGACTGCACAAGTTACTTAACTTTTCAGTGGCCCCAGGAAACTTTTTATAAGCCATGTTTGTTAAAGACATGCATGTTGAAGAAATTAATTTCTGGATCTCATGTTAATAACAATAAAATTTAGATAAAAATTACTCCTTTAGGTTGGAGAGGCAGAGTCAAGATGGCAGAGTAGAGGCAGTGAAAGTTCAGACCTCTGAAAACCCTTCCTTAACAGTTACAAACTAAATGCTCCTAACCTAACAACAAGACAGAGCCAAAGAACCCTCCTGCTGGACTCAATTTAAAAGGTATGCCCCCCAAAAGCCTGAATTTGAGAACACTGGGGTTTAAGGGGAAGGGAGAAAGAAGGTCACAGGACCCCTCCCCCACTTAGAGTGCTAAGCCTCCAGCAATAGCTGGAACATCTGGGTGGGCAAAGGCACTGGTCTGGAAGGAGTACATTGTGGGCAAAGCTATGCCAGGCTCTGAACATCGAATCCATGCAGTAGGGAAGGAGTTAGAGAAGGAGAACAGAACACACAACCTAGTTGCAGCAATGGAGAGCCTCTATATTACTCCCCCCTTCCTGGAGGTTTTGGCCTTAGGGCACATCCAGGCCTATCCAGCTGGACTTAATCCCATCAACAGTCTTCAGAGAGAAGGGAAACTCAAGCTCTAATACCCCTCCCCCACAAACTGCACTGAGAGATTTGCTGACAAAACTCCAAGAGGGAACACTGACAAAAAAGCCCAAAACAAAAAAAAAATGAGAGGAGCAAAGGAACAGATAACTTCAGGGAGTAAAGAATTGGTAAATATGAGCAAACAATAGAGATAGAAAAAAAAAAGAAATGACAATCGACAGCTTTTATACAGGTTATAATCAAAGAGCAAATGGAACAGAGAAGGAGGAGGGAACACCAAGCAATAAAACAGAAAACCCAGTGAATTGGATACAGGCTTTGGAAGAACTCAAAATACAATTAAGAGAGGCTGAAGACAATTGGGGAAAAAAAACCCCTTAAGAACCTAAGATAAGTCATCTGGAAACAGAGGCACTTGAACTAAGACAAGAAAATAGGGTCTTGAAAGCCAAAATCCACCAACTTGAAAATGAGGCAAAGGAGATGAAAGATGAGGTAAAGAAGATGAAAGATAAGGCAAAAGAGATGAAAGTTGAGGTAAGGAGGATGAAAGATAACCTCCAAAGAAAATCAGACCAGAAGGAGAAGGATGACCAAAAAGTCAGGGATGAAATCCAGTCTTTAAGAACCAGAATACAACAACTAGAATCAAGTGACTTCACAAGGCATCAAGACACTATAAAACAAAATCAAAAGAATGAAAAAAAATTGAGGAAAATATGAAACACCTCATCCACAAAACAGGAGATTTAGAAAATTGATATAGGAGACTCAACTTAAGAATAATTGGTCTACCGGTAGACCATGACAAAAGAAAAAGCCTGGGCATCATCCTATAGGAAATTATCCAAGAAAAATGACCCAATATTCTTGAACAAGAGGGAAAAGTGGAGATTGAAAGAATTCACAGGTCACCTCCTGTACTTAATACCCAAATGATAACACCCAGGAATGTTATAGACAAATTCAAGAACTACCAGACCAAGGAAAAAATATCACAAGCTGCTAAGAAGAATTCATTCTGATACCATAAAACTATACTGAGGATAGCACGGGATCTGGTTACATTTACACTGAAGGACAAAAAGGCATGGAGTATGATATTCCAGAAAGCTGTAAACCTCAAAATTCCTTAGACTTATAAATGTTGGAAATTTCACCATTGGGATATTTCATACTTGGAAAATTTCCTATTGATAGTGGGTCTTGACTATTGGAATGTGAACCCCATTGGCATGGGAGGTTCCTTTTCTTCCCTTCTTAAGATTACTTTAGGACAGAAACCTTTTGCTGAACAATGGAAAGGACTTTGACCTATGCTTAAGCATAGAACAGGAATTTCTTTGAGTCATGATTGATTTTAGAATTGATACAATGGAGATACTTGGAATCAATCTCCACCCTATTCAGTCCTAACAGGATTGAGTAAGGGCTGCAGCCTAGATCAAAATTTAATTATTCCAATCTCTACCCTACTCAGGTTAACAGGATTTAGAAAGGGCTGTAGCAAAGGATCAAAGATTTAATTATTTGAAAATATGACCTTCAACAGACATGTGCAAAAGCCAGAGACCTCTGGGCGGTCCTGGGTTTAAGCTAGAGCCTCCATTGGCACAGGGAAATTGATGGACAGGTGATTGGTAGATGTGAGGACTGAGGGGAGGCAACTTGGATGGTTTCCTTAAAGATAGGGGAGTCTGGAGACTCGGGGGGTGGTTGAGAAGTTGGTTGGTGTGGTTGGTGTGTGCTCTGAGAAGCTTGCTCTGAAGGAAGCTGGAGGTGGAGGCCCCTGAGACTGTTTCTCCATTTTGGTCACGTGAGTAATAGGGACTGATCTCTTTTCTTTGCCCCAGCTATCTAAGGGCTTGGGCCTTTTGGCCCAGCCTAAACAGAAGGGGTATTTAAGCCCTATTTCCTTCTCTCCCCTTTCTCTCTCTCTCTCTCTAATTACTTCCTCCTATTGTAATTAAACTCCATAAAAGATTGACGGCTGACTTAAGTTTTCATTTAGGAATTACATAGCTGATTCCTTGGCGACCTTAAATTAATATATATCAGTCTTTTAAAGTGATTTCCATGTAACAAAGCACGGGAACTAGGTCTACAACAAAGAATCAATTTCCCAGCAAAACTGACTATATTCTTATAGTGGAAAGTATGGTCATTTAACAAAATAGAAAAATTCCAAGCATTTGTAAAGAAAAGACTGGACATGAACAGAAAATTTGATACCCAAGAACAGAACTCAAAAGAATCATCAAAAGGTAATTTAAAAAGAGGGAAAAAAGAAAAATAAACAACCCCCCCCCTTTTTAAAGAGACTCAATAAGTTAAAATGATATGTATCCCTATAAGAAAAGAGGTCATTGGTAACTCTTAAAATTGTTATTGTCACTCAGGAAGCTAGAATAAGTACACATAGAGGGAACAGTGACAAACTGTATAGGATAAAATGACATGACATAAATATGTATATAGATATATGTATGCATAAATACATATATATGTGGGTATATATATATATATTTACACAAATAGAGATAAAAAGGAGGTTAATATTGAAATAAGTGGGAAAAGAAATTTATATTTAATTTATATGTCACAAAGAAGTACATGGCAGGAGGGGGGAGAATATCAATACACTGGAAGGGTAAAGAGGTTGGAGATAGGAAGCACCCAATTTTTATGTGCATTGAAATTCACCCGAAGAGGGAATAGCAATTCAATACATTGGGGCAGAGAATTGATTTGTTCCCTATAGGGAAGTAGAAGGGTAACAAATGGACTGATGGGGAGGGAAGCAGTACAAGGGAGGGAGAAAGTGGGGGTAGTTTAAAAATATTGTAAAGAAAATAAGGGGGGGATAAGAAGGGAGGGGATAGAAAGGGAAATAAAATAAGTGTTGGAACTAGGGGGACTGATTAAAAACAAATATTGGTGTAGAAGAAAATAGTGAAAGAAGAAATAGCAGGACTAGGAGTAGAAATCAAAATGCTGTGAAATACACAGCTGATAATCATAACTCTGAAAGTGAATGGAATTAACTCACTCATAAAACACAATCCCAAACCCTACCATATGCTGTCTACAAGAAATACACATGAGGAAGGTAGATTTACATAGGGTCAAAGTAAGAGGATGGAGCCAAATCTATTGGGCATTAACTGATAAAAAGAAGGCAGGAGTTGCAATCATAATATCTGACAAAGTCAAGGTAAAAATAGATCTAGTTAAAAGAGATAGGGAAGGTAATTACATCCTGATAAAAGGCAGAATAGGCAAAGAGGAAATATTAGTATTCAACATGTATGCACCAAATGGCATAGCTTCCAAATTTCAAAGAATAAACTAGTAGAGCTAATGGATGAAATACATAGAAAAACTATACGAGTGGGAGACTTGAACCTCTATCAGAACTAGATAAATCAAACCAAGAAATAAATAAGAAAGAGGTAAGAGAAGTGAATGAAATCTTAGAAAAATTAGAGTTAGTAGATATGTGGAGAAAACTAAATAGGGAGAAAAAGGAATGCAGCTTCTTTTCAATAGCACATGGCACATTCACAAAGACTGATCATGTATTAGGGCATACAAACACTGCAAACAAGTGCAAAAGACAAGAACTAATGAATGCATTCTTCTCAGATGACAGTGCAATACAAATAATAATTAATAAGGTTATGTGAAGAGAAAAATAAAAAATTAATTGGAAATTAATATGACTCTCCAAAATTGGTTAAAGAACTAATCATAGAAGCAATTAATAATTTAATTGATGAAAATGACAATGATAAGACATCTTTTCAAAATCTATGGGATGCAGGCAAAACAGTACTAAAGGGGAAATTTATATCCTTGAGTTCATATATGAGGAAATTAGGAAGGGCAGAGATCAATACAAAAAAAAAACTAGAAAATGAACAAATTAAAAATCCTCAGATCAAGACTAAAGTAGAGATCCTAAAAATCAAAGGAGAAATTAATAAATTTAAAAGTCAAAGAACTATTGAATTAATAAATAAGACTAGAAGGAGGTACTTTGAAAAAAAAACATGAAATAGACAAAGTACTGGTAAATCTAATTTAAAAAAGGTAAGAAGAAAACCAAATTGATAGTATCCAAGATGAAAAGGAGAGACCACCTAAAATAAAGAGGAAATTAAGGCAATAATTTAAAACTATTATGCCTAATTATATGGCAGTAAATATGGCAATCTAGGTGATATGGATGAATATCTACAAAAATATAAATTGCCTAGATTAACAGAAGAAGTAATAGAATACCTAAATGACCCCATATTAGAAAAAGAAATTGAACAAGCTATCAAAGAACTCCCTAAGAAAAAATCCCCAGGTCCAGATGGATTCACAAATGAATTCTATCAAACATTCAAAGAACAACTAATCCCAATACAATACAAACTATTTGACAGAATAAGCAAAGAAGGAGTTCTACCAAATTCCTTTTATGACATAAATATGGTACTGATTCCAAAGCCAGACAGGTCAAAATCAAAGAAAGAAAACTATAGACCAATCTCCTTAATGAGCATAGATGCAAAAATCTTAAATAGTATAGTAGCAAAAAGACGCCAGCAAGTGATCATGAAGGTTATTCATTATGACCAGGTAGTATTCATACCACGAATTCAAGGATGGTTCAATATTAGGAAAACCATCCACATAATTGGCCATATTCACAAGCAAACCAAGAAAAATCACATGATTGTTTCAATAGATGAAGAAAAAGCCTTTGAGGAAATACAACACCCATTCCTATTGAAAACACTAGAAAGCATACGAATAGAATGGTCTTTCCTAAAATTAATAAACAGTATATATCTAAAAACCATTAGCAAACATCATTTGCAATGGGGATAAACTAGAAGCCTTCCCAATAAGATCAGGAGTGAAAGAAGGATGCTCATTATCACCTCTATTATTACACATTGTACTAGATACACTAGCAGTAGCAATTAGAGAAGAAAAAGAAATTTAAGGTATTAAAATTGGCAATGAGGAGACCAACCAGTCAGTCTTTGCGGATGACATGATGGTCTACTTAAAGAATCCTAGAGAATCAACCAAAAAGCTAGTCGAAATAATCAACAACTTTAACAAAGTTTCATGATACAAAATAAACCCACATAAGTCATCAGCATTTCTATATATCTCCAACACATCTCAGCAGAAAGAATTAGAAAGAGAAATTCCATTTAAAATCACCCTAGACCATATAAAATACTTATGAATCTATCTGCTGAGACAAACACAGGAACTTTATGAACACAACTACCAAACACTCTCCACATAATTAAAACTAGATCTAAATAATTGGAAAAACATTGATTGCTCATGGGTAGCATGAGCTAACATAATAAAAATGACAATTCTAACCATAATAATTTACTTACTCAGTGCCATACCCATTGATCTATAAAAAAACTTTTTAACTGAATCAGAAAAAAAAAAACATTACAAAATTCATTTGTAAGAACAAAGGATCAAGGATATCCAGGGAAATCATGAAAAAAAATATGAAGGAAGGTGGCCTTCAAACTATACTATAAAGCAGTGGTCATCAAAACAAAATGGTATTGGCTAAGAGACAGAGAGGAGAACCAGTGGAATAGACTTGGGGTAAGTGACCTCAGCAAGATAGTCTATGATACACCCAAAGATCCCAGCTTTGGGGACAAAAATCCACTATTTGATTTAAAAACAACAATAACAACAAATTACAGGGAAATTGGAAGACAGTATGGGAGAGATTAGGTTTGGATCAACATCAACAACCCTACACCCAGATAAACTCAGAATGGGTAAATGACCTGAATATAACGAATGAAACTGTAAGTAAATTAGGTGAACACAGAATAGTATATATGTCAGATCACTGGGAAAGGAAAGACTTTAAAACCAAGCAAGAGCTAGGAAAAATTACAAAATATAAAATCAATAATTTTTATTACATCAAATTAAAAAGGTTTTGTACAAACAATGGGTAAGGGACATGAATAAGGCAATTTTCAGTTAAAGAAATCAAAACTATTAATAAGAACATGAAAAAGTGTTCTATATCTCTTATAATCAGAGAAATGCAAATCAAAACAACTCTGAGGTATCACCTCACACCTAGCAGATTAGCTAACATGACAGCAAAGGAAAGTAATGAATTGTAGCAAAGTTGGGACATTAATGCATTGCTGGTGGAGTTGTGAATTAATCCAGCCATTCTGGAGGGCAATTTGGGACTATGCCCAAAGAGCACTAAAAGACTGCCTGCCCTTTGATCCAGCCATAGCACTGCTGGGTTTGTACCCCAAAGAGATAATAAGGAAAAAGACATGTACAAAATATTCCTAGCTGTGCTCTTTGTGGTGGCAAAAAATTGGAAAATGAGGGGATTCCCTTCAATTGGGGAATGGCTGAACAAATGGTGGTATATGTTAGTGATGGAATATGATTATGCTCAAAGGAATAATAAAGTGGAGGAATTCCATGGAGACTGGAACAACCTCCAGGAATTGATGCAAAGTGAGAGGAGCAGAACCAGGAGAACATTATACACAGAGACTGATATACTGTGGTACAATCAAATGTAATGGACTTCTCTATTAGTGGCAATGCAGTTATCTTAACAACCTGGAGCCATCTATGAGAAAAAACACCATCCACATTCAGAGGAAAAACTGTGGGAGTAGAAACACTGAAGAAAAAACCACTGCTTCAATACTTTGGTCGACGGGATATGGTTGGGGATGTAGACTGTAAATTAACATCCTAATGCAAACACCAACAACGTGGAAATAGGTTTTGATCAAGGACACATGTAATACCCAGTGAAATTGCAAGTCTGATGCAGAAAGGGTGGTGGGAGGGGAGGGATGGAAATAATATAAGTCTTGTAACCAAGGGATAATGTTCTAAATTGACTAAATTAACTTAAATAAAACAATAAATAATAAAAAGAATGGCAGATAAAAATAACTCCTTTAATTACTATTATCTTTAGGATTAGAGACAATGAAACCATTACTGAATTTAGTGTTGGTCAACTCATATTAGGATATGCTCAGTTACACTTACCACATTTTAGGAACCATATGATAAGTGACAATGCCCAGAAGATGGCAACCAGAAAATGTTGAAGGGAGTCAATAAGTAGCTGAAGGAAGAGAAAATTTCTGGGGAAAATGAAAACTATGAAAGTATTTGAATGTTTATTTTGTAGAAAATAGATTAGACTTGTTCTGTTGAACCCCAGAGGACAGAACTAGGAATAATGTTTTAAAATATAAAGAAGTAAATTTATTAGGGAAAAACTTCATACCAATCAGAGCTATTCTAAACTGGAATGGACTGCCTTAGGAGATGTTAGCCTTACCTCTCTACCTTAGATTATTTGACAAAATATCTAAGTTGCTGGAGAGAGGATTATCATTTATGTACTAGATGGACTGGATAATCTCTGAGTGTCCTTCCAAATTTGGGATGCTGCAGAAATAAGAATTTTTGTAGTGTCATGCCTATATTCATTTATGTAGACCTATTTACCTATTTATATGTATGTGTATATGTATATATTAATCTATCTGTATTACCTATCCACCATCAATTTCTCTTTAAAAATAAATATATGATGTTTGTATATATATGCATGCTTTATTAATTACTGGCATTGAGGTGTTCTCAAAGAAATTTTCATATTTCAAGGCTTAAATTAATAAATTTGAAGGCTACCAATAATGTAAATCCCAAATAAATTCTAAAGCTTCAACTTCAACAAAATGTCAATAAAATAATCATCATAATTTCATGTTTTATATGTGAAGCACATGAACTGCTTTGATAGATTTTTCCAATGAACCTGTTTATTGCTCTTATTCAAAGAAAGGCATTTAGCATACCATAGCAGAAATCAAAATCTTTTTTCAAGGCTGAACTCTCTCAGACTCTTTTGTGGAGAGTAAAACAAGTTTGCAGAAGAATGATACAAACAATTCCTTGCTGAAAGAAATAGTGCTTTTTTTGGGGAAATGTTAAGTCAGTTAATAAACATTTTTAAAATGCCATAGTAGTAATATTCCATAGTAGCATATTACTAAGTGATCAAAAGAAAGGCAAAAAAAGATAGTCTCTGATCTTAGAGGTTAGTCAAATCACATGAATGTAAATATGTAAAAAGATTTATATAGGATATATTGGACAGAATCAACATATGGAAGATACTAAAATGAAAGGGAATTAGAAAATGCTTCTGTAGTGGGTGGGATTTTAGTTGGGTTTTGAAGGGAGCTAGGAATGCAAAGAGGTGGGGATAAGGAGGGAAATCATACAACTAGTGGACCAAGGAAATTTGTATAAGACTTAACAAATAATTGGATTTAGGAGGACTGAGGGACCCCATGCAGGTCTTTATTTCTTAACTGGAGAATACTGGGAGAAGCAGAAGGTGGTGACAAGGCATAAGGTGGTGGGGAAACCCACAGGAATCCCTCTTTGCCCCAGACGCAGTTCTGAGACTTCTAAATTAGGGTAGCCTAACAACTAACTATAGACTAGAACTTCCAAGGGGGAAGGGAGGGAATATTGGGCATAATCATCTTTAAATCATGGGATGAAGTGACTCTCCATGATGACTTAGAATTCCAGGGTTAATGCTTCAGTGCAGCACTCAAGTGTCATGATCAGTTTTAGATCAAAACATCTAGCTAATATTTTTTTTGGAGAAGTCCTCAGGGTTGTTTTTTTTTTTTTACTGCTTTCTCACCCCCTTCATCTTATTGGCAAGGAGAAACCATTTAGACACCCGCTAGGAAAATGAAAATTATTCTCTGGGTAGTTTGTAAGTATAGAGGATGCCAGATATCAGATGTTCTAGAAAAGGGACAGTCAGGAGTGATTACAGAGCAGCTAACTTATTGGATGAAAAAAAGCAAATTTTTTCCTCCATGCAACAAATCTAAAAGGAAAATGACCAAGAGTTTCAAGTAACTAGGAATAAATAACGGGTTTCATGTAGCAAATGTGCACCTAAATTGCTCTCACAAAAATCAGGGTGAATTTTGTGAAAATGTCCCTGCTCAGTGCATTTGTTACCAGGCCAGCCACATTGAATATATTTGTCTTCTTGAGGTCTAGACATTTTTATTGATTTTCCTTTTATTTCACTTAAATGCTCTTTGCCAATAACATATCAAAATTTAATTAAAATGGGAGGAAACGTAAGGACCTAGAAAGCATTTTATTAATATAACTCTAACATGGCAACAGGAAAAATTCTAATCAAGTCATATGAAAATGCATATTATGCATGTTTAATGAATAATTATATATTTTATATGTAATGGAGACTATGGAGGAAGTAGCAATATCATCCAGTTTATTCAGTGTTGCTCCCATTTTGGATTTAGGAAGACAAGTTTTATAAAAGGCATTTCAAGAATTTCTGAGAGCCCTAAACTATGCACAAATGGGAATCTTACAGATTGTTCAGGACACAGAATCAAAGAACCTCAGAATTGCAACCACCATTCTTCCAGTCACCAGAATCTCAATCATCCAGAATTCTTCATCCTCACTCACTCCACTCAAGTCCAGTTAGTTGTCAAATCTTATTAATTATGCCTCTGCACCATATAATACATCCATATCTTTATCTCCATTCTGATGCCAACCATTGTAGTTCAGGATTTCCTTTGTCTTTTATCTGGATTATAATAATGGCCTCCTATTTATCTCTCTTCCTCAAATCTTTTGTCTCCAAAATCCACCTTTCACCCATCTGCCATAGTGGTATTTCTAAAAGATATTTCTGAACATAATACTTCTCTACTCAAAATTTCCAAGAGAATCTATTGCCACTAGGATGAAATACAAATTCTTCTTTACATTGAAAGTACTTGAAAATCTGTGTTCAGGCTTTCTTTCAATAATTATTGTATGATATTTCCCTTTTATCTTCTATGTTTCACTCAAATTAGCCTATTTTCTGTTCCCAAGACATTATATTTCTTTTTCTCTTTTCCATTTCTGTTCTTTGCACAAGTTGGAGTCTTTGCCTAAAATGCACTCCATCTCATTTCAAGATCACTTTCATCAAAGGACAATTCAAGCTATGTAAGGCATTTTCTTGCTCTCCTTACCTACTCCTTTCAAAAATTTTATAGATTTCTCTGCCTGTTGCATTCCCTTGATGATCAAATAATTAATTATGTGACGGTCCACTTCTTTATAGTTTGCAGAAAGCAAAAGAATGAGCTGTATGTGAATGAATATGATTTTGGTGACACCACAAAATGTACATCTAGCCCCCATTTTACTCAAGTCCTCTTTAGCTTTGTTGATACTCTATCCCATCATTAGTTCATTTTGATTTATGGTACACTACAGCCACTAGACAGAACTTTACTAGAAACCTTCTCTAAAATTCTTCAGTCTTAGATTTATAATATTTATCATCTTGAACCTATATTCTATTTTATAGGCATGGCTTGAAATCTACCCCATAATTTATGTTTGTTTGAATCCTGACTTTGTCATCTTTTGTGCCAGTTATCCTCAATTTTGCCATCTACAAAATTTTAAAGTAGTTATACTTTTATCTAATACATTGATACACTTGCTTAATAGCACACAACTAGGTATACATGAGAGTACTTATATAGGCTTCTTTACAAAGTGACAAATTCTTAATGACTACTCTTTGTGTCCTTTCTTTCAATCTTATCAAATCCACAAAAACGTACATTCATCTAACTATTCATCTCTTGACCTGGTAAACAGAAACATGAAATTGAGGTAACTATACTGACATTACTCACCTAATCTACCAGTCTCCCTGCCAAAGAAGGAAACACAGTGCATTTTCCATTGGCTTTTCTTAATAAAACTATATTGTCTTTGATTTTTGCATCCCTTTCTGGATGTTCACTCACCATCCCTTAAAAAAAAAGTTCTAGTATTTTGCTAGTAACCAAAATCACAGTAACTGGACTATATGTTAGCTCAATGTGCTTCCTTTTTAAAAAAAAAATGGGGCATATTTATCTTTCTTCAGGTAAAATTTTACGTGAAAAAATCCTTTTCCAAATGTGATGAAAATGTGATAAATATCAAAAAATACTTAGGAATATTGGAATTTTTGGAAATAGCTAAATAAATATTTCCTTCTCCCTCATTTTTATTCGTCCCAAAGATCCAGAAGTCACAATTCATCAATCTGGGTTCATGCCAAAATAAATCTTTCAAGCAAATTTCTCCCCCTGCTTTAATGCATCATCTATTTTAGTCATAACTAGCTAGAATTAGTTTTTTATGAAAATGCACTATGGATTATGACAACATTTCTAATCTTTTCCCCATTTTAGAACACTTAGAATTTTGGCTGGTTACCAGTAGCACCTTTAGCATGTAAATGACCCTTTACATTCCAAACTGAGAAAGTCCCTTCTCAGAAAATTGACTGAATGATACACATACTTTATTTTTCATTTTCAAATGTTTGATATATGTACCTGTACATGTTTAAAGAAGAAAGGAATATAATTTCAAGTAATAAAAATTTTATACAACTTAAACGTTTCTAATGAAGTTCTATAAGTTTAACTCCTGTCAATAGCAGCAATTAGAACTACTTGGATGCTGATTTCCCCAATGAGCTGATTTAGGCCACCATGAATATAGGCAGTTAGATAAGTGCAATTGTATCTAGAAGGCTGCATTTGGGGCTAGGACATTTGAACCCTGACTCAACCACTCATTAGCTTTTGGACCTTAAATCCTCTCATACTCACTTTTCTAATCTGTAAAATAGGGATATTAACATGTCCCTTAAAATCTTCTATGAGGATTAAATGAAATAACATATGTAGGGTGCTTTGTAAACATTAATGTACTATATACATTTTAGCCATTATTTTGCCTTCTTATGAGAGATTAATAATAATGTTCATGAGAATAGTCAGAAATAGAAATGGGAAGTTGACTTTCAAAGAAGATGTAGAGAAAATACTCATATTTTTAAAATTATCTGGAAATGGTGGCACATACTTTTAATCACTGCTTTTGAAGAGGCTGAGATTGGGCTAAAGAAAGAAAGAAAGAGAAGGAGGTAGGAAGGAAGACAAGAAGGAAAGAAGGAAGAAAGGAAAGAAGGAAGAGAAGAGAAAGGAAGGAAGAAAATGAAATAGGCCAACAATGAAAATAAATAAAAGAATTACACTAAAGATGAGCAAACTAAATGGAATTATAGACACAGCATTCCATAGTAGGAAGATCTCTGTATTAAACATCTGAACCTTTGGGTTCTAGTCCTGCTTTTACCATTAGTTTACTATATGTCTTTGGGTGGCTCATAACTTCTTTGGGTATAGGTTTTCTAATTTATTTAATGAAGGGCTTAAATATAATGGTTTCCAAGATCCCTTCTGGCTCAAGGTAAATTTGGTCACAAATCTGGATAATGCTGAAGTTGAATCTTACATGATTACTGTATATAGCTTCCAAGATTCATAAGTCAAGTTGATTTGTACCTGCTGGGGTAACAATAGATTCCCCTTTAAGTTGAGAAGAGTTCCAGCTACTCTTCTTTCAGATGAGAAAGAGATTATAGCTTCTGGCACTAAAGGATGGATCAGCTATTGTCTGATATTGCATTTTATGAAACAATTCTGAATTTTAATGTTTGTACCTCTTTTCCAAAAAGGAATGTAAAATGTTCAAAAAGGACCCTTGTAAAGCCCCATAATAGAATAGACAGATAGATTATAGATAAATCTATATATATATATATGTGCATATAAATCAAACATTATTGGATTATTAAAGACAGAGCATGACAAAATTGGAGTCATTAAACATGTAGAAAGCCTCATAAAAACTAAAATATAAAATAGATAAAAAGGACCAGATCAACATAGATGATAGAAAAAAAAAGAGAAGAAAAACTTGTTGGGGAAGAAAGACAATATATGGGCTTAAAATTCCAAATACAGATTAAAAGTGAAGACAATTTCTTGGGCAAATTTTCAAAACTGTTTTAATTAGGATACATTTTTAAATTTTCATATATTAAGATCAATTGGTATGTTTGAGACCATTTTCAGAACTTAAGACTAATTATCTAAGAATATTCAACAAATTAATTTGAGCCGTCATGTTAATTTTTAAACTTAATTTTATTATATATTTTTAACAATTACATGTAATAGCAAATTTTCACATATACTTTCTGAAGTTATATGATCCAGATTGTCTCATTCTCTCCTTCCCTCATCCCTCCTGGAGTTGGAAAACAATTCAATCTAGGTTATACATGTATTATCATGCAAAACATATTTCCATATTGTTCATTTTTGTAATTGAATAATCTTATAAAACACAAACCCCAAAACATATGCCAAAATAAGTGAAAAATTGTATGCTTTCATCTATATTTTGACTCCAACAGTCCTTTCTCTGGAGGTGAATAGCATTATTTTTCATAAATCCCTCAGAATTGTCCTGGATCATTGTATTTCAGCAGCCTATTGTATTTTAAATTTAATTTAAATTACTCACTTAGTAGATTCCAGGCATTTTTTTTTCTTCAACCTGTCTTAATTTTTTTTAATTCCTTTTTGAGTTCTCCCAGAGCATGAGACCAACCCCTATTTTTCTTTTGAAGTTTTGCTTTTATTTGCTTGGATCTTATCATCTTCTATTGGTTCTGCTCTTTGCTCTTATTCTCTTAGAAGTTTTTGAGAATTGTGTGTTTTTTACTGTGTTTTGCTCATTTTTCCAGCCTTTCCCCCCCTGTGGACTTGAAATTCTTCAAGCTGCTTGCCAATTCGGTCTCTTCTCTATTGGTTTGCAGGATTAAGCAAAGTGAGCTAATTTGTCCTGGGACTAAGTCTCCAATGAAGCCACGAGACTTGAAAGTACCCAGCCAGATTGCCTTCTGATCCTCATTGCAGTCTAGTGTCAGGGCCTGAGACTTCAAGGGGTGCATCTGAGATGCTCTGAAGTGTAGGCCCTGTCTCATGATCCCATAGCCTATGCTCAATTGCAGAACCTAGTATGGCAGGTAGGAGGTGGTTAGTCAGTACTCCTCTGTGTGCACTTTTGCTTCCAGTTCCATCTTATCTCATGAAAATTGACTCTCTCTTTGCTTATCTTTCAAGATGTATTCAGCAGAAGAGCTCCATGACTCTGTCTTGCTGTTGGATTTTAATTCCTGTCTTTTTGAATCTCTTTTAAAAGATTGGTGTGGAACAATAGAGAAGTGTTAAATATATCATTCTTCCTTCTAAACAGAACTAAATATGGTAAGTTTCACCAAAGCTTGTAATGAGTCACTTTAAGGATATCAAACAGTGTGGTCCCACTGACAAACAAATTAAATAGCACTTTCACCTCGTTGAATCTTTATCCAGTTATGTCAAAATGCTATTTGGATTCAATAAGTTAAAAGTATTAATATATGGCATGAAAAGACAAACTGAAAGCTTTGACCTTGATTTTAAACTTCACATTGAAACAATAGATGGAGGTGATTCTCACAGGTCCCTTGGACTCATCCAGGCAAAATACATCAAGCATAAAAATAGCAAGGAAAAATACATTAAGGAACTTTCTGCATCTTGACATCAAAGCGGAATGGGAAAAACATATTTAAGGCAATAAATATCTATGAAATATGTTATAAGATATACTATAGGACCTGCAAAATTATCATAGAAAATATGGAAAGTATCCTCAAAAAGTTAGGTATAATTTTAATACTGTCCAAGAGGGAGCTTTTACGTGACTCAGTTGATTAAGAGCCAGGTCTTGAGATAGAAGATCCTATGTTCAAATCTAGTCTCAGGCATTTTCTAGTCATGTGATTCTTGGCAAGTCACTTAACTCGTATCTCCTAGCCCTTACCACTCTTCTGCCTCAGAACTAATTCACAGTATTGATTCTAAGACAGAAGATAAAGGTTTAAAAATATATAACCCAAAATGGTTTACCCATGTATAGATATAGAAAGATTAATTATCTCTTGCCTGAAAGAAGGAAGGGGAATGATATATTCTTAGAACACCCAATGAACTCGTCAAAACCTCAGAATATATTTGGAACAAATATATCATCAAGTGATATCAGTAAAGGCTGATTGTCAAATATCTCAAAGTGGTTTGCCTCTAGATGGCTCCAATAAAATGGTTCAGATCCAAGAGGAGAATCAAAAGGCCGTCTGTGGATGGCATCCACATCAACTCAACCAATAATAGATTGGTAAGGAAGTGTTATATTTATTGGGAAAGGAAATAGGGAATTGGCAAACAGGGATAATGCGAGGTTTGTATTGGGTATGGATGAGTTGAGTAGAGAAAGGGAATATTGCTCAGTGAATCAAAGGAGAGAGATGCCCCCTGCTGAGAGGAAGCAGCAGGGGTCTGATAAGGACTGTTTGTCCTGGGATGACTGAACTGAAGTTCAACTCCCTCTATGATAAGAAAAGATAGTCCACTTATCTGACTGCAAATTCCAATAATATAAAGTTTAATAACCAGTTGGGATTGGAGTTTTTTCCTCAGCTTCAGAGTTGAGGCCAGGCCCCGAGGCTGGTGGAGGGTTCTCCCACTCCTGTCTACTCTATATCAATCCTCCTTAGTCTAATTCAGAATCTTAGCAGTAGACAGAAAGCAAACAAGAACAGTTCTAATCTTCAGAAGTCTGTGTCTTCAGGCTGAACAAAGCAGAGGCACACCACACCAGACTGGACTGAACAAGCTCCTCTCTCCTCCAACACCAGGAAGCAACTCCCACCCTGTCAGGAAGGAAGTGCTAGTCACAAGACCCAACTGCCACTCCCAGATGCTCCTTCCCCCACAAACTGTCAGTCTAAGTTTCCTTTCCACAGAAGTGTGAAAATGGCAGAGTCATGCAGATTTATTTATGGAAACCTAAGTGTTTCAAACATCAATTCAGGTCCAAGTCATGGACATGAGAAATTACAGAATATTTATTCTTTTTTTTCCCGATTTAAACATTATTTTATTTGGTCATTTGCAAACATTATTAATTGGAAACAAGGATCATTTTTTTTTCCTCTCATCCCTCCTGCCACCACTGCTATAGATGATGCATGATTCCACTGGGTATCACATGTGTCCTTGATCTGAACCCATTTCCATGTTGTTGGTATTTGCATTACAGTGTTCATTTAGAGTCTCTCCTCAATCATATTCCCTCAACTCCTGTAGTCAAGCTATTGCCTTTCCTCAGTGTTTTTACTCCCACAGTTTGTCCTCTGCTTGTAGATAGTGTTGTTTTTTTTCCTCATAGATACCTGTAGATAGTTCAGGGCCACTGCATTGACACTAGTGGAGAAGTCCATTACTTTCGATTGTACCATAGTGTATCAGTATCTAGTTCTGCTCCTTTCGCTCTGCATCAATTCCTGGTTGTTCCAGTTCCCATGGAATTCCTCCAGTTCATTATTCCTTTTAGCACAATAGTATTCCATCACCAACATATATCACAATTTGTTCAGCCATTCCCCAATTAAAGGGTATACCCTCATTTTACAATATTTTTTTGCTAACACAAAGAGTGCAGTTATGAATATTCTTGTGCATGTCTTTTTCCTTATTATCTCTTTGGGGTACAAACCCAGCATGCCTTTCCTCTTTTTTATTAGATTTACTCAGCAGTGCTATAGCTGGATCAAAGGGCAGACAGTCTTTTATCGCCCTTTGGGCATAGTTCCAAATTGCCCTCCAGAATGGTTGGATCAATTCACAACTACACCAGTAATGTATTAACATCCCGACTTTGCCACATTCCCTCCAGCATTCATTACTTTCCTTTGCTCTCATGTTAGCAAATCTGCTAGATGTGAGGTGATACCTCAGAGTTGTTTTGATTTTAATCTCTCTGATTATAAGAGATGTAGAGCACTTTTTCATGTGTTTATTAATAGTTTTGATTTCTTTAACTGAAAACTTCCTACTCATGTGTCTTGCCCATTTATCATTTGGAGAATGGCTTGATTTTTTTGTACAACTGGTTTAGCTCTTTATAAACTTGAGTAATTAGACCTTTGTCAGAGGTTCTTGTTATGAAGATTGTTTCCCAATTTGTAGCTTCCCTTCTGATTTTAGTTACATTGGTTTTGTTTGTACAAAACCTTTTTAATTTGATGTAGTGAAAATTATTTATTTTACATTTTGTGACGCTTTCTAAGTATTGCTTGGTTTTAAAATCTTTCCCTTCCCAAAGGTCTGACATGTATACTATTCTGTGTTCACCCAATTTGCTTATAGTTTCCTTCTTTATGTTCAAGTCATTCACCCATTCGGAGTTTATCTTAGTGTAGGGTGTGAGGTATTGATCCAAACCTAATCTCTCCCACACTGTCTTCCAGATTTCCCAACAGTTTTTATTAAATAGTGGGTTTTTTGTCGCCAAAACTGGGTTCTTTGGGTTTATCATAGACTGTCTTGCTGAGATCACTTACCCCAAGTCTATTCCACTGATCCTCCTTTCTGTCTCTTAGCCAGTACCAAACTGTTTTGATGACCACTGCTTTATAATGTAGTTTGAGATCTGGGACTGCAAGGCCACCTTCCTTTGTATTTTTTTTTCATTATATCCCTGGATATCCTTGATCTTTAGTTCTTCCAAATGAACTTTGTTATGGTTTTTTTCTACTTCAGTAAAAATGTTTTTTGGAAGTTCAATGGGTATGGCACTAAATAGATAAGTTTGGGTAGGATGGTCATTTTTATTATATTGGCTCATCTTACCCATGAGCAGTTAATGTTTTTCCAATTACTCAAATCTAGTTTTAGTTGTGTGGAAAGTGTTTTGTAGTTGTGTTCATATAGTTCCTATGTTTGTCTCAGGAGATAGATTCCTAAGTATTTTATTTTGTCTAAGGTGATTTTGAATTGGATTTCTATTTTCTAATTCCTGCTGCTGAGATGTGTTAGAGATATATAGAAATACTGATGACTTATGCAGGTATATTTTGTATCCAACAACTTTGCTAAAATTGTTGATTATTTCCACTAGGTTTTTGTTGATTCTCTAGGATTTTTTAAGTAGACCATCATGTCATCTGCAAAGAGTTATAGCTTGGTCTCCTCATTGCCAATTTTAATACCCTCAATTTCTTTTTCTTAACTAATTGCTACTGCTAGTGTTTCTAATACAATGTTGAATAATAAAGGTGATAAGGAGCATCCTCGTTTCACTCCTGATCTTATTGGGAATGCATCTAGTTTATCCCCATTGTAGATGTTGTTGGCTGATGGTTTTAGAAAGATATAGTTTGATCTAATTGTACCCCTTAAAGAAGAGAGTTTGTATTAAAAAAACCTTTTCCCTCTTTTTCATATTTACCTTTTAATGTTTCTCTTGATATTTGTGTTAAGATATCAAAGTTTCCACTGAGTTCTGTTTTTTTCCTTACAAATACTTGAAAATCTTCTATTTTTTGATTTTTGAATGCCCATACTTTCCCCTGGAAGTATATAGTCAGGTTTGATGGATAGGTGATTCTTGGTTGAAGACCCAGTTCTCGTGCCTTTCTGAATATTGTGTTCCAGGCCTTGAGGTCCTTTAGTGTGGAAGCTGCCAGGTCTTGTGTGATCCTGATTGGTGCTCCTTGGTATCTGAATTTCCTCTTTTTGGCTTCTTGTGGGATTTTATCCTTAGCTTGAAAGCTCTGGAATTTGGCAATTACATTCCTGGGAGTTATTTTTGGAGGGTTTAGTGTAGAGGGTGTTCTATGAACTCTTTCAATGTCTATTTCCCCCGTTGTTCAAGATCTTCAGGGCAGTTTTCTTGGATGATCTCTTGTATGTGGTGTCATGTTTCTGTTTATTTCTGGGTTTTCAGGTAGACCAATGATTCTCAAATTGTCTCTCCTTCCTCTGTTTTTCTGATCTGTCACCTTGTCAGTGAGATATTTTATGTTTTCTTCTATTCTGTCAATCTTTTGACTTTGCTTTATTAATTCTTGCTGTTTTGTAAGGTCATTGGTTTCTAGTTGCTCAATTCTGGTCCTTAAGGTCTGGTTTTCTGTTATAATCTTTTGGTTTTCTGCTTTAACCTTTTGGTATTCAGCTATGATTTCTTCATTGTTTATGAACCATTTCCCACTTCTGTAACCAGAAGACTTCCATTTCAATTATAAGCTCCAATTGAAATTCTTCTAGGGCTTGTGGCAATTTCTGTTTTTGGTTTTGTTTTGTTTCTTTGTTTCTTTTCTTTTTTTTTAGGTTTTGCCTTTGTTTGAATTTCTTCCAGTATTTCCTCTGTAGCCTGGGTTTTTCCTTCGTAAAAATTTTTGAGGGTGACTGTCTTTTTTTTTTTTTGAAGGATTTTGAGGCTCCTGAGCACAATTAGCCATTTTTATGGATGTTTTTCCTTCCCTCTTTAGTCAGAAATCTGAGTGAGCTGGGCAGGTTCTCTGTGTATGGAGTTAAGGAGCAAGGGTTTTCCCTGAGGCAAGCTCTTGAATATCCACAGTCCTTTGCATCTCTTCTCTGTGCTACCTTCCCAGGGGCACTCAAGTTTGCAGCTCTCTTGGCCACCTGGGTTTCCGGTCTATCTGCTTTCAGAGGTTGGTCTCCAGGGGTCCTAGTCATCTCCCAAGGACCTAGAAGTGCCCCCTTGGTCATTCTAGAGGTGTTCCTTGCTCACTCCCTGGTTCTGGACAGCATGCTGGCTCTGAGCACCTAAGGTTTGCTTTCCCTCGCTTGCTGAGTTTTCCTGCCTAACTGCTTTCAGGGGTGTGTCCCCAGGGGTCCTAGTCAGCTCCGGAGGACCTAGAGGTGCCCCTTGATCACTCTAGGGGTGCCCCTTGCTTGCTCATTTAGGCATGTGCTGGCTCTGACTCCGTAGGTGTGGAGGGGGAGGGTGGATCGGCTCACGTTTGGGTGGAAGCTTTTTCACCCTCATAGATTGGAAAAGCCCCAATCCCATGTACCTTTAATGTTGCACCCTACTGAACAGTTCCTCCTTTCTTCTGAAAATGATTTTTAAGATCTTTTGGAGTAGTCTTTGTCGGTGTGTGCTGGTGAGAGGAAGTGACCCGCATTTAGACTGCCACCATGCTTACCTGGAAGTCCCCGATGTTAGCATATTCCTATATATTTTTTTCCTTTACTATTATGCCAGGTCCAATTTCAAATGATTCAAATGCTGTGGTTTCTTTCAGTGCCATTTCTTCTAGTCCAGCTGGTTTATACCCATAGCTCTGGAACATAATCTCCAGGAGGGCACACAGCTATTGTGAGGAATCCTGAGTCATCTCCTGTTACCTTTTGATCATTCGCTTGAGTTCTGTGTTTGTGCATCAGATTTTCTGTTCAGGTCTAGTCTTTTCTTTACAAATGCTTGGAATTCGTCTATTTTGTTAAATGACCATACTTTCCCCTGTAAGAATATAGTCAATTTTTCTAGGTAGTTGATTCTTGGTTGTAGACCTAGTTCCCTTCCTTTCCAGAATATCATATTCCATGCCTTTTTGTCCTTCAGTGTAAATGTAGCCAGATCCTGTGCTATCCTCGCTATAGTTCCATGGTATCAGAATGACTTGTTCTTAGCAGCTTGTAATATTTTTAACTTGGTGTGGTAGTTCTTGAATTTGACTATAACATTACTGAGTGTTGTTAGTTGGGGATTAAGTACAGGAGGTGATCTGTGGACTCTTTCAATCTTTACTTTTCCCTCTTGTTCTAGAATATCAGGGCAGTTTTCTTGGATAATTTCCTTTAGGAAGTTGCCCATGCCTTTTCTTTTGTTGTGGTCTTCTGGTAGACCAATGATTGTTAAGTTGTCTGTACTATACCAATTTTCTAAATCTGTTTTTTGAATGAAGTATTTCATGTTTTCCTCAATTTTTTCATTCTTTTGATTTTGTTTTATAGTTTTCTGCTGCTCTGTGAAGTCATTTGCTTCTAATTGCTGTATTCTGGTTTTTAAAGACTGAATTTCTTCCATGAATTTTTGGTCATCCTTCTCCTTCTGGTCTGATTTTCCTTGGAGGTCATCTTTCATTTTCTTTTCCTCACCTTTCATCTCCTCTGCCTCATTTTCAAGCTGATTAATTTTAGCTTTCAAGACATTATTTTCTCGTTTTAGTTCATGTGCCTCTGTTTTCAAATTATTTATCTTGCTTTTTAAATTCTTTTCCTGGTTGTCTTCCACCTCTCTTAATTGTGTTTTGAATTGTATTTTGAGTTCTTCCAAAGCCTGTGTCCAATTCACTGGAATTTCTGTGTTTTTGCTTGGTGTTCCTTGATCCTCCTCATTTATATTTGCTCTTTGTTCATTGCCTAGATAGAAGCTGTTGATTGTAATTTCTTTTTTCTTTTACTGTTGTTTGCTCATATTTGCCCCTTCTTTTCCACCTGTAGTTTCCTGTAGACTTGCTCCTCTCATTATGTGCTGGTTCTGTGGGTTTGGGTTTTTCTGTCAGTCTTCACCTTTGGAACTTAGCTCTCAGAGCAGTCTTTGGGGGAGGGGTGTTTGAGCTTGAGTTTCCCTGTCCTCTGAAAGCTTGATTAGATTAAGTTAGGGTGGAGTTGGTGTTGCAGAGCTGGATGTATCCTAAGGCCAAAACCTCTAGAAGGGGGGGGGCAATATGGAGTGTCTCAGCAGCAATTGGGCTGCCTTCTCTGAGTTTCTCCACCTTCTGCCTCCCCACTCCCTGTGTTCAAAACCCTGAGCCTTGCACAGCTTTGCCTACAAGGTACTCCCTTCAGAATATAGATATTCCCTTCCCAGGGATTCCAGCCACTGCTGGAGACTCAGTACTATAGGTGGGGGAGGGAATTTGGACCTTTATTCTCCCTTCCCCTTAAACCCAAGTGTATTCAAATTCAGTCTTGGGGGGGGCATATCTTTTAAGTTGAGTCCAGAAGGAGGGTTGATTAGCTCTGTCCTGTTCTTAGATTTGGTTTTTAGTCCCCTAGGAGCATTTTGTTATTAATTCGTGAGGAAGGGTTTTCAGATGTTTGAACTTTTGCTGCCTCTAAGCTGCCATATTGACTCTGCCTCCTTGCTAAATCTTTTAAACAATTGGTTTGCTTTTAATCAGTCCCCCTAATCTCCACCTTTTTTATGCTTCCCTTTATGCCTCCTCAATTTTTGTTTCCTTCTTATTTTTTAGTGTCTATTAAGTTTCCTCTCTTACCATTCCCTCCTTTTTTTATACTCCCTGCCCCACTCTTTCCCCCTTACTTTTTCCCTTCTCACTTTCCCTGTAGGGTAGGATAGAATTCTATTCCCTAATGGATCTAGATGCTCTTCCCTCTCAGAACTGATTTCACTGAGCGTAAGGTTTAAGTATTTCCTATTAGCACTCTCTTCCTCTCCTTCTTATGATAGTATTCTTACCTTCCCCTTTCCATGTGCCTCATTGTGTGGTATTGACTATCCTTTTTATCTTATTTCTTTAAGTTTCTTTTGATTTCATCTTGTATTCCCCCTATTTCTTTCTTTCATATAATCTTAGACCACTATTTATCCCATTTTCTATCTATGAATGATTCTTCTAATTACTATAATAATGAATATAATTTTTTGAGAGTTACAAGTACCATTTTTCCATATGTTAATATAGACAATTTGATCTTATTGAAGACCTTAAAGAAGAAAATTTAAATAAACATCCCCCCTTTCCTCTCTCTTTCTTATTTACCTTTTTATGTTTTTCTTGATCTTTATGTTTGGATATCAAACTTTCCATTTAGTTCTGGTTTTTTTCCCTTTACAAATACTTAGAAATCTTCTATTTTGTTGAATGCCCATACTTTTCCTTGCAAGTATATAGTCAGTTTTGAGGGGTAGGTGATCCTTAATTGAGGACCAAATTCTTTTGCCTTTACGAATATCATGTTCCAAGCCTTGAGGTCCTTTAGCGTGGAAACTGCTGGATATTGTGTGATCCTGATTGGTGCTCCTTGATATCTGAATTGTCTCTTTTTTTGGCTTCTTTAAAATTTTTTTTTCCCTTGGCTTGGAAGCTCTTGATTTTGGTAATTATATTCCTGGGCATTGTCTTTTGATGATTTAGTGTAGAGGGTGTTCTATGAACTCTTTCATGTCTATTTTTCCCTCTTGTTCAAGACCATCAGTGCAGTTTTCTTGGATAATTTCTTGTAGTATGATGTCAAGGTTTCTGTTTATTTCTGGGTTTTCAGGTAGACCAATGATTCTCTAATTGCTTCTTCTAGACCTGTTTTCTTGGTCAGTCATCTTCTCAGGGAGATATTTCATGCTTCTTTCTTTTTTGTCAATCTTTTCATTTTGATTTATTAATTCTTGTTCTTTTGCGAGATCATTGGCTTCTAATTGCCCAATTCTGGTCTTTAAAGACTGGTTTTCTGCTACAATCTTTTGATTTCTCTATAATCTTATGATTTTTCTTTTTCAGTTTGGTATATCCTCCTTTTCATGGCTTCCAGTTGTTTAATTTTAGTCTCTAGTTTATTTATTATTTCTTTTGATTTCTGGGCTTCTTTCTCCAATTGTGAGTTCATGTCTTTTGAACTGTTATTTTCTTTTTGAAAATAACTATTCTTGCCAATATTCTTCCCTCTTTTTAATAAGCTCTGATTTAAATTATTCAAGAGATTGTGTCCAAGGTTTGGGAAGGTTTGGATACATTTAATTGTTTGTCCTCTTCTTCTATTTGCTCTGTAGTCTTGATTTTTCTTCCATCAAAATTATCCAGGGTCAAAGCCTTCTTGTTTTTTTTTGGTGTTGGGAAGTTGTTTTTCCTGGGCATTGTTTGTCATCACTATGGTGGTTTTTCCTTCCCTTTCCAGTCAGAAGTCTGAGTGAGGAGGGCAAGCTCTCTGTTCATGGAGCTAAGGAGATGAGTTTTTGCCTGAGTCCACCTCTCAAGTCTCTAGAGCTTCTATTGTTTGCAGCCCTTCTCTGTGCTATATCCATGCCCAACATCTGAGCTCTTCTGCCTGTTTGGTTCTCAAGTCTAGCTGCTCTTAGGGGTGGGTCTTTGGTGGTCTTAGTCAGATGCCTAGAACTTAGAGGTGCCCCTCGCTCACTCACTGATTATATTGCGAGCTGGCTCTGAGTCTAGCACACTAGTTCTGTAGGTGGGGTAGAGACGGGTAGATCAGCTCACATTTTGGTGGAAGCTATTTCACTCCCTAATAGTGTGGAAATTCCCAAATCTCACATACCTTCAATGCTAAACCCTACTGTGGAGTCCTTTCATTCATATGAATTCTGTTTTTTTTTTTTTGCCTTTTGAGGTAGTCTATATCATTAGGAGATGAGAATATGTAGATTCCTGCGTCTAAACAGCAGCCATGTTTACCTGGAAGTTTCAAATAATAATTATCTCAATTTTTTAAAGCATTCTTGTTATCATTTTTATAGGACAATATTGCACCATCACAATCATATTTCACAATTTGTTTAACCAAAACCCAATGTCATGCCCTTAATTCCCAAATTTTTTTTGCCACCACAAAAAGAGCTATAATAAATATCTTTGTACATATAGGTCTTTTCCCCTTTCCTATGATCTTTTTTTTGCATATAGACATAGGGTGGTATTTGCTGGGTTAAAGGGAATGCACAGATTTTTATTTTTCATTTGAACCAATTTCTTTTTTTAAATAATATTTCCCCCTCAATCACATATAAAAACAACTTTTAATCTTTAGTTAATAATTTTTGGTCAAATTCTCCTTTTCCTTTCCTCCTTCTGCTACTTCATCCCTGGTGGCAAACAATCTAATATGTATTTCACATGTATACATGGATTATTGACATTTTACTGATATAGAATCAAAGACTGAGAAAGGTGAAGTAATTTGCCCAACAGGAAATGTTGGCATTTTTACAATGCTTTAAAATATGAAAAATATTTTACAAATGTCCTACCTAATCCTCCCAACAACCCCTTTAGATTAGTACTATTCATTATTGATGTTACCTTTTCACAGATAAGAAAACTGAGTTTAAGAGTTTAAGTAACTTACCTGGGGCTCTCCAGCTAATCATTGTCAGAGACAGGATTTGAACATGGGATTTCTTTGATTCTTAATACAACACTCTAAAACATTATATCAACTAGTTGTCTTATCCAATTAAATCTGAAATGGAAGTTTATTCTTGGATTTCATTACTCTGAATAATTTTGCTTATCATTGACCAAAATTATATACAAAGCAAAGTGTTTTGATTCCAAAGTAAATATACCTTCCAGAAAATCATGTTTCTCAAATGCAAGATACAGAGGACATATCTGTTCATTCTTGTTCTTACAGTGTCTTCCTTCAATTTTCTATTCTGAGATTAGGTCTGTTAGTATTTGGGAAGGGAAACAAGGATTGGAGCAAGAGAAATGATGGGTGTCAGGAGAGAGTAAAGGGTAGATCAGAAGATGCAGATGAAAACAATGTGAACTTATTCTGAAGAGAAGCAATTGAAAACCCATTAAGGTTGTGAATTAACAAGTAATTAAATCTCACTGACAAGAGAAAAGACAGAGGAAAGAAAGGAGAATTTACAAGGGAGTGTGAATAAAGGAGGATCATAAATCTGTAACTGGGAGGGACCTTAAGGGCCATCTTTTCCAAAACCCTCATTTTACAGATGAATAAACTGGGGTTCCCAAAGGTTAATAAGTGACTTGCCCCAGGTCACACAAAATGAGGTAAAGCTGAGATTCAAATTAACATCTATCATTCCATTCTACTTCTCTGGGAAAGGAGAAAAAATGTAATGTATTAGGGAAGTATATTTAGAAAACTTACAAAGGATGTTCAAGAAATGAAAATGCAGAGCTATCACAAGGAATGCATTTTCCCTGCTATCAATATATTGTATACCACAATTTGTTCAGTAATCCCCAAGTTGATAGACATTCTCTCAATTTCTAATTCTTTGGCACCACAAAAAAGAACAGCTAGACATATGTTTTGTGCAAATAGCCTTTTTTTTTCTCTTTTCTTTGATCTTTTTAGGATACAGACATAGGAGTGGTATTGACAGCTCAAAGATGTATGCACAGTTTTATAGTCCTGAATGTATAGTTCCAAATTTATTCTTCAGATTGCTCAGACCAGTTCAACTCTATCAACAGTATATTAGTGTCCTGATTTTTCCTTACCTCCTTCATCTGTCATTTTCCTGTTCTGTCACATTAGCCAATCATATATGTGCAAGGTGGTACCTCAGAGTTGTTTTAACTTAAATTTATTTAATAATTTAGTGATTAAACATCAGTGTCTTTGGCAAGAACACCCTAAAATAGTCATGAAGAGTCAGGCATGTGAAATAACTGCATAAGAAAAATAACTAATGATTTAGAATAATTTTATGTGATTAATGATACCTTTGATTTCTTCATCTGAAAACTGCCTGTTCATGTCCTTTGACCATTTATCCAATGGAGAATGACTCTTATTTTTATAAATTTGGATCAGTTTGCTATGTATTTCAGAAATTTTATAGCTACAATCATATTTAATTTACACAACTATGCTAAGTATTATTATTCTTAATTGTTGTCAACAAGGATGATTCATTACAGACTTACTCTATCTCCTTTGTTGCAATTGTTTTTAAACCAGTAAATCAGGGAAATGCTAGAGAAGCCCTTAGAACCATTAGGAACCTACTGTGTGCTAAACAAAATGAAACATTTCCTGTCCTCTAGAGCTTACACTTTACAAGAGGAGATCACACACACACACACATGCACAGGTATTAATGCAAAGTACATATAAAGTAGATAGCAAGAAGGGAATTAGCAGCTGTAAAAAGCTTCATGTATAATTGAGTTGACTTTTGAAAGGAGATGAGGTTCCTCAAAGGCAGAGTTTAGGGGGAAATGTCTTTTACATATTGAGAATTGTCTGTGAAAAGACACAACGGTGGAAAATGGAGGTGTGTGTATGAGGGAGGAAAAATATTACCAGATTATTTGGAAAACAGTATGTGTGAAGGGGAGTAACATGTAAGAAAGCCTGCAATTGAAGGTGTAATCATGTAGTAAAAGACTGAACAGGACTAAAGATGTTTATGTTTTTTCTTAGGGGTAATTAAGAGCCCCTGGATGTTACCCATTAGAGAAGCAACATAGTTGGTCTTCTATTTTAGAAAAACATATTTGATAGCTGGATGAAAGATGGTTTAGAATTGAGGCAGAGAGATTGGTGAAGAACTAATTACGATAATCCAGATGAAAAATGCTGGTTTTCAGTCAGTCAGCCATTAGATATTTATTAAGCATCTACTATATAATAGGATAATATCAAATTTGTGGACCTGGGTGACTAGAAAAACAATAACAATTAGACTGCCTTTATTGTTCTACTGAATATATTATTTTAACATTTGAAAAAATGGAAGTTAATATATTTTAAAATGTATCATGATACATATCTTAGGAATTGGTTAATAGTGAGCTTTTAAAAAGAATATTATAAGATTATTGAAAAAGATGGAAAGAATTAGAGGGATGGAAAGTGATCACTAGTAGAGTAAGAAAGAAAAATGATAGGCAATATTTTATAAATTTGCCTCAGAAATTTCTGATACAATAATAGTAGGAGACAGTACACAGAAACTGATCTCCAGGTTGCCCTGCCTGTCTGCCCTCCCCCAAGAGAAGTCTGTGATTAGAAAATGAGTTACCCTTATGATATGAAACTTGTCAGTGGAAAAAAAAATGAGAAACATGTATAAATAAGAAAAAAATTTCTCACCCCTGGGTAATGAGAAATCTGTTCCTTATATGTCATGGGATATAAGACCTATATGGCATGTTATAGCCTCAAGTTGTTGTCATTGTTCATTCTTTGCTTTTGAAGAGGATAAATGGCATCATAGCGTGATGTCTTAACATACTCATGAATTGGATTTAAGGGAGGTTGAGTTGTTCAAAGTCTCCACTCTCACTCTTTAAAATAAATTTTTAATTATTTATTTAAAGTTTTTCCGTGTTTCCATGATTCATTCCCTTTCCCCCACCCCCAGAGTTGATAAGCAATTTCACTGGGTTATATGAATATATTATCAGTTGAAATCATTTTCAATTTATTCATTTTTGTAAAAGAGTAAGCCTTTAAAACCAAAACCCCAAATCACATACTCATATAAACAACTGACGAATTGCATGTTTTCTTCTGCATTTCTATTCCCACAGTTCTTTCTCTTGATGTGGATAATATTCTTTCTCATAAGTCCCATAGAATTGTCCTGGATCATTGCATAGCTATAAGTAGCAAAGTCCATTACATTTGATCGTACCACAGTGTATCAGTCTCTGTGTACAATGTTCTCCTGGTTCTGCTCCTCTCACTCTGCATCAATTCTTGGAGGTTTTTCCAGTTCTTATAGAAATCCTCCAGTTCATTATTCCTTTCAGCACAATAATATTGCATCACCATCATATACCAATAGATGATAATGCACAAAGACAATTGTCATTCTCGGTCACCGAGAGACTACCACTATATACCACAATTTGTTCAGTCATTTCCCAATCAAAAGGACATCTCATTATTTTCCAACTTTTTGCTACCACAAAGAACACAGATATGAATATTTTTTGACAAGTTTTATTTATTTATTTAAAAACATTATTTTATGTGGTCATTTCCAAACATTATTCATTGGAAACAAAAATCATTTGCTTTTCTTCCCCCACCTTTCCCTCTCCCATAGACGACGCATGATTCCACTGGGTATCACATGTGTTCTTGACTCTAACCCATTTCCGTGTTGTTGGTATTTGCTCTAGAGTGTTCATTTTGAGTCTCTCCTCAGTCATATTCCCTCCACCCCTGTAGTCAAGCAGTTGCTTTTCTTCGGTGTTTTTACTCTCACAGTTTATCCTCTGCTTGTGTATAGTCTTTTTTAGAACCCTGCAGATTGTTCAGGGACATTGCATTGTCCCTAATGGCGAAGTCCATTACCTTCGATTGTACCACAGTGTATCAGTCTCTGTGTACAATGTTTTCCTGGTTCTGCTCCTCTCCCTCTGCATCACTTCCTGGAGGTTGTTCCAGTCTCCATGGAATTCCTCCACTTTATTATTCCTTTTAGCACAATAGTATTCCATCACCAACATATACCACAATTTGTTCAGCCATTCCCCAATTGAAGGGCATACCCTCAATTTCCAATTTTTGGCCACCACAGAGAGAGCAGCTATGAATATTCTTGTAAAAGTTTTTTTCCTTATTATCTCTTTGGCTTACAAACCCAGCAGTGCTATGGCTGGATCAAAGGGTAAACATTCTTTTATCGCTCTTTGGACATAGTTCCAAATTGCCCTCAAGAATGGCTGGATCAATTCACAACTCCACCAGCAATGAATTAGGGTCTCTACTTTGCCACATCCCCTCCAGCATTCATTACTTTCCATAGCTGTCATGTTAGCCAATCTGCTAGGTGTGAGGTGATACCTCAGAGTTGTTTTGATTTGCATCTCTCTGATCATAAGAGATGTAGAGCACTTTTTCATGTGCTTATTAATAGTTTTGATTTCTTTGGCTGAGAAGCTATGAATATATTTTTTTAATTTTATAGTATTTTATTTGATCATTTCCATGCATTTTTCATTAAAGACAAAGATCATTTTCTTTTCCTCCCTCCCACCCCCTGTGGCCGACGCGTGATTCCACTGGTATCATATGTGTTCTTGACTCGAACCCATTGCCATGTTGTTAGTATTTGCATCAGAGTGTTCGCTCAGAGTCTTTCCTCTGTCATGTCTCCTCAGCCATTGTAGTCAGGCAGTTGCTTTTCCTCGGTGTTTCTACTCCCTCAGTTTGTCCTCTGCTTATGGATAGTGTTTTTTTTTCCTTGATCCCTGCAGATTGTGCAGGGGCATTACACTGCCACCAATGGAGAAGTCCATTACGTTCGATTATACCACAGTGTGTTTGTCTCTGTGTACAATGTTCTCCTGGTTCTGCTCCTCTCCCTCTGCATCAATTCCTGGAGGTCGTTCCAGTCTCCATGGAACTCCTCCACTTTATTATTCCTTTTTGCACAATAATATTCCATCACCAACATATACCACAATTTGTTCAGCCATTCCCCAATTGATGGGCATCCCCTCGTTTGCTATGAATATTTTTCTATCAAGTCCTTGCCCAGTTTATTTTTTTGTGGTCTCTTTGGGATATAAACCTAGTAGTGGTATTGATAGATCAAAGGGCATGCATTTTTAAAAATCTTTTTGGGCATGGCTCCAAATTGCCCTCCAGAATGGCCAGATTAATTTCACAACTCCACCAGTAATGTATTAGTGTCCCAATTTGCTACATCCTCTCCAACATTTATTAATTCCATTTCCTGTCATGTTGGTCATTCAGCTAAGGGTGAGGTGATACCTCAGATTTTTTATTTGTATTTCTCTAATCAAGAGAGATTTTGAACATTTTTATGTTTATTGATAGTTTTGATTTCTTCATCTGAAAACTGCCTATTCATATCCCTTGACCATTTCTCAATTGGAGAATAATTTGATTTCTTATAAATTTTCCTTAGTTCTTTGTATATTTGAGAAATTAGACCTTTGTCAGAGAATTTTATTACAACATTTTCCCTTAGTTTGTTCTTTCCCTTCTAATCTTGGTTTCGTTAGTTTTGTTTGTATAAATCCTTTTAAATTTAATATAATCAAAATTATTCACTTTACTTCTTATACTGTTCTCTTTCTCTTGTTTGGTCTTAATTTTTTTCTTTTTCCATAGATCTGGAAGGTATTCTATTCTATGTTCGCCTAATTTACTTATAATTTCCCTCTTTATACTTAAGTCTTTTACCCATTTTGAATTTATCTTGGTATAGAGTGTGAGGTATTGATCTAAACTTAATTTTTCCCAAACTGTTTTTCAATTTTCCCAGCAGTTTTTATCAAATAGTGGATTCTTGTCCCAAAGGCTGAGATCTTTGGGTTTATCAAGCACTACCTTGCTGAGGTCATTTATCCCATGTTTATTTTGATCCACCCTTCTATCTCTTAACCAGTACCCTATTGTTTTCATGATCATTTCTTTATAGTGCAGTTTAAGATCTGGTACTGCTAGGCTACCATCCTTTACATTTTTTATTAGTTCCCTTGATATTCTTGATCTTTTGTTTTTCTAGATAAACTTTGTTATAAACTTTTCTAGTTCTACAAAAAAGATTTTTGGTAGTTTGATAGGAACAGCACTAAATAAGTAAAAATAAAGATTGTTTATTTAATTTGTTCTTTGACCCATTAGTTTTGAAGAATTAGATTATTTAGTTTCCAATTAATTTGTAATTTGCCTTTCCATGACCCCTTATTAATTATTAATTTCATTGCATCATGATCTGAAAAAGCTGCATTTATTATTTCTGTTTTTCTGCATTTGTTTGCAAGGTTATTATACCCTAGTACATGGTCAATCTTTGTATATGTTTTATATATATATATATATATATATATATATATATTTAAAAACCTTACCTTCTGTCTTAGAATCAATATTGATTCTAAGGCAGAAGAACAGTAAGGACTAGGCAATGGGGGTTAAATGATTTGCCCAGGGTCACACAGCTAGGAAGTGCCTGAGTCCAGATTTGAAACTAGGACTTCCCATCTCTAGTCTTGGCTCTCAATCCACTGAGCCACCCCAGCTTCCCCCAACCCCTTACCTGTTACTTATTTCTTATTTATTTTTTGGTTCAATTTATCTAGATCTGATAGGGGAAGGTTGAGATCTCCCACTATGGTTTTATTATCTATTTCCTCCTTAAGCTCCTTTACTTTCCCCTTTAAAAATCTGGACGCTGTACCATTTGGTACATATATATGGAGTACTGATATATCTTCATTATTTATACTACCTTTTATCAAGTTTATATCCCCTTTTATCCTTGTTTCTTTTAATCAAATCTATTTTTGCTTTGTCTGAGATCATGATTTCTACTTCTGCCTTCTTTGTCTTGGTAGCAGTCTAACAGATTCTGATCCAGTCTCTTAATTTAACCTGTGTGTGTCTACCTTCCTCAAGTGTGTTTCTTGTAAACAACATATGGCAGGATTCTAGTTTTTAATCCATTCTGCTATCTGCTTCCATTCTATGAGTGAGTTCATCCCATTCACATTCATATTTATGATTACCATCTGTGTATTTCCCTCCATTTTGACTTCCTTTTTAAATTCTGACCTTTCTTCTTTCAATCTTTCTCATCCCTCCAGTGTTTTGCTTTTAGTTAGTCTCCACCCCTTTCCCCTCTCTTATTTTACTCCCCCCTACCACCACCTCCCTTATTTGGTCTCATTTTCCAATTGGTTAATTCTGGCTTTTAAGAAACTTATATTCTTGTTTTAATTCATGTGCCTCTGTTTCCAGATGCCCCATTTTGCTTTTTAAGCTGTTTCCCCCCTTTTTCCAAATTTTCTTCAATCTGTCTTATTTAATTTTTTTTATTATTTTTTTTGAGCTCTTCCAGAGTCTGATTCTCTTGATTTTTTTAAGGTTTTGCTTGATGTTCCTTAGATCCTGTCCTCTGTTGGTTCTGTTCTTTGTTCTTTATCACCATAGAAACTTTCAATCATTGCTTCCTTTGTTTTGTTCTGTTTACTCATTTTCCCCCATTATTGTGGATTGTATACTCACTCCTCTGTTTGTTTACTGGACCTGGATGTTTGAGCTACTCTGCCCTGAAGAGAATCTTTAGTCTTATTTCTCTTCTGCTGATATACTGGATTAGGCTAGTTGAGCTTATCTGATGAGCTAATATGCCCTGAGGCCAAATCTTCACCAGTTGAAGCAGAGTTCAAAGGTGCCCAACCAGATCTTCCCTGCCAGCCACCATCATAGCCTTGAGCTTTGCATGGTAGTACTGAGGTACCCGATCATGGCTGCAGACTTCACCCTGAAATCCCACAGTCATCCTGAGTTTTATCAAAGATCTTAATTCAGTAGGTTGGGGAAGGAGTGTTAGGTCTCTACCTAATACTATGGATATCAATTCTCTGAATACCTTTCAAGTTCTATTCAAAAGGAGAGCCACATGATTTCATCTTGTTATTGGGTTTGGATCTATGTCTTTTTTGAAGAGCTTTTTAAAGATTGGTATGGAAGGATAATCAGATAAGTGTAAGCTTCTGCTGCTTCTAAGCCATCATCTTGGCTCTGGCACCCCCATTACCCTTTTTTTCCAGTCATCAAATTCTAGTAGCAAGTGAAAAGTAAGGATAACTGGTGATGGTCCAGGATGCAGTGGATGATCTTGGCATCTTTAATGTCTAACCAGGCCCTAAGTGCTTCATAGTGCCTGCTTTAGCTGCCTTTATGGCCATTGGAATAAATTGTTCTCATTCCTTTGTTCTGGGGGAAGAAGTCTTCACATCCTTGGGAGAGATATCCCCTTCATTCACTGATGGGTCCAAAGCCCCACATTAGAAAGTTTTACCAGGAGATTACATGTACCCATGTCAAGTAATCATATGAAGTGTGGACTATCCCTATGTAGTAAAAGCATCACCTGTTGTTCATCTCATTAGAATTAAGGCCAGCAGACTTTGTTTTACAGCTAGAAGTTCAACACATGCATGGTTACTGCCACAAAAGCTAGTTGTTTTTTGAGAACACAAGGAAGTCATCCGTGAGATTCACAAGGCCTAAGGCATAAACTGTTAATGTAGCTTCATAATCAACAAAGGCATAAAAGCCTAGTGTTCAAGTGGGCTGAGGTTCCTTAGGCTTTCCATTGCTGTGTGAGTCAATACGTCCTTCCAATCAGGTATGCTGATTGTGGAAAGTGTGGAGGAGTTTAGGGTGGGGCAACATGTCCTGCTGAACTAAAATTATGTCTTCATTAAATATCCTTTCCTTGCAATTGTTGAACAAATTTCCTTTTGTTAAAGGTTAAATAACCTGTGTATTTATGATTTCATTTTAACAATGACCTTGAACCATTGGAGAGGTTTTAGAAAGACTTGGCTCAGAACACACAATCCTATGCAGCCAGCTTGATTGTATCAGAATGACCTTGTGACTGGCCTTAGAGTTGAAGTGGGAAAAGGACAATTCAAAGGGAGAGGAGCCCTGTGTGGTTGTATTGCTTGATACTGTAGGAGTCTGGTACCCAGTGTAATTATAATTCTGGCCAAAGAGAGTGAATCTTCACAATGTAACAGGGAACCTGCTGACTTCACAGGATTAAGCTGATGGGTATTTAATAGGATTGACAGCAAGAATATATGTACCACCAGATTGATATTCTTTGACTGTAGTTGATGGCCCTAAAAAAAGCTGTATCATTAACCTGAGAAAAAATGAAAAAAAATTGTCTTTTAGAACATAATATTAAAGAAAAATGTGAATACATTCTTGATTTTTTAAAAGAACTATACCCTTTAGGCAGAGGGAAATTTCATGGAATTTGTAATAACATAGATGAGCTGGGTACTGACCAGTTTAGTCTCTGAACTGGCAATTTCACTGGAAAATATGTTGAATCCTGCTAAAATTAGGGTTATAAAGAAAGTGAATAGGAATAGGAATGAGGATGAGAACTGGGAACTCTTCCCAGGGAACCAAGTGATAACCATATCATAATTCCCTTCAAAGGAATGATTGCCTTCACAGAGTGTAAAAGAATTTTTAAGACCAAGACATTTGCAAAATTGCTGGACAAATTTAAGGAACAAATTAATAAATTATTAGGATAATGGTTGATGAGAGTATAGTCTAGCATAGAAGCTTCCTGGACTACAGATATTTCATTGAAAACTAATTTCAGGAAGTCAGCTAAATTAAGTAGAGGTATCAACTGAGGACCATCCTATGTCCTTTTAAATTCCATTTTGACAGGGGGATGGATATGCTTGTTTCAGAGATGGCTAGTTCCCATTGCAATCTCAGGTGTGAATAAGTTTCATTTAATTTTGGTCAGTTGGATAAAAAAGTCAATTTCAGAATTGTATCAGAACTTCAGAGAATGATTTAATTCAATGAAACTCAATCTTGACTAGTTCCAGAAGAAATTCTCATATATGGGTTACAGAAGCCAAAGGAACCAAAAGATCATGAAACCACTATGAGCAAACTACAATGGAAGAGGCAAAATTATCTCATGCCATAATGAGCTCAGATGGACAGATGAGTGATGCACATGTCCAAAAGAGTAATACAGAAGCAATGTGTTAAAAAGCAAAGTTTTAAGGAACCAATATGAGGAATGAAAGATGGGGACAGGGTGACAGTTACCCTGGGCTATAAAATAATAATCATAATCTTAGAATCAGCTCCTTAGGGCTCCATCTGGACTCATAGGGCCACTCACAGAAGTGAGAGTGAAAGAGTATTGTAAACCTTAAAATTTCTTAGACTTATGAATGTTGGGAATTTCACCATTGGGAAATTTCATACTGGAAAAAATTTCCTACTGATAGTAAGAACTCTATTGGAATGTGAAACCCCTTGGCATGGGAGGATCCTTCTTCTCCCTACTTAAGACTACTTTAGGACAGAAACCTTTTGCTAAACAATGGAAAGGGCTTTGACCTATGCTTAAGCATAGAACAGGAAGTTCTTTGAGTCATGATTGATTTTAGAATTGATACAATAGAGATACTTGGAATGACAGAACCAGGTCTTGGAACTACTATCTCCACCCTACTCAGAGTAAAAGGATTTAGGAAGGGCTGCAGCAAAGATCAAGATTTAATTATTTAAGAATATGACCTTCAACAGACATGTGCAAAGGGGCAGTGGGCGGTCCTGGGTTAAGCTAGAGCCACCATTGGCACAGGGGAGACATTGACAGTGATTGGTAGATGTGAGAACTGAGGGGAGGGAACTTAGATGGTTGTCCTTAAAGATAGGGGGTCTGAGGAGAGAGGAGGGGACTCCTGGAGAGGTCTTGAAGGAGGCTGTGGAAGGAGAACTCAGGAGGAGTCAGGAGGAGAATTCTCTGGAACATTTCTTGAAAGGAGGCTCTCTTGAAGGTGGAGCCTGAGGTTGGCATGAGAAGCCTTACCTAGAGAGATCTTGGGTGAGTGATAAAACCAACTGACTGATTTATTAATTCTTATTCCTTTCTTACTTTCTCTCTTTTTCTATTGATTAATCAGTGTATTATAAATTAAATTTCTCTATAAAACCCAGTTGGCTTGGGCATATTCATAAATTGGGAATATATTCCCTGGCGACCATCTTATATTTATATAAAACCAAGACACAGTAGAAAACATATTTCAAGAGGTCATAATTGTTATATATTTCCCTTGCTCCCAAAACATTTTAATTATCACAGTATACAGAATACCTATAGGTCTAGTGGAGACCAGATGACAAGCAAGCATTATATTTAAATTATCTTATGATAAACTTTTGAGGAAAAATAACTTTATAGCCCATTAAAGGCTTAGAGTTTGGAAAACTGATCATCAAAGCCTGATCCATATTTGGGATATGTCAGAGTAAACTTGAGGCTTCCTAAGGAAATTATTTTCATCAGAGGGAAGTTAGATATCATGGCGTTGGTATATCTGGATCTGCCAACTACTGCTTAAGTCTCAACATTGATTGGAACTAATTCCAACCTATTTTAAGTATTAAAATAGCATGATACTACAAGTAATTAGCTAGTCTTGGGACCTATTCTCCATGTAGTTTATGTAGTACTTTACAGGGAGATAGAAGCCAATGAAAGTAGTTTGCATTATTTATTTTTATTTTTTAAAACCCCTACTTTCCATCTTGGAATCAATATAATGCATTGGTTCCAAGGTGGGAGAGCAATAAGGCCTGGACAATGAAGGTTAAGTTACTTGTCCATGGTTGATCACACAGCTAAGTGTTTGAGGCCAGATTTAATAGTCAATATTTTAAAAACTTCCCACTAAACCTCAGAAGTTGATCTTGAGGGGTTTGATGACTCTCTAGTGACAGAAAATTACGTTGAGGCAGAAGTTCATAAGGGGGAAAATTATGTTCTTATTGAATACTTACTGATTCATAATTATTGAGAGAAAGATCAAGGAAGAAACCTTTTTTTTTGGAGACAGAAACCTCAAGAAATATTCCAAAGGCTTATGGCATTATCACAAAGTCCAGATGTCCATATGCATCAACTATAAGGGTTGATATATAAAACTAGCTGACATAGGGGATATAGTGCTATAACTGGAATGAAAAAAGACCCAATTTCAAATCTAGCACTAGCTCTGTCAACCTGGAGATTCCCTTAATCCCTACTTGTATCAATTTCCTTATCTATATGGGAATATATATGAGGATAATAACACTCATTTCCCAGGGTTGTTGTGAGGATCAAATGAAATAATTGTAAAGCACCTAGCACTCTCTCAGATATATAAGTGCCATGTAAATATGAGCTATTATTATTAGCTATAATTATTATAATGATTGCACAGATGAAAACTTTATGGGAAGATATAAATGCATGTAGACAATTGGATTCTGAAAAAGATGATCAAAATGGTCATATATGATTACAGAGGATGACAATGGATTAAAAAATCTGAGGAAGTAAATGTAGTCATAATGTAACAAGTGCCTGTTGGTATGACGTAGTCAGTAATTCTCAATGTTGGATTTGGGCAAAATCATCAGATTCCCAACAGTAAAGGAAAAGAGGAAGAAAGCAAACATTTAATTTTCTCATATGGCTTTTATTAGTTTAAGCATGTGCTCTAAAGTTATCTGTAATTTTTCAAAATGAGATAGAGAAAGTGTTAGAATAAACAAATTGCCTAAAGTAGCTTGATGTCATTGTTTTTTAAAAGACTAGAAAAATTCAGAGACTGATGAAACTGTTAGATTGGTCAAAGAAATCTAGCCTGACTTTGCCAAGTGACAAATTCCAGTTTTATAGGGCTTTTATTAAATATATGCTTTATGTAGTATTTTAGAAAGACATGAAAACTGATCCAGAAAAGATAGGAGTGCTCATCACTTGTCTTTGTCCAAAGAATTTTTGAGATTTAAGACTTTTCTATGACTTTTATGCTCACAAATTTATAAAGGATTATGTTGCTATTGTTAAGTCACTGAATATTCTCACTTGTGGATATATGATTAATCAGAGTATTTCTATAGTTTGGATAATTTTTGTGATTCTAGTTCATATTCACCTTTAAACCTTGCAAGTGAAAATTTCCAAGGATATAAGTCAAGGGTGGGAAAGTTTGCCCTGAGCACATTCTTCATCATACACCTACAACCCACAAGTATCGACAAGAAGCAGGCAAACCTACTGTATACAACAAAGTCTTGATTTTAGGGTTGGATTTTATTTTTTAAGTTAATTTTTAAAATTTACAAAATTCTATATTTTTTGGATCCAACTCCCCAGTTATACAAAATAAAACCCTTTTAGCAAATATGAATAGTCAATGAAAAATATTCTAGAATCAGTCAGGTTCAAAAAATATGTCATCTCTCTTTGTCAGAAGATAGGTAACATGTATCATTATGGGTTCTCTGGAATTATGGTTGGTCAATCACATTTATATGAATTAAGTCTTTCCAAGTTTGTCTTTACAATGTTGTTGTGTAAACCATTCTCCTTGTTTTGTTTACTTTATTTGACAAAAGGTTACCCAAGTGTTCTCAGGTTTTTTGTTTGTTTTTTGGTGCCTTGCCTCTTCACTATGTCTCATGGCACAATTACATCCCATTACATTCACGTAACATAATTTGTTCATTCTATTATTCCCCCCTCAGTTTGTATTTCATGAAAAACCTTCTGTAAATAGTTTACACAGATGGATCTCTTTATATTTCTTTTTATCTCTAGGGATTGTTTGTCAAAAGGTATGCATAGTTTAGTAATGTTTGAATTATAATTATAAACTGCTTTACAGAATAACTGAATTATTCATAGTTCTACCAAAAGTGCATTAATTGACTTGTTTTTCTACAGCTCTCCATTTATCCATTTTCTCCAATTTTTCAAATGTGAGGTAGAACCTTACTTACCTTAATTTGCATTTCTCTGATTAGTTGTGATTTAGAATATTTTGTTTTTCTTGTAGTTGTTGATAACTTGGATTTCTTCCT